>NC_092875.1:136970355-137295355 GCF_028372415.1 Notamacropus eugenii | reverse complement strand
TCTGCTCCTGGCATTTCTCTTGAAGTTGTCAGGCAGCAAAGAACATATCAACCATTCCTTGACTCTTTCTGAAGCCATGCTGGCTCTCAGAGTCTTCCAGTGAAGAATCAGTCTATTAAGGAGGACTCTGGAAAAAATCTTGCCAGCAATGACTAAGAAAGAGAACCTCCTGTGATTATCACAGGACAATCTATTTCCTTTACCTTTATAGAGACGGACAATGGGGGTGTCCTTGAAGTCCTGGGAGATAAACTCCTCTTACCATACAACCCAGAAAATTTCAGTCAGCTTTTGTATGAATAATGGACCCTGACCTTGTAAATCTCAGCTGAAATAGAATCAGCACCAAGTGCTTTGCCACATGAAAGGGGCCTAATGGCATTCAAAAACCTCTTCTTCAATTAAAAATTTGTCTAGAGAGGAATTGACTTCAACCTTAGATAAACACTCAATGACTTCAGTATTGATTGATGGTCTGTTGAGAAAACTATGGAATTGTTCTGCCCATCTCTCTAGGATGATGTCCTTATCACTAGTCAAGGTAACTGCATCACTGCTAAGTAGTTGACATGAACCATATGTCTTTGGTTCATCAATAGCCTTCAGGGTATCATTAAAGGACTTTGAATTGTTGCTGTCAACTTAAAACTGAATTTTACATACCTTCTTATTGACCTAGAATCCTGCATCTCTCTAAGCTTCACTACATTTTTCTTCTGATGGAATTAAATACTGTTTTCTTTGAGAAAGATGAACTATCTTGCTGGTAAACCCTGTAGAGCTCTCATTTTTCATTTAACAGGTTCTGAATTTTCATCAAATCAGTTTAGATGTTCTGAATAGATGAATAAATGCAATGCTGTACACCAAATCTCTGAAAGCTGTCCACTCCTTTTCTGCTCCACTGTTGCCCATCATGTGTTCATTCAATTTTCCCTCCAAGTTAGCAACAGATTGTTGGTGCTTAGAGAAGCATTCTAATCTATTCACATTAATTATGGTAGATATTTTGCCTTGAACTCATCACTTTTGTTGAATGCAAATATTTAGCTCAGAAAGAATAAATCTGTAATCAGTCCAGCACTCTATACCATATATTGCCTTCAAAGTACTTCATACTTGGAGCATGCACACTGATGATGTTGGCATGACATTTTCCTGCAAGTGTCAATCACATTGTCATAAGCCTGTCATTCACTAGTTTTGGGTCGCATACAAGCTTATTGGCTATATTATTTTGATTGCAAAATCTACTCCAGCTTCACAGTGCTTGCCTTCAATGTTGTCACTACAGTAAAATATGTATACAGCTCCAGCTTCAGTAAGTTAGTTGGCCTTCATTTACCAGCCTTGTTTCACTCAGGGTTGCTATTTGGATATGATCCCTTGTACTGTTAATGCAGCTTTGCATAAAGGGAAGATCTTTTCCATACATTGATAGGCCCAGATGACCTGCTTGAGTCACATGGAAGCCTGAATCACATGAGTCTGTGGTGGGAGTAGCTTGATGAATGGGTGGAGCAGGAAGGGTGGAGCAAAACTGAGGGAAAGTTGGACATAGCAGTTAGATCTGAGGGAGAGAGATGAAGCAAGGAGCCAGCTGTGAATGTTTGTTTGTGGGAAGGCCCTAGCAAGGGAAAAGTTTGAGGATGGTGGTGCCACCTGCATTGGTATTGTATATTGATTTCTTTGTTGGTATGGATTTCACATTGTGGTGTTGGGATTCAGCTTTATGGTTTTTAAATAAATGTTTTGGTTCTGTCTTCCATGTGAGGAGTCTGTTATATTTTGCGACTCAGAATTACTCTTACATAATCATAGCTGCTGTAGGCACTGTGAGTATTGCATCGGCACTACATACCTGCTGAGTTCTCTCACAACAAGAGCTGTTTGTTTTGTTTTTTAGCAAACTGGATTTTTTGTTGTCTATAAGTGTGCACATATTCCACATACCAATGGTGAGTGGAATCATCTTTGGAGAAGTTTTTGTACTTTGTGTGTATGTGTGTGTTTTGAAGTTAGGATAGAATCCCTATCTGCCACAGTAATCAGTCCTGGCTTTGGTAAGCAGGCAAATTTTAGGGCCCTTTTTCTAGCTTCTTTTTCCCACCAGGAGATGAGCAGCACGATTGTTAAAAGGCTGCTCAGAAACCCATGGGTTGTTGAATTCTGTTTCTGCTTCCACTGAGAAGATGACTCTCTGACCTAGGCTTCCTATATGTAGGGTTGTAGCTACAGCTCCCAGTGTATCCACACCAGCTTCTGCATCACTTGCTTGTTGCCACAGGACTTTGAGATAGGTAAAAACAATAAAATGGAATGGGTGATGTCTTTTGATTCATGTGTAAATTGGATTTAAGTGAGGCAGAGTTGCATGGCGTAACTCTTTCTTCCAGAGTCATCACAGTCCAGAGGAAGGACAGAGTCAAAACAACTGGTGATGGCTACAGATACAGTGAATGTCCTTGGTCTCTCTGATGTCTCACCAGGTTCTAAATGCTCCATAATGCCTATTTCAGCCACCTTCATGGCTCTTGGGATAAATTCTTCTCATCTGCCCTCTTCACTAGGTGAAGGCTTCCCATGCTTGGAGTCAATACACCCTGGACTCACTGATGTGTTTGAGACCTTCAGTTAAACTCAACCTATTTTAGCCTGTCTGCCAAAACAGCTTATCAGGATATGGTCACTTTGTGCATGACACAGCTTCTTGGAGTCACAGGTGAGACTTAGGTAGATCAGGTGTATAGCATAGAAGGAAAGCAGCACTGAAAAAACTCAGACACCTTAACATTAGAGGTACTACTCTTCTCTGAACACACACTGCATTCTTCCAATAACTATACCAATGCTGAATGTATTGAGGTGGTCTTATCTTCATTACTGAAATTTTCAAAAGGAACTTCCACATATGGAATTTTTCATATAGGAAGAATGAAAAGCTTCATAATGAAAAAAAAATACCTATACCTACATAGGCTGACTTTTTGTTTGTTATTCTAATCTGGCACATAATGAAATACCTATAGATACATAGAAAGAAGAACAAACATGTAGTTAAACACATTTTGTTTACAGATAAAGAGACAAAGGCCAGAGAGGCTGAGCAAATTAGGGCAGAAATGGCTAATTTGTTAATGTAAAGGAGTAAATTAATCATCACTGTCATGACATAATTAAAATGAAGAAAAAGACATACAAAAATATCCATTGTATTTGGAACGGGGATCTTAAAATTCTAAGTTTTGATATGAAATTTTACTCAAAATGACAGTAACAATAGCAATAATAGGTGATAATAGTAAAGACATAGATTTCCATTGAAAATAATAATGATGATAGTAATAAATTCATACACTAATTTAAGATTTAGAAAACACTTTATAAATAATTCAAAGATATCATTTGAATATTATGAGGTTATTGCCAAAGGGAGAAGTCCCAAATGGATGGGGCTTTTTCAATAGCCAAGGCTAAGCTACATCAAGCCTTAGCTTTGACCTCATCACCTGCATTTTTTTAAGCAAATCTTCTATTTTTATCTCCAATTTCTCATTAATTATTAATCTCTTCTTACCTACCAGCTCCTTCTCAGTTGTCTACAAATATTTACATGTGTTTTTTACTCTTTTTTCACTATACCTAAAAACATATGCCTTTTTATTTCTTTGTTTTTATTTTACTTGGATTTATTTTGAGAAGCCCAAAGACATAGGCTTTTGGCACAAGAACTCACTATTTGACAAAAACTGTTGGGAAAACTGTAAAACAATATGACAGACTAGGCATAGACCAACATCTTATATATGCAAAAATAAGGTCAAAATAGGTATATACTTTAGACATAAATGGTAATACCACAAACCAATTAGGAGAGCAAGGAATAGTTGACCTATCAGATCTACGATGCAGAAAAGAAGTTAAGATCAAACAAGTGATAGAGAGCATTAGAAGATGCAAAATAGATAATTATGATTATATTAAGTTAAAAAGTTTTTGTAAAAAAAAAGCCAAAACAACCAAGATAAGAAACAAAGAAGAAAGTTGGGGGGAAATTTGCAGTTGATTTCTTTAATATAAGCCTCATTTCTAAAATATATAGAAATCTTAGAAAAATTCACAAGAATATAAGTCAGTAACCAATTGATAAGTACTCAGAGGTTATGAGCAGGCACTTTCCAGATGAATAAATCTAAAGTGTTAATAGTTGTATGAAAATAAAAAGTGCTCTGAATTACTATTGATTAGAGAAATGCAAATTAGAACAACTCAGGTACCAACTTAATTTTTCAAACTGGGTAATATGACAGGAAAAGCAAATGATAAATGTTAGAGGAGACATGGGAAACCTGAAACACTAATGTACTTTTTTGGTGGAGTTGAGAACTGACTTAAAAATTCTGGAAAGAAATTTGGAACTATGCCCAAAAGGCTATAAAACTGTGCATATCCTTTCATCTAGCAGTACTATGAGGTCCCTATCCCAAAGAGAGTTGTGAAAAAAGAAGACTTATTTATACAGAAATATTTTTAGCAGCACTTTTTTCAGTCATAATGAATTGGAGATATATGTGATGCTTATCAGTTGGAGAATGACTAAATGAGTTGTAGTATATGTTTCTAGTAGAATAATAATAAAATGGTGAACAGAATAATAAAAAAAAAACCTTGGAAATACATGAACTAAAACAAAGTGAAGAAAACAGAATCTGGAGAATATTGTACACAGTAATATAATGTTGTAAAATGATCAACTGTGAATGATTTAGCTATTCTCAGCAAAACAATAATCCAAGAAAATTCCAAAGGATTTATGATGAAAACTGCAGTCCAACTCCAAAGAAAGAACTAATGGAATCTAAACGCAGATTGAAGCATACCATTTTCACTTCTGTGTGTGTGTGTGTGTGTGTGTGTGTTTGTGAGAGAGAGAGAGAGAGAAAGAGAGAGAGAGAGAGAGAGAGAGAGAGAGAGAGACAGAGAGAGACAGAGACAGAGACAGAGACAGAGAGACAAAGAGACAGAGACAAACACACTCACAAACACACACAAACAGAGAAAGAGAGAGAGAGAGAATATGTTAGGAGGGCCTGGATTTTCTTTAACAACATGAATAATATGAAAATATGTTTTGCATGATTGCAAATGTATAATATATATCAAATTGCTCATTGTCTGAGTGAGAGGTAAGGGGAGGGTTAGTAGGACAGAGTGTAGAACTCAACATTTTAAAAGAATGAATGTTAAAAATCATTTTCACAAGTAATTAGAAAGTTATATATATTAATCAGACAAAAATTGGTGTATCAAAGAACCAATTATAGAAAAAATGACTAACTTTCCTCAAGAGTCTGAAAATAAAAAAAATGTATAAATTTTGAGGTGGAATGAAGTCAGAGCAGTCCCTGGGGGAAATGCTATGTCTTTGTCGCTTTCTTCGTCAAAAAAGAGAAGAACTAGACCAATTAACAGAAGCATCAAGAAGAACAAAATAGAAATTCTAACAATCAATGACAAGACTAGCAAAATTGAAAGCAAAAAGCCTCAATGAGTTAATAAATAAGAGTAGCAACTGATTTCATGACAAAAAATAAGCAAGCCATTATGTAGCTTGATTAAAATAGAAAGCAGGGAATCAAATTACAATTATCAACAATTAAATAGTATATTTCAAAATGAAAGAATGGAACATTAAAAAATATTTTGCTCAAGTAGTTGTCAATAAAAATGACATCACAAATAAACTGGATGGTCATCCTATGAATACAAAATGCCCATAAAAACATAGTAAGTTGTTGAGAGCTTAACCCAATTTCAGAAAAAAAGAAAAATCTATAAATTAAGTGCCAATAATGGAGAAGAACAAGAACTAAATGTATTTATAAGAAAATTCTATTAAATATCCAAATAAAAATTTATACCACTATTACACAAACTGCAATATTTATTTTAAAAATACATCTTCCCAAATTCCTTCTATGGTGAGAATATAGTCTTAATGCCTAATCCATGGAAAGACAAATGTTAGAACTAAAACATAATTGTTTCCTATATATCTCATGATAACTATTTTTTAAAAATATCAAAGTGTTTCTATCAATATGTCAAGAATTTTACAACGTGGTGAAATCAGCTGAATACTAGAAAAGGAGGGTTGATTGAATGTGAAGAAAAGTACAACAAATAGCAGCCTTAAGAATAACATGTAATAAAATGCCATGTTGTTGTTTGGTCCTTTTACCCATGTCTAACTCTGTGGGAACCCATTTTAGGGGTTTTTGTTTGTTTGTTATTTTTTTAAATTTTAATTGTTTTCAGTGTTCTACAATCACTTTTGTAAAACTTAGAATTTTTTCCCCTTCCTTTCCCTGTATCCCCGCTTCCTTCCCCATAATTCCCTGAGATAATTTTATATAGGTTCTACACATAGATTCCCATTAAATACATTTTCACCTTAGTCATGTTGCACAGAAAAATTAAAATGAATGGGAGAAATCATAAAACAAACCAAAACATAATACAAAAGAAAATGATCTGCTACATTCTGCAATTGAAATCCATAATTCTTTCTCTGGATGTGGAAGGCATTTTGTCTTAAGAGACCTCTGAAGATTTTTAAGTCCTTGCATTGAAATGAAGTTCTCAGTCTACCAGAAAGTATCCTCACACACTGTGGTTGTTACTGTGTACAAAGTTCTCCTGGTTCTGCTCCTTTGGTTCAGCATTAGTTCATTTACGTCTTTCCAGGCCTCTGTGAAGTCTTCCTCCGCATCATTTCTTATAGCAAAATAGTATTCTGTTACATTCATATACCATAATTAATTCAACCATTCCCCAATTGATGGGCGTCCCCTTGATTTCCAGTTTTTGGCCATCACAAAGAATGATGCTATAAATCTTTTCGTAAATATGGGAACCATTCCCGTTTTTATGATCTCTTGTGGATACAGTTCTAGATGAGGTATTGCTGGGTCAAAGGGTATGCACTTTTTTGTACCCCTTTGGGTATAGTTCCAAATTACTCTCCAGAATCGATGGATCAGCTCACAGTGCACAGCTCCACAAACAATGAATTAGTGTTCCAACTTTCCCCCATCTTCTCCTACATTTATCATCATCCTGTTTTGTCATGTTAGCCAATCTGATAGGTGTGATGTGGTATCTCAGAGTTGTTTTCATTTGCATCTCTCTAATCAATATTGATTTAGAACATTTTTTTCATATGACTATAGACAGTTTTAATTTATTCCTCTGAAAACTGCCATGTTCATGTCCTTTGATCATTTATCAATTGTGTAATGACTTGTATTCTTGCACATTTGACTCACTTCTCTATAGATTTTAGAAATGAGGTCTTTATCACAGACACTAGTTCCAAAAATTCTTTTCCAGTTTTCTGCTTACCTCCTAATCTTGGTTGCATTGTGTTTCTTTGTTCAAAAATTTTTAATTAAATGTAATCAAAATTAATCATTTTGTATTTCATAATGTTTTCCATCCCTCGTCTAGTCAAAAATTCTTCCCTTCTCTATAAATCTGATATATACACTTTACCTTGCTCCATTAATTTGTTTATAGTCTCAATCTTTATATCTAGATCATGTACCCATTTTGATTTCATTCTTGTGTACAGTGTCAGGCATTGGTCTATGCCTACACTCTGCCAAACTGTTTTCCAGTTTTTCCCAGCAATTTTTGTCAAACAGTGAGTTCTTATCCCAGAAACTAGGGTCCTTGTGTTTATCAAACAGTAGATTTCTATATTCATTGACTACTGTGTTTTGGGTGCCTAACCTATTCTGCTGGTCTATCCTTTTGTTTCTTAACCAGTACCAAGTGGTTTTGATAATTGCTGCTTTATAAGGCAATTTGAGATCTGGTAGAGATAGACCACCTTCCCTAGGATTTCTTTTCATTAGTTCCCTTGATATTCTGGACCTTTTGTTCTTTCAGATGAATTTTGATGTTATTTTTTCTAGCTCTACAAAATAATTATCTGATAGTTTGATTGGTATTGCGCTGAATAAGTAAATTAATTTAGACAGAATTGTCATTTTAATATATTGGCTCAGCCCACCCAAGAGCAGCTAATGTTTTTCCACTTACTTAAATCTGCCTTTATTTGTGTGAAAAGTGTTTTATAATTGTGTTCATAAAGTCCCTAGATTTGTTTTGTGGGGTAGACTCCCAGATATTTTATAGTGTCTACTGTAACTTTGAATGAGATTTCTCTTTCTGTCCCTTGATATTGGCCTTTGTCACTAATATGTAGAAATGCAGAAGATTTGTGTGAGTTTACTTTGTAACCTGCAACTTTGGCAGAGTTGTTTATTATTTCAAGTAGTTTTTTACTTGATTCTCTGGGATTCTCTAAGTATATCATCATATCATCTGCAAAGAGTGATAACTTTGTTTCTTCTTTGCCTATTCTAATTCCTTCAGTTTCCTTTTCTTCTCTTATTGCTACAGCTAACATTTCTAGTACCATATTGAATAACAGTGGTGATATTGGACATCCTTGTTTCACCCCTGATCTTTCTGGAAATCCATCTACCTTATCCCCATTGCATATAATGTTTACTGAAGAAGGTTTTAGGTAGATACTGCTTATTATTTTATGGAAAGTTCTATTTATTACTCTGTTCTCCAATGTTTTCAATAGGAATGGACGTTGTATTTTGTCAAAAGCTTTTTCTGCATCTATTGAGATAATCATTTGGTTTCTGTTAGTTCTGTTGTTGATATGATCAATTTTTTGGGTCCCTTTAGAAACCTGTTGACTTACTTTTCATGATTTTCTTGCGTTGCTCCCATTTCTCTTCCTCATTTTTCTTCTCCTTCACTTACTTGATTCTCAAAATCCTTTTTGGACTCTTCCTTAGCCTGAGACCATTGCATATTTATTTTGGAAGTTTGTGATACATAAGCCTTAACTTCTATGTCTTCCTCTGATTATGTGCATTATTCTTCCTCATTTGAAAGGATGGAAGAAAATACCTGTTCACCAAAAAAGTAGCCTTCTAGAGTCCTATTTTTCCTTTTTGGGGGCATTTTCTCAGCCAATTACTTGACTTTGTTTCCTTTATCAAGTGGAGTGTATATGCTAGGGACCTTTATGTTCCCCGTTACTTTACTTTTGAGTCATTTGTAAAGTAAAGGATATACTCCAAGGACCTGTAAGTTCCCACTGCCTCCAAGGTAACACAGCCAAGGAGATGAATTTACTCCTCTCCTGGCATGTGCTCTAGTCTGGGAGGAACCACAAACTTTCCTGCTCAGGATCTGCATGTAAGGTTCTCTCTGCAGAGCCTCCACCAGCTCCACCAGCTAGTGCTCCTCCTAACCCTAGGATGGTCACTCAGGGCTGAGACGCAGATCAGCTGCTTGATTCCCCCAGGGTCTTTAGGCTGAGGGATCCAAAAACAGACACTGCAGATGCTTGGGGCTCCCTGGGGCTGGGGCTATGACCAGACTAATGATTGTACTGCTCCAGTCCTGTCCCTGCCAGGCTGTGTGGCCCAGGATGGGCTGTAATCTGCTCTGAGCCTTGTGTGATAGAGTTTTCCTCTCTGCCTTCCAAGCTGTCTTAGGCTAGAAATCTCTTTTACCCTGTCTTTTTGTGGCTTCTGTTGCTCTAAAATTTGTGTAGAGTCATTTTTACAGGTATTTTACAGGCTGTGGGGAGAGAGCTTCTACAGGTCCATCCATCTACACTGTCAGTTTGGCTCCATCCATGTGCTTTTACTCTTAAAGAAAAAAAAAATGAAAGGAAAGAACAGAAACAATACCAGTAACAACAACAAATAAATGAAATGTTCCTCATATGTCCATCAACTTTTGTCTTATGACTCTCAGTCTCTTCTCAGTTAAACTCTTTTTAAATAGCCACACAAAAGAGGTGCTACCACTTCCTCTTTTTCAGTTCTAAGCCCTCTGTAATCTGATATAACCTCATTCTTTAACAGAAACTATTCCCTCCAAAGTTACTAATGATCTCGTAGTTGACCCATCTAATGTCTTCTCTAGTTCCTAATCCTAATAGAAGTGTCTTCCGAATTTGTTACTGTTTATCCGGAGAGCATCACCTTGGATCCTCTCCATGGTGTCTTGGATCTTGTCCTACCTGTGTGACTCCTATTTAGCAGTCTCCTTTCATAACCTTGCCCTTTCCTACCTTTCCAAATACATTCTACTCCCTGCTACACACCTTATGATCCATCTCTATAGACGTATTTCATTATTCCTCATGCAAATCATCTTTGAGTTCCGTGTTTTTACATTGATTTTTGCTTGTGTTCTTTCCCAACTTCCAGCTCAAATTTTACCTTATCCAGAGGACTTGGTATTGTTCCATCCATTTCTAGCACTATCCATTTTAAAGATACCTTCCATTCCCTCTATACTTATACTGTTTTTTCTCATTTATATATGATGCATGCTTTATTGGAATTTAAGCTTTTTTAAGGGCAGGGACAATTATGTTTTGCTTTCTTTTTTGCTTTGATTTTGCTATCTATCCCTGGTATTTAGAAAAATTGCAATGTACCTAGTACAAAGTAAATACTTAATTCACATTAGTTGACTGATTTAAAATATAAATGATAAAGTTCCCTACTCAAATGGTGTTTTAGCAAAGATGAATGAAAGAAAATTATTAGTTGAAATATGATTAAAATAATTATTCTGTGCAGAAAATTTTGAAAATCATATTTATAAAATTGATGAAATTTCATTTAAACATCTTAAATTAAAAGTAATCCAGCATAATGATAAACCTAAATATAACATAAATATTGAAATTAAATTTTTCACTTTGACTTTGTTTTCGTCATCAAAATAGCTATTGAAGTCAGTGGGCATTTTTTGCTAAAATGTAAAATTTTTCCATCTATATTCACTAGAGAAATTGCTCTATAATTTCTTTTTCTGTTTTGTCTCTTCCTGGTTTAGGTATCAATATAATATTTGTATCATACAAAGAATTTGGGAGGACTCCTTCTTCCCCAATTTTCAAAAATAGTCTATATAGTATTGGAATTAATTGTTCTTTAAATGTTTGATAAAATTCACTTGTAAATCCATCTGGCCCTGGAGGATTTTTCCTAAGGAGTCCATTGATGGCTTGTTCATTTTTTTTTTTCTGAGATGGGGTTGTTTAAGTACTCAACTTCCTCTTCTGTTAATCTGGGCAATTTGTATTTTTTAAAATACTCATCCACCTCATTTAGATTTTCGAATTTGTGAGCATGAAGTTGGGCAAAGTAATTTCTAATTATTGTTTTAATTTCCTCTTCATTGGAGATGAGTTCACCCCTTTCATTTTTGAAATTAGTAATTTGATTTTCTTCTTTCTTTTTTTAAATCAAGTTGACCAAAGGTTTATCAATTTTATTAGTTTTTTCCCAAAACCAGGCATTGGTTTTATGTATTAATTCAATAGTTTTCTTAATTTCAATTTTATTAATCTCTCCTTTGGTTTTCAGTATTTCTAATTTGGTATTTACTTGGGGATTTTCAATTTGTTCTTTTTCTAGCTTTTTCAGCTGCATTTCCAAGTCATTGATCTCCTCTATCTCTATTGTATTTATGTAGCATCAGCAGGCATTTTTTTTAAAGACTAGACTACATGTTCCTGAATTCTATTAAGTTACATAAATGCTATGTGACTGACAATTTAATCAAAAAACTTAAAAACTGAGGCATCACAAGATTATATTTTAAAAATGGACTCCTGAAAGAGCCACTATGAGGTTCTGAATATATTTATCGAAAATCAAGCTAACAAAACAATTATATTCATAGTGATATTGATATGATAATTCTCATATTAATAAGAGCCAGGTAGTGCAGTTATATATGCTTTAATTTAAAAAAAAAAACTTTTATAAGTGGAGTTAGGATGACCTAGCAGGTAGACAAAATAGCCAAAGGGGATTGTACTGTACTTAATAATTCAATTTTAAGCATTAAATGTGGCCAAAATATTGAATATGTGTCTGAGAGTTGTCAAAGTATGGAAATATAGGGCTAAGTTTACTTTAGTAGGATGGGAAAAGGGATCTTCTGTTTACAAAAGAAAAAACAAACATGTATTTGGGGAGGGGAAGAAAGAAGTTATAAAAAGGGGTAAAAATTTACAAAAATGTACTGTCAGGAATAATGTAGGAAAGTGGGGAAAATTTCAGGTTCTACAAATATAATGCAGAAGATACTCTAACTGCATCCCTGAGGATTATTTGTATCCTAGAATAAGGTCTCTAGTAGCCTGAGTCCCTAGTGCAACCAGATAGGGAGATTTTAGTGAGGGAGTTAGGGGAGTAGTCATGTTGTTCTGGTGCTCTTGCCCTGTCATTCCCATCCCCAAATATAATCATTGTGAGTTAAGGGATGACTCCTTTAATAATAAATATAAATCAGTCTGGAAGGGGAAGAACCTCAGGGCTGCTGGACAAAAGAGAAACAATTACTATTTGCATTCATTCTGAGCCACGAGGACCCAAAAAATAACCATTAAGTGGTGCTTTGGCAGGAACTTATTGTAGTCCAATCAATGCGAGATCCAGTGAATTTGGTTTAAAGCATCATCTTTAAGAAAGTAATCTAGCCCAGTATACCCCAAGATAACGAAAGGTTATAAAGGTATATTAGAAGCTTTCTATGTTCTTTCTTTCCTTTCTTCCTTCCTCCTTTCCTTTTTTCATTCCTTCTTTTTCCTTCCTTCCTTCCTTCCTTCCTTCCTTCCTTCCTTCCTTCCTTCCTTCCTTCCTTCCTTCCTTCCTTCCTTCCTTTTGCTCTCTCTCCTTCTCCCTCTCTCTGGGTCTCTGTTTCTCATAGTAGCATCTTAATAAATATTTTTGACTGTTCACTTTAAAATTTTCACATACCAGTACATCATTTGTACATAACCTCAACATGTGTATATATGTATTGTGTGTGTGACACAGATATAGTTGCTGTTCAGTAGTTTCAGTAGTGTACAGCTCTTTCAGATTACTTCTGGGGTTTTCTTGCAAAGATCCTGGAGTGGTTTGTCATTTCCCTCACCAGCTCATTTAAAGACGAAGAAACTAAGACAAACAGGGATAAGTGACTTACCTAGGGGAACATATGTAGTGTCTGAAAAGGATTTGAACTAATAAAGATGAGTCTTCTTGATTCCTGATTCCAAACCCAGGGCTCTATCCATGAGCACACACACACACATGTATACACACATATATAAATATGTGTATATACATATGTTTGTATATGTGTACATATACACATAAATACATAAAAACACACATTGATGGAGAGATAGATAGATAGATAGATAGATAGATAGATAGATAGATAGATAGATAGATAGATAGACAGATAGATATGGGAAGTGTAAAAGTAAATGCATTTTTGGCATGATGGTTGTCCAGTACATATTCATGGAATGGGAATTAACAGGTTGGATTAATGCATGAAGTGAGTTCAAAAAAAAAGCAGTGAAGCAAGACTAGAGAGGGTTGTCACACCCACTTTGACTTAACTGCTGGGCTAAGTAGATTGCATAATATACATGTATGTGTGTATGTGTGTATCTATGGTATATATGTACATACACACATATATGCATGTATGTCTGTATGTGTAAATATATACAGAATTTACAGCTGTATAGAACCATTGTGTGAGTATCAGCCTTAGAGAAATCACTTAGGCAAATGAATGAAAACAAAAGTGTTTTTTAACTACTATGTCACAAGTTCTGTGGAAGAAATCAGGATGAGAAAAGGAAAAAAACAAAATAGTCCTTGTTCTTAAGGCACTACATTGTAATTAATGGAGATAATATATAAGAAAAAGTTCAGGTTCAGGGCAAATGGAAAGACCCAGAATAGCCAATACTGTATTGAATAAGAAAAGGGAGTTAGTTTAAGTTTTTACAGAATTTTCACAGTGCCATATAGCTCCATCTTTCTATCACAACAGTTTTTTACTTAATTCTAAGGCCAGCTTAATTAAGGATAATTTGCTTATTTATATGCCATCAGCCTAGCAACATTCTCTGCCCCCCAACCAACCCCTCTCCCATTTACCCTGTTTTTCCTATTTGGTACCTGGAATTGTAAGATCAAAAATGTAAAGCTGGAAATCACCCCAGAAGAAAAGAAGGTGACTCAGTGGATACAGAATAGGATATGGCTTCTGAAGACTGAATTCTACTACTTTCAAGCTAGGTAATATGGGGCAAGTTAGTCAACCTCTCTCTGCCTCAGTTTTTCATCTTTATTTGTTCACCATTTCTTTTTTGCTTTCTCAGTCTTTCAGAGCTCAGGTTCCTGGTGATTTTTCTCCTGTCTATGTAGCAGGAATTATTACATTTATATACCAATTGACTTTTGCTCTACTTTGTTTCCAGCTTTTGTTGTACTTGTTGTTACCACAGAGTCCTACTGAAACTGTTTTCATCTTTGAACTTCTTGGGGTATATGTCTAGTAGAGAGATTTATTCAGTCAAAATGTATGAAGTAATGTCACACATTTGCATAATTCCAAATGGAGAGCCAAAATGGATGGATTGATTCACAGCTCTACCAACAGTGTACAAGTATTCCTTTCTTCCCACAACTCCTCCAGCACGATCCTCATTTTTGTTTTCTTAGTCAATTTTCAGGGTGAGAGGTGAAAACGCAGAATTTTTAAAATTTGTATTTCTCTTATTATTATTGATTTAGAGCAAGTTTCCAAATGGCAATTAATGTAATTTATAATTTGCAATTCTCTCTAAAATTGTTCATATCTTGTGATCACTTATCTTTGAGGAACGGCTCTTGGTTATTCCTTTTTTGTATCCTTGAGTGTCAAGATAGTGCTGGGAACACAACTGATAGTTCATAAATTCTTCCTGTTGATTCAATTCAGCAAACGTTTATGGAAATAAATCTGATATTAAGCTATAGAGAGAGGAAAACTACCAAGACTACATAGCAACCTTTTGAAACTAGGTGTGAAAGTACTGTTATCTTTGCTGAAACTGGAAGTTGAATCTTATTTCAAGACTTTCTTGAAATTTCAATCTTCCTTTCATGTAGGAAACTGGTGGAGTTTGCTAGTTTTGTCCATGGAGTCCCAAATTTTATGCATGTGTGTACTTGGATTCATCAGGTGTCATCTTTCGGAGTTTACCCACACAGAGCAAAATGAGTGTAAGAAACCAGAGACTCCAGCCAATAGCTGCTGCGATCCAACCATCTTCATCCATTCCATGCTTACAGCACTGGGCAGCCTTTGAGCAGAAATCTACATTAGGGCACTGTGCTGTAAATCCCGAGTCTGACACCAGAGAAGGAACCATTGAGGAGTTGTGTGTTTCTGCTAAGCAAGTTGTGTAGAAGGATGCAGACAAGAGGACGAGGCTGATGGGAACGTAGATTACAGAGGAAAGCTGCTTCATGGTGGAGATGGGAGGCACCTATCCAGACTGCCGTAGTACCGCTTGTCCTCTGGAAACCTTGAAAATGACTCTGGCAGACCACAGGGAAACCTCTGCTCTCCTCTTTAGAAGAAAAGAGAAGGGGTGGAGCAAAGTCAGTTTTTCATCTTTAAATGAGAATAATAAATGAACATACTTCTCCTATTGTTGCTTTGAAGATAAAATGAGAATATTTGCAAAGGGCTTTGCAAACCTTAAGGTGCTAAGGAAGTTATAGCTTTCATTATACTACTCTAACCCTTTCATTGTACATGAGAACAAGCTAAATCTCAGGGAGATTGAGTCACGTGTCCAAGACTGCATGATTTAAAAATGTCAGAAGCAAGAATTAAACTCAGATCCTGTAATGAATGTTCTTTCCTCTAACCCCCTTAACAACTTGGCTAGAATAGTCTCTCTGTTGCATTATAACAATTTCACTAAGCACACTATTTAGGGCATTTAGTCGTGAATGATCATGTTATTAATGATAGGTTTTGGAATTAGATTTATATTATCTGGATCTTATCCAAGTTTCTTAAGATTACTTTGTTCTTCAACTAATTTTTGTTGTTTTCTAAGGCTTTCCCCACCCTCAGTCATTATCCTAGGGATGTACTTCAATATATGGGCAGCCAACTGTAGCCACTCCATCTTCATATGTGTTTCTTTACAGATCAAATTAATTATATTCAGCAGGTTATTGCTACCCCACTATGTGCAAAGTATTGTGCTAGATCCACACTAGAACTTGCATGATAAAGTAGGGAATGAAATTATGAAAATGAACCTGGAATGGTAACATAAGAAATGTGAACTGGAAAAGTCTGGAAAATGCATCCTTGTGGAGATGGCATCTTAGCTCGGTTTTTGTAAAAAAATGAAAACTTTTAATAGATTGAGATGAGGGAATGGGTAGGTAAATGAATTCTTGGCATGGTAGTCAAGCAGTACATATTCATGGAATGCAAAAGAAAAAGAGTGAGATACATTAATGTATGATTTTGAATCCAAAAACAAGGCTGGAGAGATTCCACTTTGTGAAATGACTTAAATCCTGTGCTTAGCTGATGGCATTTTTATTCCTGAGAAAATGGCAGAGGGACAGAAGAGGCATTGACAATGATTTTATTCAGAGGAGTGACCTTTGGAAGATCATTTTGGCAGTTTTATGAAGGGAATATTAGAAAATGGGAAGCCTGGAATGAGATAAACCCTTTAAGAGATTATTACAGATGTACAAGAAAGGGGTGGGAGTTGGGTATGGAAGTGTGAATAAAATTTAATGATTAAATATGAGAAATATTTCACATTTTTAATTAGCAAGATTTGATGATGACTGAGATGTAGGAGACTGGGGAAGATAAAAATCAATATTTTGAGCATGTATTTACAGGAAGATGATAGTGGCACAGAAGGTAATGTGTCAGAAGGTAGTGTGGAAGATAGATTGAAGGGGCAAATATTGACTTCAGGTTGGGGGTTCTTGAGATGAAGATTCAGCAGCAGTTAGCTAATTGTGACTAAAAGTCAACTTGAGTGTAGATATGTCAAAATTAGATGTATAGAAATTCAAATGAAAGTAGAAAAAAGATAGTGTAAACACAGGATATTTCTGGGGACCTGACCTTAGATATCACTTCCACTTATGAAGATGGACATATAATTTATCAGTCAACAAACGCTTACTAACTTGGACACCAAGTTCAATAGAACATGAGGGGAGTCATACTGCATTGATATGCAGAGTTCCTCATGTTGAAGTGATGGCAGCCCTTAAAGACAGCTCTTTCTAGTAATTTAGCAACCACAAAAAGAAATAAGATGATATTTTGAGTGGAGAGTAAGGTCACAGGCATGTTTTTGTTTGATTTTTTTATTTTGTTTTTCTTCCTTATCATAGAAAATGAATGATAAGGAGTCCTAGAAAGAAGTAGTGAAGAATGACAAATTTAAGAGAGAGAAACACTAGTGAGGGAAGATATTAAAGGAGATAGAACAGAGGAAATCAGGGGAATAAGCAGAGAACTTAGCCTTGGAAAGGAGGTGCATCATTTTTTTTTTCCCTCTGAAATTGAAAGGATGAGAGTTTACATTAAGATCTATAGAAATTCTAAGATCTGGAAGTAGAAAGAATTCATGAAGGATAGACTCAATCTTTCTGGCAAAGTAGGAGATATGTTAACCTGACAGAGTAGTTGATAAAAAATTGGGTTTGAATTACAGGAAACTACTTATATGAGAAACATAATTAAAAAGTGAAGTGAGATTTCAGGCAAGAATATATAGGAATAGGTGTAAATCAGCAGTCACTCAGTACTACTGGATGCAGCCACAACAGATCATCAATTCAGCAGCTCAAACAACTGTGAATCTTGTCAGATCCCACATTCTTGATCAACAGGAACACAGTGTACTTTAGTCAAAGGAATGCACACCAAAAATTGAGAACAATACCCCAATTGCTATGTGGTTTAACACCCATCCCACACACCATCCAAATGGGAAGAGATTTCATTACCTCTAAGGAAGAATATATGGGAAAATATTTCAAGTATTCTCACAGTATTTCATGGCAATCTTGTGCAAGTCACTTCAAGAAGAAAAAGGGAATGAAGAGAAACATGTGTTATTATAAATGTGAAGTCTCTTACAGTAAGCTGCAGGCCCAAAAAGAAGATAATTCCTAGTAAATATATACTTGAGAAGGAAAACAAAACTCAAAGTGGGACTATATGGCTATTATACAAGTAGTTAATGGAGGTAGCCCAGTACATATGTTGTTTTCCACAAAGATCATTTCCTAAGGGATATTTCTTAAAATCATTTCCTGAAAGAAAGAGTGGTTGGAGGAGAGCTAGAGATTTTTAGGACATACAGGTGATGAAGAAATATATCAATAAAATTTCATTTTAAAGAAATCTGTGATTCTATTCTCTACTAGATTTGTTAAGATCCCACTTCTGTGAGGGGATCAGGGGAGTTATACCCCACTCCCTTTCTTCCAAGTCAATAACTGCACAAATTTAGACAGCACTTGAAAGATGGCTGACTACATAAATCTCAATGGTTTAGAGACGACTTCAGTCATGAACAAGAGATAGTTAATGGGAACTAGCAAGCACATTAGATTTCAGGGAAGTTTATAGCTTAAAAGAAACATAGAGATCGGGGGGCCGGAGCCAAGATGGAGAAGTAGAAAGACGCACATACACATAGCTCCGAACACACAAACCACAGAACGGCTAGAGGGGACCAAGCCAGGGCTAGTTCTGTACCCAGAGACCATGGAATATTGGAGCGAGGGAGATTTCTGCTCCGGAGAGACCTGCAAACCTCTTGTGGGGGGTCCTTCGCGTCGTGGACTGGGCGCCGGGCCGGGGAGCAGAGTGCAGCCCTGCCACTGCGCAGAGTGCAGCCCTGCCGCGGCCATGACACCGTGAGGAAAAGATCCAAGAGGGCTACGGGGACGGGATCTCCAGCGGCCACGCTGGTCCCCCCACCCACAGAGGGACCGGCAAACCTCTCACAAAAGGTCCGTCGCGCTGCAGACGCGGAGCCCAGCCCGGACCTGCGGCAGCGGCCGCGGCTCCAAGAAGCACAGATCTGAGAAGGCTCCAGAGACGGGATCTCAAGCGGCGGCACTAGCCCCCCCACCAACAGGTGACTGACGGGGGTAGGTGAGAGAGTCTCTTTGGCGGGTTGAGAGGGGAGTGGGGTGCCCCCATGGCTCAGGCCCCCCCATGAGATAGAAGCTGAGAGGCAGCTGCAGACAGGGGCTCCCCAAACGGGCGGGAGCCTGGATCCATTGTGGAAGGTCTGTGCATAAACCCCCTGAGAGAACCAAGCCAGAGAGGCGGCCCTGCCCCTGACCTCAGCACCTGAACTTAATTTAACACTGAATAGCAGCCCTGCCCCCGCCAAAAACCCTAAGGCAGGAAGCAGCATTTGAATCTCAGTCCCCAAACACTGGCTGGGAAGACCAGGAGGCGAAGTGGGTGTGAGGAGAACATTCAGAGGTCAGGCCACTGGTTGGAGAAAATGCCAAGAAAAGGAAAAAGAAATAAAACTATTGAAGGGTACTTTATCAGAGAAAAGACACTTCCTCCCTTCCTTTCTGATGGGGAGGAACAATGCTTGCCATCAGGCAAAGACACAGAAATCAAGGATCCTGTGTCCCAGCCCACCCAATGGGCTCGGGCCATGGAAGAGCTCAAGAGGAATTTTGAAAATCAAGTTAGAGAGGTGGAGGAAAGACTGGGAAGGGAAATGAGAGGGATGAGGGAGAAGCATGAAAAACAGATCAGCTCCCTGCTAAAGGAGAACCAAAAAAATCTTGAAGAAATTGGCACCTTGAGAACTAGCTTAACTCAGCTGGCAAGGGAGGTGCAAGGGGCCAATGAGGAGAAGAATGCTTTCAAAAGCAGAATTAACCAAATGGAAAAGGAGATTCAAAAGCTCACTGAAGAAAATAGATCTTTCAAAACTGGAATGGTACGGATGGACACTAAGGACTTTTCGAGAAAGACAGATATATCAGAACATACTGCGCAGATTCGAAAAATGGAAGAAAATGTGAAATATCTTATTGGAAAAACAACTGACCTGGAAAATAGAATCAGGAGAGACAATGTAAAAATTCTGGGACTACCTGAAAACCATGATCAAAAGAAGAGCCTAGACATCATCTTCCATGAAATTATCAAGGAAAACTGCCCTGAGATTCTAGAACCAGAAGGCAAAATAAATATTCAAGGAATCCGCAGAACACCGCATGAAAGAGATCCAAAAAGAGAAACTCCTAGGAGCATTGTGGCCAAATTCCAGAATTCCCAGGTGAAAGAGAAAATATTGCAAGCAGCTAGAAAGAAACAATTCAAGTATTATGGAAATACAATCAGGATAGCACAAGATCTGGCACCCTCCACATTGAGGGATAGAAGGGAATGGAATAGGATATTCCAGAAGTCAAAGGAACTAGGACTAAAGCCAAGAATCACCTACCCAGCAAAACTGAGTATAATACTTCAGGAGAAAAAATGGTCTTTCAATGAAATAGAGGACTTTCAAATTTTCCTGATGAAAAGACCAGAGCTGGAAAGAAAATTTGACTTTCTAACACAAGAATGAAGAGAACCATGAAAAGGTGAACAGCAAAGAGAAGTCATAAGGGACTTACCAAAGTTGAACTGTTTACATTCCTACATGGAAAGACAATATTTGTAACTCTTGAAACATTTCAGTATCTGGGTACTGGGTGGGAGTACACACACACACACACATGCACACGCACACATACATAGAGACAGAGTGCACAGAATGAATTGAAGAGGATGGGATCATATCTTAAAAAAAAAAAATGAAATCAAGCAGTGAGAGAGAAATATTGGGAGGAGAAAGGGAGAAGTTATATGGGGCAAATGATCTCTCATAAAAGAGGCAAGCAAAAGACTTAGTACAGGTGGGATAAAGAGGGGAGGCAAGAGAAAAACATGTGGTCTACTCTCATCACATTCCACTAAAGGAAAGAATATAATGCACACTCATTTCGATAGGAAAACCTATCTCATAATACAGGAGAGTGGGGGACAGGGGCATAAGCAGGGTGGGGGGGGAGGATGGAGGGCAGGGCATGGGGAGGAGAATGCAATCCGAGGTCGACACTCATGGGGAGGGAAAGGACCATAAGAAAATAGAAGTAATGGGGGACAGGATAGGATGGAGGGAAATATAGTTAGTCCTATACAACACAACTAGTATGGAAATCATTTGCAAAACTAAACAGATTTGGCCTATATTGAATTGCTTGTCTTCCAAGGGGAAGGGGTGGAGAGGGAGGGAGCTAAAGAAGTTGGAACTCAAAGTGTTAGGACCAAATGTAATGTTCTTACCACTGGGTAACAAGAAATACAGGTTAAGGGGTCAAGAAAGCTATCTGGTCCTACAGGACAAAAGAGAAGGCAGAGACAAGGGCAGGGAGGGAGGATAGAGGAGAGAACAGATGGGTCACAGGGGCAATTAGAAAGCTCGGGTTTGGGGGGGGAGGGGATAAAAGGGGAGAAAATTTGTAACCCAACATTGTGTGAAAATAAATGTTAAAAAAAAAAGAAACATACATATTTATTTAAAAGTTATATAAATTAAGATTGTAATACCTACCATTAACCCTAACCCTAAAAAGCCAAGATATGCAAATATTTCTTATAGAGAGTATGTAATTAAATTACTTTAGATTGCCACTTCTTGGACCATGTGAAACTGCCTTGTTGATAGAAATCTTCTAGTCTTTGTGGTCTGAATCATATGAGAATGGGGAGGTAGAAGGAAAGACAAAGACAGAGAGAAGAAATACAGATACAGATAGAGAGAGACATAAAGACCGTAAAAAAAATATAAAAAGGAGAGCAAGATTATTCTTCTCTATTCAATAAGAAAACTTTGGAACGAAAAAGATTCCTAAAGCTCTGTCTCCAATAAATGCCTAAAGAGAACAAGAGAGCTCATGTCATGCCACAGCAGAAAATTGAATCTGTGTGCATATATACACACAATACATGCATACGCAATTTTGTATGTGCATGTATTTATATATAGATATGTATATATTGACATCTATATATTAATACGTACAATGTGCATGTATGTATTGTAACTGCACATACACATATGCATTCATATATACAATCAACAATATCATGTGTAAAATGATATTTTTATTTTTATTTTGAAATTTTATTGCATCATGGTGATGAATATAAATTGTTTTGATTATTAGGAAAAGCAGTCTGTTCTCTATTTGCTACATATTCTTATTATGTACTTCCATATCAAAAAAAATGGTATTCTAGAAAATCTATTTATCATTTAGCAAACGTTCACAGCTGCTGTGATAATATACTTTTATGCAATAATTATTTGGGGTGTGTATTTCTATCTTCTACCATCTGTTATCTATCTATCTGTCTGTCTGTCTGTTTATTGTCTGTCTTTCTCTCTACCCAAAACACCCTCCATAAACAGATTGCTCTCATGTGGGATTTTATCAGTGTAGAAAGATCCCTAAGTATAAACTTCTCCCACCAACTGAGATCATCAACACCTTTGTAGCCTATAGTGTTAAAGAAATACCTGGGAGGCAGCTAGGAGTGCGGTGCATAGAGGACCAGTCCCAGAGTCAAGACGACCTGAGTTCAAATCCAGCTTCAGACACTTCTTAACTGTGTGACCCTGGGCAATACCTTAAGGCCCCCCTCCCAAAAATGTCTGGAGTATTGAGAGATCAAGTAATTTACTCAGGTCACATAGTCAGTATATACCAGTGGTTGAGCTTGAAGCTAGGTCTTTCTGCCTCCAAAACTGTTACTGTGATGATTATACATACTGCATGTCAGGTACACAGAGCTGTGAGTGAATTTGTATTCATTTATTTGTACTTTTATTATTGTCATAAAGTTTGCCTTCATAAAAGTGTATTCCATATTCCTGAGCTAAAATATGAACTCTAAGATGGCAAAAGAATTCTTAAAATTTTCATTTCATCTTTCCAGATGATCTTATATGCTACACTGCATGTATCAGACATTTGATACCTGTTCACTGGCTTATTGTTTTCTCCAAATTCCCTTTCCTGAAAGTCAAATATGACTCTAGTTTTGGATATAATCTATACTTGGATTCATTTTTTATATTGCTTCCTTCTCAAATAGCGCAGAGACTAATGTGCAGATCATAAAGTATAGGAAGATGTGGTTAAAGATGTTATTGTTCAGTGTACAGAGAGTATTGTTTAGTGAATTAAGCACTGAGTTTAGACTCAAGAATTTATGGGTTTAAATCTCACCTTTAATACTTACTAGCTGTATGACTATAGACAAAAGTTTTAACTTCTCTATTCCTAAATCAACTTATCATAATTGGGCTTGTTTGTGTGTGTGTGTGTGTGTGTGTGTGTGCGTGTATGTGTATTCAAGTTTTATCTCTTATGGTTGAAGGAATTGAAATAGAAGGTTTCTATGTTGAAAAAACCACAAAAACACCACAAACTGTTTGGCCACATTTTTAATTAGCTGGTGACAATTATCTGTCTCAGGAGAGAAAAGAAACACATAAGTAAAGTGGTGAGGGAATTCTACTCACAGATCCTGAGCAGAAGAGTGCTTGTGGCTGCTCCCACACCAGAATGCAGGCCAGGAGAAGAGTAAACTCCTCTCCATTGATTGTGCCACCTTAGAGGAACTGAGAACTTACAGGTCCTCAGAGTATACCCTCCTCTTCACAAAGGACTCAAAAGTCCCAAAAAATTAGCTGAGAAAATGACCAAAATGGGGGAAAATTGTACTATAGAAGAGTTGAAAAAGGATTTTGAAAATCAATTAAGAGAGGTGGAGGAAAAATTGGGAAGAGAAATGAGAGCAATGCAAAAAAATCATGAAAAGTAAGTAAACAGCTTGCTAAAGGAGACTCAAAAAAAAAATACTGAAGAAAATAACACCTTTAAAAATAGACTAATTAGAATGGCAAAAGAGGACCAAAAAGCAAATGCAGAGAAGAATAGTTTAAAAAGCAGAATTAGCCAAATGGCAAAGGAGGTTCAAAAGCTCACTGAAGAGAATAGTTCTTTACAAATTAGAATGGAGCAGGTGGAAACTAATGACTTCGTGAGAAACCAAGAAATTACAAAACAAAGCCAAAAGAATGGAAAAAATAGAATACAATGTGAAATATATAATTGGAAAAACAACTGACCTGGAAAAGAGGTCCAGGAGAGACAATTTAAAAATTTTGGATCCTTTCCTGAGATGCAGAGACTTAAAAGACACCTATTTGGTCTAAGGAAGAAGGCAGTGAGGTAAATTTCAGCTTTAAAATGTCTTGCAATAGTTATTCCATTTCCTCATCTCAGAAAAATCACCATTCTTATTACTTGAGGGAAATGAATTTGGAAATAGAAATTCTTCCTCTGACATCAGTGAGAAGAGGAACTTTTATAAGATCACTCTTTTTGAGTAGTTAAAGAGTCTCCTAGTTCAAAGAGGTCATCTAAGCCCCTCATTTCTGGACAAGAATTCCTTCTCCAACATTTCCAACATTAGCATCTAGAGTCAGCTGTCTGGATTTTGATATCCAATGTAGTTTACCTACTTTCTTCATATCTACTCCAGCAATCGACGAAGTCTTCTGTGAGCTGACAAACAAAAAGTCAGTGATTTCTTCCACCTGTGAACTGCAAAAAAAAAAAAAAATGCATTAGAAAACAAGGGCTTGGGAACAAAAAAAAGGCTCTACATCTTCCTGTCCACCCAAGGGATTCATGTAGACTATACCCTGCGAAAGCACTTTTCCCCTTGCAAAATCCCTGGAGTGGAGAGCTTGAAAGGTCTAGAGTGCTGAGGTTTCAGCTCTAAACCTCAAAAATTCAACAAGGCCTAATCCCTGTATATGGAAGTCAGTGGAAGAACCCAGGGAATTGAGGGTGTTAAGATCTGACCTGGTTAGTAAAGCCGCACCCAAACTTAGCACAGGTAGCTTGCCAAGCATGGCCCTACCACAAAACCTCAGTTCAGAAACTATACCTGGAGAGATAAACACATTAAAGATGAAAACATTAACCTGTATCAAGCCTAGAGATCCTCCAAAAGAAGAAAGTAATTCCATAACAAATGTAAACATAGATTCAAAGGATAAAATGGATTTTCCACAAGGACTACATGAGATCTTAGAAGAAATGAAGAGATAAAAAATGAAATTAAAGACCTGGAGGGAAAAATTGGAAGTAGAATAGATAGCTTAGAAGAGAAAATGGTAGATATCATACAAGAAGTGGAGTCCTTGAAAACAAGAATAGATCAAACAGAAATCAATGACTCCATAAGACGGCAAGAAATATTAGAACAAAATGAAAAGACTGAAAAACCTGAAGAAGAAAATGTAAGATATCTGGTACCAAAAACAACTGACTTGGAAGGCTGGTCAAGGAGAGATAATATAAAAATTATTGGGCTCCCTGAAAACACTGATATAGTGAAAAGTTTGGATAGTATATTTCAAGAAATCATAAAAGAAAATTGATCAGATTTATTAGAACCAGTAGGAAGAATAAAGATAGAAAGAATCCATAGGTCACCTCCTCTAATAAATCTCCAAATAAAAACTCCCAGGAATGTCATAGTCAAAATTCAGAACTCTCATGTCAAAGAGAAAATATTACAAGAATCCAGAATGATTCAAATTCAAGTACCAAGGAATTACAGTAAGGATCACAGAAGACCTGGCAGCTTCAACTATACATGAGGGAAATCTTGGAGTTCAATATTTAGAAAGCCAAAAGAGATAAGTTTACAACCAAGAATAAGCTACCCTGCAAAACTTGGAGTAATCCTATATGGGAAAAAATGACGTTTAACACAATAGAAGATTTTGAAGAATTTTTGATGGAAAGACATGACCTGAGTAGGAAGTTTGGAATACAAACACATGAGTTCAAAGAAATCTGGAAAGGAAAATAGATCTGATTTCAAGGAATACTTGGTGGTATGACCTGATGCAAAGTGAAATAAAGTAGAACCAAAAGAATTTAAAAGAGTACAACAACAATGCAAAGAGAAACAACTTTTGAAACTCTGAACAATCAAGTCTCCAGAAAGACCTGCATATACTCTAGAGATGCTACCCTCCTTCAGACAAGGGATGGTCACAAGATGGAAAAAGAAGCTTATATTTTTAGACATGGACACTTTGTAGACTTAATTGTTTCAACTCTCCACCCTATTTCACCGCACCCCTCTTTTTGTGTTCTTAATCAGGAAGAAGAAAGAGAGGTTAATTAAAGGTGGTGGGAGTTACTATAATATGATAATAGAAAAATTTAGTCTTAAAGATCTATTGTAATAGTTTATATATTTCTTTAATGTTATTTTTCATTTTTAATACAGTTCATATCATATAAAAAAATTCCAACTTTTGGTCAGGTGACACTTCTTTTTAAAGCATTTACAATATAGAATGCAAAAGAATTTTTTTAAACATTAACCAACTGAGACACAAATAATATTTATGTATGCTAACTTCACAAGCCCTTGATCTAATTGTCTCCACAGTATTACTGAGAATTAAAGACCCCTAACTTATTGCTGTTGGTCTGAAGTCCTAAGCCTAATAGCTTCATTTTAGACTTAATCTCAGAGGTTCCACTACCAACAATCTATAATTTAATAGATCTGGTATTAAGCTTACAAACCTTCTCACCATAGGAAATTGCCACTAAGAGTGGAGACATTGCAGAGAACCAATATCTTTCCAACTTCATGTCAGTTCCAGGTAGGAGTAGATTGTCAACTTGTATTCAGTCAGGCTTAAAGTCTGCCAGGTGTCAGTGGGGAAATTGAGTTAGGAGAATCCTATCTCAACCCAAGATGAACAGCCACTCTCCCATCATTGCCATGAGATTATCTTTTTCAGTTCATACTAACATCTCACAGGCTTACTGGCATCATGGATTGGAGGCTCAGACAACCTTTTTTGCTATCCATATCTAGACTTAGGCTCAGAAGAACAGTTACTTAATAGTTCCATAGCATCTCAAAATAGCAAGTTCCAATAACCAGGTTTCAAATATGACTATAATTTCATTTTGGCTAAGGAATATCTTTTGAGGCAAGTCTTAAAGCAACTTACATGTCTTTCTATATATGTTCTAGTTCCTGATTAAATATCAATCATAAATTCAAATTTACCATTAAAGTCTTAACTTTTCCATCAGTGTCAAATTTTACCTGAGGTTACCTGCCTCTAGGAAATTTAGACTAAAATTCTTTTCCCCAAACTAAAGATGTCTTTGATTTATTCTCAGTAATTAATTCAGTCAACTATTTTAATACTAATTGCTTTTACATCACTTTATAAAGTGTCCAATTTTTCTCCCCATCACTCCCCTCCCCCTGCTTCTTAATACCTTGCATTCTGATTACTCCTTCCCTCAATGTACCCTCCCTTCTGTCACACCCCACCCTTCCCTTATCCCCATCTTCTCTCTTTTCTTGTAGGGCAAGATAAAATTCTATACCCCATTCCCTGTATTTCTTATTTCCTGGTTATGTGCAATAAAAATTTGAACTTTCATTACTAATACTTTGAATTCCAACTTCTCTTCCTCCCGCCCCATCCCCACTGTGAAAGCAAGCAATTCAATACAGACTAAATATGTGTTATTTTGCAAAAGACTTCCATAATAATCATGTTGTGTAATACTAACTATATTGGCTTCTATCCTTCTCTATCCCCCCTTATTTTTTATTTATTTTTTATTCTCTCATTTGACCTTGTCCCTTCTCAAAAGTGTTTATTTCCAGTTACTCCCTTCTCCCGTTTGCCCTCCCTTCTATCATTCCCCTCACTCCACTTGTTCCCTACTTTCTTGTGGTGTAAGATAGATTTTCACATCAAATTTAGGGAGCATGTTATTCCCTCCTTCAGCCATATGTGGAGAGAGTAGCTTCACTTGTCCCCTCTCCCCTTCTCCATTTTCTCCTCCACTGAACACGATTTTTCTTTTCTCTTTTATGAGTTATAGCCTGCCCCATTCCATTTCTCCCTTTCTCCTCCCAGTATTTTCCTCCCTCACCCCTTAATTTTTATTTTATTATTTTTGTTGTGAATATCATCTCTTCTGATTAAACACAACCTCTACTCTCTGTCTATATATGAGTATGTGTATGTGTGTGTGTGTGTGTGTCTGTGTGTGTGTATAATCCCTCCACCTACCCAAATATTGAGAAAACATTCAAGAGTTATAAATATTTTATTTCCACGTAGGAATGTAAATAGTTCAGCTTTAGAAAGTCTTTTATGATTTCTCTTTCCTATTTATCTTTTCATGCTTCTCTTGATTCTTGTGTGGGAAAGCAAAATTTTCTGTGGAGTTCTGGTCTTTTCATCAATATGAATGCTTCAAAGTCCTCTACATCATTTAATGACCATTTATTCCCTTGAAGCATTATACTCAATCTTTCTGGGTAGGTGATTCTTGGTTTTAATCCCACTTCCTTTGACTTCTGGCCCTTCAAGCCCTTAATGTTGAAGCTGCCAGTCCTGTGTTATCCTGATTGTATTTCCACAATACTCAAATTGTTTCTTTCTAACTGCTTGTAGTATTTTCTCCTTGATCTGGAAACTCTGAAATTTGGCCACAATATTCCTAGGAGTTCCTTTCTTCAGATCTCTTTCAGGAGATGATCAGTGGATTCTTTCAATATTTGTTTTGCCCTGTGGTTCTAGAACAACAGGTCAGTTTTCCTTGATAATTTTGTAGAAGATAATGTCTAGGCTCTTTTTTTGATCATGGCTTTCAGGTAGTCCTATAATTTTTAAATTGTTTCTCCTGGATCTATTTTCCAGGTCAGTTGTTTTTCCAATGAGATGTTTCACATTATCTTCTATTTTTTTTTTCAAACTTTTGGTTTTGTTTTTTAACTGCTTGGTTTATCTCATAGTCATTCATTTCCCTGAAATCAATTCTCTCAATTAACTATTTTGAACCTTTTCCTCCATTTGACTCATTCTGCTTTTTAAAGCCTCCTTCTCATTGGCTTTTTGGACCTCTTTTTCCAATTGAGTTAGCCTCTTTTTAAAAGTTGTTATTTTCCTCAGAATTTTTTGGTTCTCCTTTAGTAACCTACTACCTTGCTTTTCAAGCTCTTCTTTTACCTGAGCTCTGTTTAAATTCCCTTTGAAGGCCCTGGAGGTAAGAACCTTGACTTCCTCTGACAGTATGCCTTGTTCTTCCTCACCTGAAAGGATGGAAGGAGATACCTGTTCACCAAGAAAGTAACCTTCTATGGTCTTATATTTTTTCCCCTACTTTATGTATTTTCCCCTCCAGTTACTTGACTTCTAAATTTCCTCTCCACAACCACCTGGCCTCGAGTTCTACCAAGCCAGCACTGGGGGTTGAGATTCAGATGAACTGCTCCAGTCCACCAGGGGCTTTAAGTGGGGGTAGGGTAGCTTTTCAGTGTAAGATTAAGATCAGTTGCTCAGGTTGGGGCAGTGATGCCACACAGGGCTCCGTTTCTTTGGGGGCTTTAAGATGAGTCATTTAACAATGGATGCAGGCTGCTGCCTGCCTTGGGAAAACAAAAAGGATACACAAATACTAAAGTTTAAATAGAGAATCTGGAGTAATAACATTTCATTTAAATAAGTGGCTTTCTGTGAATTACACCAATTATGTTAAATCAGCATGAAATATAATTCCTTAATATTATAGCCATAGCTGACAGCAGTGACTCTGATGAAGAAATATTTCATGTGACTTTAATCTACAAGCTCAAATATGTAAGAATCTTCTTCTTATTCCTCCTTCTCCTCCCCCTCTTCCTTCTCCTCCTCCTGGAAAGAATTATATGAAGAGATGCTGAGGAAAGTGAGTAGAACCAGGAGAACATTGTAAACGCTATAGCAACACTGTACAATGATTCACTATGACTAACTTAGCTCTTCTCAGTAATACAATGATCCAGGAAAATTCCAAAAGACTCATGATGGAAAATGCTTTCCACATCAAGAGAAAAAACTATGAGTATGAAAGCAGATGCAAGCATACTATTTTCACTTTTTCCACTTTTTATGACTTTTCCTTTTTGTTCTACTTCTTTCACAACATGACTGATGTCGAAATATGTTTAACATGATTGCCCATGTCTAACCTCTTGAAGTTTCATAATGTTTTGTTGTAGGATCATCTCAAAGAGTTCAGTCAGGTCACTTCTAATTCAAGTACAGGCATTTATTGAGATTGATGCCTCTCATGAAGCAGGGTTCAGTTCCAAGAGCGACCAACAACTTTAGATAAAGCAAAAAAGATTTTATAGGGTAAATATGCAATTATATAACAGAAATTATAAATATCAAAAAGGTAGGAAGGTATTGTAAAGGTATTAGGTGATAGGGGAGAAGTCCCAGCCACAGTGGAACTGCACATGTGATTACATGTGATACCCAGAATACACATAGAAATACCTATGTGGAGGGGGTATGAATGTATGATAATGACATCATAATAAGCCTATGTCACAAGTTCACCTAAAGGACAGATTTTACTATTACTGCACAGGTGTCTACTTAGGGTAAGTCCCTTCTATTGTTTTGGTGTCCACATACTGCTTGGGTATCCTGGTGGTTCTGCTTTCCTATTGACTGAGCATTGTGGTCCTTTCTGAGACCAGATGAATTTGGCTACAGTTGAGTGCATAGACACACCTGCTTTTTTCTCTGGGAAATATGAGGAATGCATCTGGGGGCAGTAACTGCCATCCCATCACATGGATATGCCTGCAGTTCTGTGAGAAATATGAGTTCATGGACATACCTGTTGTTCTAGGAGAAGTGAGACATATATGAAGAAGTTAGGATATTGAGTGGGGGTGGTAAGTGGCTAGGTAGGGGCAGTGGGCCTGCTGTTCAGCAGGGCCTATAAGGAAAAATATTGGGCTTGAGGACAGCTTTATTAGAATTCCATCATAACCTATATCATATTGTTTGCCATCTTGGGGAGGGTGGTGAGGGGAAGGAGGAAGAAAAATACGGAACTTAAAATCTTATAAAAATGAATGTTGAAAACAACATTTATATGTAATTGAAAACAAAATACTATTTACTAAAAATTAAAAAGAAAGACAAGAAGGAAGGAAGAAAGGAAGGAATGAAGGAAGGAAGGAAGGAAGGCAGGAAGGAAGGAAGGAAGAAAAAAATAGTCTCCTTCCTGATGGTACAGCCTCCCTGGGGATTTTTCACAATACTAGTTGTACTTTCATTCATTTCCCAGACTCACCAGTTGTTTGAGAGGGAGTTCAATTATTTCTTGTTCATCATGGCCATTTCTAGGAGTACCCTCTAGTACTGTCACTCAATAGCATCTCCTTCTCTAAGGTTCATTGTACATACTTGTATCACTTAATCAAGATTCTGGTAGCAAATGTCGAGAGATTTCCAGGGAAATCTCTTTCCTTCCTCAATCAGTTTAGTGTCTGATTCATAGACTTTTTCTCCTCCCCAAATGTAGCCCTCAGACTATAGGACTTTGACATATACGTTGAGGTTCCTTCAAATATCCTGACCTCTCATTCCTCAAATTACTAATTTCATATGGCCTGCTCTTCTACCCCACCACAGCTACACAGAGAGGTGATCTCATCACCCCAAAGTATTCCACATCAGTGTCCATGAACTCTGAATTTACTTTATCTGATCATAAGCTGTTGCTATTCCACCTCTCCCTCTTCCTTGAAACTCCAAGTAATGTTCTTTATTCACACTGTGCTCTTCCATCCCTCTACCTCTCAATTTTTAACCAAGCCATCACCTCTACATTATGTCCAAATAATGATGAAACTTGAAACTCTAAATAATGTTCTTCATTCTCACTGTGCTTTTCAATCCCTGTCTCTCAGTTTCTAACCAAACTATCACCCCTGCATTAGCTACATTCTCTTCCCTTCCCTTTATATTCCTTATCCTTTTTATCTAATCAAAAACAATGCCCTTCCAAACATCACCGTTGGACTATTCCCACCATCATGGCTGTAGTTCTTACTCATTTACTGATGAAGGAAACCAAAAGAAAATCACTAAGTGGTAGTGACTGGGTCCACTACATGTTTATTTTGTATAATCTTAATTGGATCCATATTAAGGTGAAACAATCGCTTTACACCCTATCTATCCCATTTGCTATAGTAGTTTGTTTATTTTCATCTCTCCTCAAATTTCCCATGGTTCCTCCTCTGCTCACCCTATCAGATGAGAACCTTCCTTCATGTTTCTCTGTAAAAGAACATTAATTCTCCAAGAGATTCCTCTTTTGTTCTATTACTAATTGAGTGTACATCACTCAAAAGGTTTCTGCAATCATATTCTCCTGCACCCCTTTTTCATAGGATGATGTTTTTCTGTGTCCCGACTATTCCGTCTATATGCATAAATGTTCCTATCCAATCACAACTTCTCCAGCATATTGTCCCCTCTATCATTCATACTCTCATATTATTCTTCAGTTGCTCCCTGTTCCTTCCCAGCCACTCTTTAATTATTAGCAGGTTTATTATGAATGTCATTGTTCAACTGCTGCCTCAAAACTTACTTATGAACACTTCACTGACAAATATAATGATCTTTTATCAATCCTCATCCCTATTGACCTGTCTGTAGCTATTGACACTGTCAATCACTTTTCCTTTGATACTTGCTTCTTTCCAGGTTTTTGTGACAATAATCTCTCATCATTCTTCCTCTGCCTGACCACTCTATCTCTGTTGTATATAATACCTTTTAAGAGAACATATATCAGAGGGCATTGTCCTGGGCCTTCTCATCTTATTTATTTGGTAGTTCAGTTAGTGATCTCTGCAGTTTTCGTGGTTTTCTTATTTCTATATAAATGTCTTCCAGATCTATTTGTTCAGTCATAACCTCTTTCCCAATCTTCATTCTCACATCTACAATTGACAATCAGACATCCCAGATTGAATTTCCCCTATCTTAAATTCAACATGTCCCAAACTGAACTCATTATCTTGCTACCAAAGCCTCCCCTCTTCCTAATTGTCCTATTGTTTTCTATGGTATCACCATCCTTTTATTCACTCAGTCTAATAACCTCAATATCCTTGAATCTCCTCTCTCTCTCTCTCTCTCTCTCTCTCTCTCTCTCTCTCTCTCTCTCTCTCTCTCTCTCTCTCTTTCTCTCTCTCTCCACCTCCCTCTCTCTCCCCCTTTTCTCTTCTAATATTTCAGCTACTCTGGTATATGCTGTAATCCTCATGATATAGCAATTAAATTATTACAATAGGCTCATAGTTGATGTCCCTGACCTAAGTCTTCTACTCATTCTAATCAATCTTCCAATCATCTGTCAAAATAATATTCCTAAATATAGTTCTGATCATATTACTCCTCCATTCCATCAATTCTAATGCCTTCTTTTTGCCTTCAGGATCAAACACAAAATCTTCTATTCAGCTTTCAAAGTCCTTTTTCACCTTATTCCTTCCTACCTTTCCAGTCTTTTACCTGGCTTCTCTCCATACGATCTGTGATCCAGTAACTACCCTACTTCCTGTTCTTTGCATATGATGCTTCATGTCCTGCCTCTGAGTGACTATTCTCTACGCTGGAACACTATATCTCCTTGTGTCTGCCTCCTGATTTCCCTGGTTTTCTTCAAATGTAGCTGAAGTCTCACCTTTTTCAAAAAATGTTTTCTGTTACACTTAAATTTTAGGATTTCTCTCCAAGATTGCCTCCAATTTATTCTGTATGTAGTCTTATAGTATATGACTGCTTACATTTGTATTCCCCATTACACTGAGCTTCTGGAGTGCAGTGATAGGTCTGTCAGTGATGGTGATGGTATTGTATTTGTTTTTGCTTTTTTTTATTTACAGTGCTTAGTATAGTACCTGGCTCATTAGGTCCTTAATGAATGAGTGATTCAGAAAAGAACACTAATAATCTTGATAGAAATTATGAAAAATCCCTAGTGAAACATGGCAGAATAATGTCTAGACATTTAATTTTCTAAAGATCACTCTTTCCTATTTCTAATCATTCTGTTTAATTGTGTTTTTGTGCCTAATATCCTAAAAGAAAACCTCAAACACTGAAGTTTTCCATCTTGTATCTAAAGAGTACTCTGTTTCTCTACTTCTAGAATATTTTCTACAAGTTACCCTTCATGAACCCTTGAGCTACCTGCCATTAGTGCACTTCCTGAGAGCGCGTGAGAAACATATCCCACCCCTTCATACTTAATCAATGTAACTGTCACATATTCCCATGAATAAATATGCATAAGGATATAACTGTCGTAAAGGTAAGCAATAACAAGTACACAAAATAGAGCAGAGTAGGGCTTTATGCAATTTAAAACACAAGTCTTACTGTCATCTCTTAGCACAGCATTTTCCTGTCCAGATGCCTGCAGAGGAGCTAATTCAAGCCTTTCAGAAAGGATTCTGATTCTTTTTTTTTTTTTAATCTTCCTTCATTTGTTCTCCCTGATCTATTTGTAGTCCTGTTCAGAGCTGAACACCTTTCTTTACTTACCAAACAGTCTGTCTCTTCTGGTTCCTGGCAATTTCTTTGTCAAGCAAGGCTCATCTGGGTGCACTATTCCACTATCAGTATATTATACTGTATATACTATATAATATAATAATATACTATGTTATCCAGATTATACTGAATTAAGAAACTTTCTCTTTATTTGGCCCAATGTTCCTCACCCAGATTACTTTTCTCCTTTTCAAATGATTCCTAAGAAAAGCTCAAAAAAAATAATATGCAAATATTTATATATGCATATGTACGTATATGTATATACACATACATATATATATACATACACACACATATGTAATGATATATATGTATATATATATATACATATATATATATATATATATATAAGGAAGTAGTATATAACAGTCAACCCATTGTCATTTAATATTCAAAAATGAACATCAATCTGAGAAAACACATATTGGGCTCATGTCAGAGGTGGTAAAAATCACAGAACAAGAACCTTTGTGGTTCCTTTTTGGAGGTAGTGTTTTGAAATGGAACGAATTCTAAATCTGGATCCAGGGAACTCTGTTAGAATTTTAATCCTGCAACTTCCTATCTATATGATCTTGAACAAAGCACTTAAAGTCCTCTGGTTTCTAGTTCCTCATCTGTCAAAACAAGTGATTTTACTAGGTAGGATCTCTGGTACATCTCATCCTTAAATCTATGATTCTGTGATCATATTGTCTCTGGGATAAAATTCAAACTCCATTATTTGATATGTAAAACCCTTAACAATTGGCATTCTGCCAACCCAGTTAGGCTTCTTAAACATTGCTATTTCTAGTCATTATACATTTCCATAGGGATATATGAAACATATTCATTGATACTGGAATATATTCACCAATTAGCTGTCAGAGTCCCGAGCTTCCCTCAAGGGCTAGTGTCACCTCCTATATGAAGGCTTTTTCCCCCTTTCCTCTTTTCTGTTAACTTTGTTTATTTTTTTTGTGTTTACTTATCTTTATAAATGTTATGCCCTTCCACATCTTATAATGTAAGTTCCTTGGAAGAGGGATTTTTTATTAGTTTATTAAATTTTAGCTTTCAAAATTCACTTCATATGTTTTAATTTTTCCCTCCCTCCCCAAGATGGCATGCAAGCTGATATAAGCTCTAAACATACGTTCCTATTAAAAACATTTTCACATTAGTCATGGTACATAGAAGAATTATAATGAATGGGAGAAACCATGAGAAAGAAAAAAAAAGAAAATAGTCTGCTTTGCTCTCCATTTCAACTCCATTCTTTCTGTGGATGTGGATGGCATTTTCTATCATGAGTCCTTTGGAATTGTTTTACATCCTTGCATTGCTGAGAAGGGTTAAGTCTATCAAAATAAAGCATTGCACAGTGTGGCAATTACTGTGAGTACAATCTTCTTCTGGTTGTGCTCACTTCATTCAACATCAGCTCATATAAGTCTGTCCGGATTTTTCTGAAGTCTTCTTGTTCATCATTTCTTATAGCACAATAGTATTCCATTACATTCTTATACTACAACTTCTTCAGCCATTCCCCAGTTGATGGGCATCCACTCATTTCCTAATTCTTGGCCACCACAAAAAGAGCTGCTATAAATATTTTTGTACATGTGGATCCTTTCCTCATTTTTATGATTTCTTTGGAATACAGCCCTAGAAGCAATATTGCTGGGTCAAAGGGTGTATACATATGCCCTTTGAGTATAGCTCCAAATTACTCTCCACAAAGGATGGATCAGGTTACAGGTCTACCAGAATGAATTAGTGTTCCAAGTTTCCCATATCTTCTCTCACATTTATCATTTTCCTGTTTTGCCATGTTAGTCAATCAGATAGGTGTGATGTGGCACCTCAGAGTAGAAGAAGGGATTGTTTCACTTCTTTCTTTGTATCTTCAGAGCTTAAGAAAAAGCCCCAGAATAGTAGTCACTTTTTGAAGGAAGACATGCATACATAGGAAACAATGAAATAAATTTTTGAGAGATTGAAACTCTACAATGAAAAATCAAAATTGTGTTCTGAGGCACAAAATGCTGAATAAGGGAGAATGAATTCTATATGTTTATATGTGTACACACACACATATGAGACAATGACTTGTTCACACATGATTTGTCAAAAATTATCTGTTTGTCCATCTATCTTTTTAAAAGGCTTGAGATACAACACCACCAAAATGGGTGTTTTTCAGAGGCTCTTAATAAATACTACCAGGTTGACCAAGTTTAGGTTGTTGAATAAATTCATTACCTTTAAGCAGCAGAAACCTAGATGCATGGTCCAGCAAAAGGCACCTTTTTGTTTTTTTTGTTTTTGTTTGGAGATAGGAAAATTTTGGAAAACAAAATGATTAGCTGGTAGGCCATCACACGGTATTCTTCCCTCAAACATCAGGATTGTAATGCCTGCTGCACTGTTATTGTGTATAGATTTCTTTGTTGCTGTGATGGATTTGGTTTCCTGGGGTTGGGATTCAGCTTTCTGATGTTTGAATAAATATTTTAGTTCTGTCCTCTATATGGAGAGTCTGTTATACTTTGTAATTCAAATCTGTGCAGGCATACTCATAGTTGCTGAAGCTGCTGTGAATATTGCACTGGTTCTACAGGTACTTGGACAGGGATATATTGCTATCCAGCCCCTGAGCTCCAGAGTGAATTGGGTTTGAAGATTGGTCTTTGAGAAAGAAATCTATCCTATGAACCTCAAATTAACTAGATAGCTTTCAGCCATCAACATTTTCATTCCTTTTGTCAGAACACCTTCAGACAAGAGGAGAAGAGAAGGTAAAGGAGGGCAGCAGATGGAAGGAGAGGACAAGAGGAGTTGACAGACTGGAAATCACCAGCTGGATCCACTCAGGCAGTTGATTACTCAAAGTGAGCACTCGAGAAGACCTTAGCTTAAAAGGGTCAAGGTCTTCCACCTCATCCTGGGCCATCTTCAGTCATCCTGATGAATATCTGGCCAGTGTACTCAGATGGCTCAGAAGGAAAATGTGAGGCTGATGACTTTGCACAGCTGTCCCTCACTCAGATCAAAGTCAATTGCAAGTCATGTCATCACCTCCCTGATGTCATGGCACTCTTCAGTAATGAAGTAGAAACCACAACCCGTCAGTACAGCTCAATTCTCTTCCAGGAGGTATACAAATCTGAGTTCTAAAATGTCCTGTTTGCTGTTAGTGTGGTACCAGGAAACTTCCTGGTATGAAGGTTTCCCCTTGCCCCGTACTTTATCTATGTAGCCTTCACATTGCTCTTGGAAAGAGGTGTCAAATTAATGGCCCCCAACTCTGGAGTGTGGTCAGAACCTTATTAAAATGTAATTGAGAAATGTTTAGCAAAATAAAGAAACACGTACTAAAACACAGATAATGTTAATTTGTGGCTATCTAAGTCAATTAGCACTTTTTCAAGTTTTCTAAGGCCTCCAGGGATCTGTTTCTATTTCAGTTTAACATGACTGCTCAAGACCCCATGGCTGCTCACAGCTTCTATAATTTATTGGCTAACATTATCTTGTAGCTGTCAGAATCATGTAAAATTTGCCTGCTTAGGAAAACTAGGTTTCACATTGGCTAGAGTGACAGTTCTTGAGTAAGAAAGACTCATCTCCTGGAGTTCAAATCTTGCCTTAGACTCTTGCTAGCTGTGTGACCCTGGTAAAGTCACTAAATCGTTGTTTGTCTCAGTTTCCTTATATATAAAATAGGGACAATAATAGCATCTATGTCTCTGGGTTTTTGTGCGGATCAAATAGGATAAAAATTGTAAAATGATTACAAAGTGCCTGGAACCTAGTAAGGCCTACACCAATGTTAGCTATTATGGTTAATTACAATATCATTGGCATTGAGCAGATGTCTTTTTTGGGAATGGCTTGTATGTTCATCTTTTTAGTTGTTTAGTTGTTTGTTGTTCTTCAGTCATTTTCAGTCATGTCCAAATATTCATGACCCCATGTGGGATTTTCTTGGGAAAGATACTGAATTGGTTTATCTTTTTCTTCTCCAGTTTATATGACAGATAAGGAAACAGAGGCAAAAAGGGTTTAAGTGACTTACTCAGGATCATAGAGTTAATAAGTATCTGAAATTGGATTTGAACTTAGAGGCCAGTACTCTGTCTACTGTGTCATTTAGCTACCCCTCAAGTACATCTAGGAGCAACCCATAGATGAATTGGGGTTCTCAGTTGGGAACTTTGAAATCAACTACCTCTTTCAAAAACTGAGAGATTATTGATTTACTGAATCCATCTTCATTTTATAGATGAAGAAAAAGATGCCCTCAAATGTGAACTAACTTTTCTAAGATCATGTCTGGTGCTTCAAAACCAAATCTTCCAAGTTTATGTTTGATAATGTTTCCATTACATTATATTTCCTTAGATCTGTCTGGAGTTGCCTAGGGAAGCAAAACTACTAAATGAAAATATTATTTTGTATTTACAACTCCACTTAGGACATTTTATGGTGAGTCAAATCAGGGCATAAGTTTATAAAACTTTCTTTGGGGAAGACTGAAACTTTTATATTCTCTTCTGTGTACTCTTCTAACTTAGAGAGTAACAACACTGTTAGAACTGGAAGGGGAATGAAACATAAATTATTCGTATTCCATTCTTTCACATGTGTGGAAAATAATGCCCAGAGAGGTCAGAGAATTTGTCCAAAATCACGGCAAGAATTAATTTTAGAGTGCCTTTATTTATTTAATCCTTTAATTGAGTCATTTAATGCTCACTGAAAAATTAACAAATGGCTCTCTATGGGGTTATTAGAACTGGCTCCAGCATATCCCTCCACCCTCCTACCACCATGCCTTAGAATCACAACTCTTCCAAATCACAAGCACTGTATCCTAGCTCAGTCTGTTTTTAGAGATCTCCCTAATGCTAGTGCCTCTATGTGCCACTTCTAAATTGTCTGAATTAATTTTAAACATTTTTATGCACCTATTTTTTTATATATTATCTCCCCTAATAAGCTGTTAATATCTCTTTCAGCAAAGACTGATTTGTTTCTCTGTATTCCTAGTTCTTAGAACAATGCCTGGTATATGGTGGGTACTTAATAGATATTTATTGACTGATTAATTATACCATTGTGAGAACTATTCTAATTTCATTATTTTATTGTAACTTTCCATTTTTAATTACACTATACAGTTTTTTTTTTTTTATTGTGACTCATCATTTCCTTTATTTGCACAAAATAGTCAACTAGGAAGCCCAGGATGAAAAGCAAATAGCAACACCAATAACAAATTGAAAAGAAACACAACAAAAAACCAAAAACTGCTGAATTTAAAAGTTTAAATAGATTCTTCTGGCCTGGAACCTTTATTTTCAAGGTTTAAAAATGGTAACCATGGCTCTAGGGATCTTAAAATTTGACATCTTTAAGATTGGCTTCCTGAAGTTCAGTGGCCTTGGCATCCTTGGGTTCAATGAACTCACCAACTTTGGAATCTTTGAGCTTAGTGAGCATAGTTGGATTTAATAAGATCGGTTTCAGATTTGGATATTTGAGGACTGGACAATTACTTTTGCTTTGAAAATGTCTATGTAAGGTGTCAATAGGCTTAGTGAGTTGCGCAACATTAGGATCATTGCACTTGTCAGCTAGGGGTAACAATGGATGTTCTGGACATAGAGTTAGAAAGTCCTGATCCACCTTTGGAAATTGACTTTGTGGCCCTGAGCCGTGCCATTCATTTCTCCTTGACTAGTTTCCTTCTCTGCAAAGTAGGCTTAATGATGTTATCTAAATTCCAGCATTGTTTTTAGACTAAAACGGCATGATGTAATGCTGAAGCAGTTTGAAAATTTTAAAATATGGTATAAATGATTTTTTAATTATCATGATCATTGTTGCCGTCATTGTCATCAAACTTTGGGTTAGTAGTTTTGATAACCTTAAAATGAGGCTTAGTGACCTTGGAGACTACATGTTTGGAACAGATTTGAGGCCCTAGACATTATATAGCAGTTATTGGTCTGTCTGTCTCTTAGTAACATTGTGGCCTATGGCTTTAATGATCTTGTAAGTGGCATGCTCAGACTTGGGGAACTTGGAACTAAAAACCTTTGTGTGTTCTTCTCAAGAGCTGCTGAATTTGTAATTGTTGACCTGTATCTTCTTTAGCTATTTTACTTATTATGTTTCTTCCCAAAATACATATCTCTAAGAAACTTGGGAGTCAACCACTTTCAGAAATGTAGCTCTCTGGCCTAGAAATGATGCTATTTCTGATCCCTTTATGCTGCAAATTGTAGGTAATATGATTCTTTGATTTGACCATCTTTACACTGCCAGGTACCACACAGACTAGAAAAGACACAAATAATCCATATGAACATGTGAAATGGAGATTTCTCCAAATTTGTACATTTCAAGTTTTTTCAATGAGCTTTTGTGTATAATTTTCAATTTGGTCAACCATGCTTTTTAAGTAGTTATCTTTTCTTCAGAGAATTTTTGTAATTCTTTATAATGAGGTCAATTCTGATTTTTAATATGTTAGGTTCTTCAGTAATTTTGTGGCTCTTTTAACAAGTTGTTAATTTTCTTTTTCCAGATTTCTTGTATCATTCACGTCTTTTTCCAATTATTTCTCTACCATTCTCTACCATATTTTTCTTTAACTCTTCCTGGAATTATTTCTGGTCTTGAGTCCAATCAGGGGTTTTCTTCAATACTTTGCTTATGTCTGTTTTCACATTGGGGTCTTCTTTTAAGTTAATGTAATCAAATCAAATGTAATGTAATCAAAGCAATCAAAGTACCTTTTGATGGTCAAGTTCTTTTATTATTCTTAGCTCATCAACAAGGCCTATTTCTTCACATTGAACTTTATGCTGAACATGTGCTCTGCTCACTGGGGTTTGCTGAGGCACTGTGTTAAGCCTTAGGCTTTTTTTTTTTTTTTTTTTTGCTGCTATTTTCAGATCTACTTCTGGGGTTCTGCAAAATTTTTGGTGCTTCCAAGGGGGTATTATCCTGGCACAGGCGTGATCACTGCTCTCCTATTCTGTGCTCTGTACTCAGCAAAGCCCTGTTTATAGTAAATGCAATGACCTGAAAATCAGACATATTCCTAGATAAATAATTTTATTTTAATTACCTATTTGGATAAATCTGTTGCAAATAGAGAATAGGGTAATGAAAGTAATTTATTTCTGAAGCTGTTTGCTGCCCAGGTTCACCTAAAATATAATGCAAATATTAAACTGGCTAATCTCTCAATGTTTGAACACCCTCAAATATATAGTTAGACCACCTTGTTTTTGCCAAGCCTAGAGGCCTGTATTGGGCTACCCGAGTCTTTCTTACCTGTCCAGGTCTTCGGCTGGCCACGCCGGATGCACGTATGAGAGAAAGGACGTTCCAGAGTCAAACAGGGGTTGAGCTTTATTACAGGGTTTCGGTTACAAGTGCAGGGGCTCTTCTTTCTTAGGACGAAGAGGGGGAGATTTCCTAAGAAGGCTAAGCTTAAGGGAATGGAAGTAGAAGTACAAGCGGGGAGAGAGGGGGAGGGGAGAGAGGAAAGAAAAGAAGCGGAGCCCTACTTTTCTCTTTGGCTCCACACGTGCTAAGAGCTTTCTGGCTTCCTCAATCCTACTTAATCTTCAGCCACACAGTTTGCATCTCAATACCATGCTGTTAGGTAACTAGGTGTGCTCCAATTCGGGACGACCTCGAGGGCAGGGAGACTCCACCCATCAGGTATCTCCGGGGGAGAGGCTGAAATACCCGAGCTAGCCGAGCTAGCTCGGTCTGACCTTCTCGAACCCCCGCTGTTCATGGAGGGCCTCGTAAGACTCTAAGATTTAGAAGTCCCACTTTTACCTGCCCGAGACTGTCCACACGGATTGAGCTTCCAGTCCCAACATGTTTTCATGCTGATTAGTCAATATTTCAGGCTTATAGCTTAATATTTCTATCAGTAGCCTGATTTTCCTATTTCTCTAGCCTTATAGTTTTTTACTTTTCAAACACAATAAGGATAGTGTTTTTTTTAATTTTATTTTAGGTAGGGGGCGGAGCCAAGATGGCGGAGTGAAAGCAACGACTCACCTAAGCTCCTGGAAAAACTCCTCTGGATATATCTGGGGGGAGAGTCTGACCAGACTTTGGAGGTGTAGAATCCAGTGGAAGACGGGCTTTGACAGATTCGGAGCCCAGGCTGGACTGGAAGGTCCACGGGAGGGATCTGTTCCGCGGGGGTAAGACCCCGGCGCACAGCGCAGCACGGTCGGCGCGGCAGGGCGGAGGCGACCCAAGGGGCCCGAGAGTGGCGGGCGAGACCAGCGGAGCAGGAGATAAGCCAGGCCGAGCCAACGATATCAGCGCAACAGCCTTTGAAATCTTCAGCCTAAAGACGGGACTTCAGTGGGTCACTACTTGAACATCCAGGAGCTGGGATGCCGGAGTGATCAGTAAGTGCTCTCCCCTCCCCCCCGATGACCGTGAGGGAACCATAAAATTCTTCCCCAGATTGATCCTGGATCAGTGGGAGCAGCAGAAGGGGGCGGGTGGTCTCATAACACCAGAGGCTGCAGAGGTGGCAAAGGGGGATTCTTCCTACCGTGGTGGAGGCTATCTGGAGGGACAGACGACCCAGGGCAGAGAAAAATTCGCACTGAGACCCAAGCAAGCCGCAGCCCGGGAGACGAGCCCCAGGAGGGGCGGGAACACATATTAGCCTCTAGGCGTGCCCCAGCCCTCCAGGGGAAAAGGGAAGACAATAGGGAAGCTGGGATCACCATCCCCCGGACCTTGCCTTTGCCTCAGGCCAGCTGAGGAGATATCCTGAGACCAGACCACACCTCCCACACACCTATCAAGCTAAACCCAGGGTTGATCTGGGAAACAACAACAACAAAAAAAAGCCTGCTTTTAGCCTAGACAAACATCAACTCAACTTAAAAGATCTGTATCTTCTGACTGAAAGAACCAAAAGCTACAACACTCAGCCAACATCATGAATCGGAAAAAGCAGACGAAAAGTGAAAAAACCATAGAATCTTTCTATGGGGATAAGGACCAAAACACAAACACCAAAGAGGTCAGAGCTGAGACTGTACTTCCATCTGAAACCTCAGATGGGACTATGAATTTCTCGCAAGCACAACTAGATTACGTGGAACGTCTGAAGAAGGATATAAAAGAAAAACTGGCCAATGATTTTAAAACCATAAAAAAAGAATTCACTGATGAGAACATCAATCTGAAAAAGAAAATAGAAGAAATGGAAAAGGAAGTTCAAAAATTAACTGGAGAGAATAATTCCCTAAAAGGAAGAGTTAATCAAACGGAAAAGGAAACTCAAAACCTAATAGGGAAAATTGATCAGATGGAAAAGGAAACCCAAAACCTAACTGGGAAAAATGGTCAAATGGAAAAAGAAGTACAAAAATTAAATGGAGAAAATAGCTCCTTAAAGGGAAAAATTGGTCAGATGGAAAAGGAGATGGAAAAGCTAACTGAAGAAAACAATACGATCAAGATTAGAATTGGGCAAGTAGAAACTAATGACTCAATGAGGCAACAAGAATCAGTCAAACAAAATCTAAAGAATGAAAAGATAGAAGAAAATCTAAAATATTTAATTGGAAAAACAACTGACCTGGAAAATAGTTCCAGGAGAGAAAATCTAAGAATTATTGGCCTGCCAGAAACCCATGATGAAGAAAAGAGTCTGGACAATATCTTCCAGGAAATCATCAAGGAAAACTGCCCAGGAGTACTAGACTCAGAGGGCAAAATAGTCATCGAAAGAATCCACCGTTCCCCAACGGAAAGGGATCCCAAACTCAAAACCCCAAGAAATATAGTTGCCAAATTCCAGAGCTATCAAGTGAAGGAGAAAATACTACAAGCAGCCAGAAAGAAACAATTTAAATATCAAGGTCACACAGTCAGGATCACACAGGACCTTGCAGCTTCTACATTAAAAGATCAAAAGAATTGGAACCCAATATTCCGTAAGGCAAAGGAGTTGGGACTCCAACCGAGGATCAACTACCCAGGAAAGTTCAGCATAACATTTCAGGCAAGGAGAAAGCCATTCAACGAAATAAGGGATTTCCAGAGCTTCCTGACCAAAACACCAGAACTCAATAGACAATTTGATCTTCAAATGCAGGTCTCCAGAGAATCATAAAAAGGTAAACAGAGGGGAAAAAACAAAAACAAAAACTTGCAACTCAATTAGGGCAATCTGTTTACCTCCCTGTAAGGGAAGATGATACCTTTTAATCTTGAGAACTGTGCAGCTATTATGATAAAAGGGATATATGTAGAGGGAACGGGCATAAAGTAAATGATGTCATGGCAAAAATATGATTTAAGTATGAGAAGGGAATGTAATAGGAGGTGTGGAAAGGGGGAAGCAGAAAATGGCAAATTATATCACAGGAAGAAGTACAAAACCATAGTAGAGGGAAGGAGGGGAGGGAGATGAGCATTGTTTGAGAGGTACTCTCATCTGATTTGTTCAAAGGAGGGAACAATAACCTTAAGCAGATAATCCTAACTAGCTCTATAGGTAGTAGGAGGGGAAGGGGGAAGAAAGGGGAGGGTGGCTAAAAGGGAGGAAAGAAGCAATAAGAGTAAAGGGGACTAAAAGGGAGGGGGGCTAAAAGAAGGAGGGGAAGGCTGCAGGAGGAGGGGGAGAAAAGTGAATACTATTGAGGAGGGGAAGGGAGACGGGAGAGTTAAAAGCACAAATGGTGGGAAAGAGGGTGGAGGGAAATACACAGATTGTAATCATAACTGTGAATGTGAATGGGATGAACTCTCCCATAAAACGGAGACGGATAGCAGAATGGATTAAAAGCCATAATCCAACAATATGCTGCTTACAAGAAACACATTTGAAACGGGGGGATACACATAGGATAAAGGTCAAAGGATGGAGCAGAATATATTGTGCTTCAGCTCATGTAAGAAAGGCAGGAGTAGCAATCCTAATCTCAGACAAAGCAAAAGCAGAAATAGATCTAATCAAAAGGGATAAGAATGGAAACTATATCCTGCTAAAAGGCACCATAGACAATGAAGCAATATCATTACTAAACATGTATGCTCCAAGTGGTATAGCATCCAGATTCTTAGAGGAGAGGTTGGGGGAGTTGAAGGAAGAAATTGATAGCAAAACTATACTAGTGGGGGACCTCAACCTCCCCCTCTCTGAACTAGATAAATCCAACCTTAAAATAAACAAGAAAGAGGTTAAGGAGGTAAATAAAACTCTGGATAAGGTAGATATGATAGATCTTTGGAGAAAATTAAATGGGAACAGAAAGGAATATACCTTTTTCTCAGAGGTACATGGAACATTTACAAAAATTGACCATGTACTAGGACATAAAAATCTCACAATCCAGTGCAGAAAGGTAGAGATAATCAATGCATCCTTTTCAGATCATAATTCATTAAAAATTACATGTAATAAAAGGCCATGGAAAGAGAAACCAAAAATCAATTGGAAACTAAATAATCTAATTCTAAAGAAGGATTGGGTTAAAGAAGAAATCATAGAAACAATCAACAACTTCATTCAAGAGTATGACAATAGTGAGACAACGTACCAAAACTTATGGGACACTGCAAAAGCAGTTATTAGGGGAAGTTTTATATCTCTGAATGCTTACATAAATAAAATAGAGAAAGAGGAGATCAATGACTTAGGCTTGCAGTTGAAAAAGCTAGAAAAAGAACAAATTGAAAATCCCCAAGTAAATACCAAATTAGAAATACTGAAAACCAAAGGAGAGATTAATAAAATTGAAATAAAGAAAACTATTGAATTAATAAATAAAACCAATAGTTGGTTTTATGAAAAAACTAATAAAATTGATAAACCTTTGATTAATCTGATCAAAAAAAAGAAAGAAGAAAACCAAATTACTAACATTAAAAATGAAAGGGGTGAAATCACCTCCAATGAGGAGGAAATTAAAACAATAATTAGAAACTACTTTGCCCAACTTTATGCCCACAAATTCGACAATCTAAACGAGATGGATGAATATTTTAAAAAATACAAATTGCCCAGATTAACAGAAGAGGAAGTTGAATACTTAAACAACCCCATCTCAGAAAAAGAAATTGAACAAGCCATCAATGAACTCCCTAGGAATAAATCTCCAGGGCCAGATGGATTCACAAGTGAATTCTATCAAACATTTAAAGAACAGTTAATTCCAATACTACATACACTATTCTTGAAAATTGGGGAAGAAGGAGTCCTCCCAAATTCTTTCTATGATACAAATATGGTTTTGATACCCAAACCAGGAAGAGACAAAACAGAGAAAGAAAATTATAGACCAATTTCCCTAATGAATATAGATGCAAAAATTTTAAATAAGATTTTAGCAAAACGAATACAGCATCTTATCACGAGATTAATACATTATGATCAGGTAGGATTCATACCAGGACTACAGGTCTGGTTCAATATTAGGAAAACTATTAGCATTATCGACCACATCAACAACAAAGCTAACAAAAACCACATGATTATCTCAATATATGCAGAAAAAGCTTTTGACAAAATACAACATCCATTCCTACTAAAAACATTGGAGAATGTAGGAATAAAGGGAACTTTCCATAAAATAATAAGCAGTATCTATCTAAAACCTTCAGCAAGCATTATATGCAATGGGGATAAGCTAGATGCATTCCCAATAAGATCAGAGGTGAAACAAGGTTGTCCATTATCACCACTATTATTCAATATGGTACTAGAAATATTAGCTGTAGCAATTAGACAAGATAAAGATATTCAAGGAATTAGAATAGCCAAAGAAGAAACTAAGTTATCACTCTTTGCAGATGATATGATGATTTACCTAGAGAATCCCAGAGATTCAAGTAAAAAATTACTTGAATTAATAAACAACTTTGGCAAACTTGCAGGGTACAAAATAAACCCACACAAATCCTCTGCATTCCTATATATTAGCAACAAAGTTCAACAGCAAGAGATAGAAAGAGAAATCCCATTTAAAGTTAGGGTAGACAGTATAAAATACTTAGGAGTCTACCTGCCAAAACAAACCCAGGGACTATATGAACACAATTACAAGACACTTTTTGCACAAATAAAGTCAGATTTAAGTAAGTGGAAAAACATTAGTTGCTCATGGGTAGGCCGTGCTAATATAATAAAAATGACAATTCTACCCAAATTAATATACTTATTTAGTGCCATACCAATTAAACTATCAGACAATTACTTTCTAGAGCTGGATAAAATAATATCAAAATTCATTTGGAAAAACAAAAGGTCCAGAATATCAAAGGGACTAATGAAAAGAAATGCTTGGGAAGGTGGCCTAGTGCTACCGGACCTTAAACTGTACTATAAAGCAGCAATTATCAAAATCACTTGGTATTGGCTAAGAAACAGAGAGGTAGACAAGTGGAATAGACTTGGCACTCAAGATGCAGTAGGCAAGGAATATCGCAACCTTCTGTTTGATAAACCCAAGGACCCCAGCTTCTGGGATAAGAACCCATTGTTTGACAAAAATTGCTGGGAAAACTGGATAACAGTGTGGCGGAAATTAGGCATAGACCCATACCTGACATCGTACACAAGAATAAAGTCCAAATGGGTACATGATTTAGGTATAAAGATTGATACCATGAACAAACTGGAGAAGCAAGGAATAGTGTATTTATCAGATCTATGGAGAAGGGAAGAATTCTTTACTAATGGAGAGATAGAATGCATTATGAAATGCAAAATGGATAACTTTGAGTACATTAAACTGAGAAGTTTTTGCACAACCAAACCCAATGCAACCAAAATCCGGAGGGATGTAGTAAATTGGGAAAAAATTTTTACAGCTAAGCTCGGGGATAAAGGCCTCATTTCTAGAATATATAGAGAACTGACCCAAATGTATAATCATACAAGTCATTCCCCAATTGATAAATGGTCAAAGGATATGAACAGGCAATTTTCAGAGGAAGAAATTAAAGCTATCTATAATCATATGAAAAAATGCTCTAAATAACTATTGGTTAGAGAGATGCAAATCAAAACAACTCTGAGGTAACACATCACACCTATAAGATTGGCAAACATGACAGAACAAGAAAATGATAAATGCTGGAGAGGATGTGGGAGAGTTGGAACACTAATTCATTGTTGGTGGAGCTGTGAGCGCATCCAACCATTCTGGAGAGCAATTTGGAACTATGCCCAAAGGGCTACAAAAATGTGCATACCCTTTGACCCAGCAATATCGCTACTAGGACTATATCCCCAAGAGATCATAAAAATGGGAAAGGGTCCCACATGTACAAAAATATTTATAGCAGCACTCTATGTAGTTGCCAAAAACTGGAAGTCAAGGGGATGTCCATCAATTGGGGAATGGCTGAATAAATTATGGTATATGAATGTAATGGAGTACTATTGTGCCATAAGAAATGATGAACAAGAAGACTTCAGAGAGGCCTGGAAGGACTTATATGACCTGATGCTGAGTGAAAGGAGCAGAACCAGGAGAACTTTATGCACAGCAACAACCACAGTGTGTGAGAGTTTTTTCTGGTAGACTTAGATTTTTGTAATAACACAAGAACTTCTGAAAAAAAAAAAAAAATCCCAATGGTGGACCTCAAGGCAAAATGCCTTCCACACTCAGAGAGAGAAATATGGAAGTCACTCACATAATGTAGCAGATCATGTTTGTGTATGTGTATCTGTTTGTGTATCATGTTCTGATTTGTTATACGGATTCTTTCATTTATCTTAGTCTGACTACATAGCATGACTATAGTGAAAATATACTCAATAGGAAAGTATATGTAGAATCTATACAGAATTGTATGCAGTCGTGGGGAGGGAGGGAGGTAGTGGGGGGTGGGTGGGGAGGGATAAAATTGCAATTGTATGGCAGTGATTGTTAAACATTAAAAAAATAAAAAAATTAATAAAAAACAAAAAACAAAAAAACAAAAAACAAAAAACAAAAAACAAAAAAAAATTTTATTTTAGGTACACCTTATTCATTGTGGAAATCAATACCATGATTTTGATCTACCCTGTGTTGAGGAACTGGTGATGTTTCTGACTAGGACTACCTGAGATTCCTTTGATGTTTCTCAGCCAAGGGATTCACAAATTTGATTAGATTGTTCAATATACACTTTCAAAAACTTTAGGGAATGAAAAAGATTTTTTATGAGGAAAAGAAATACACATGTATGTGTGTGTATATATGTGTGTGTACACACATATGTACATATGAATACATGCCACACATATGTCAATATATAATATTTGGACATGGGAGTGTTAGACTGGAATAAAAAAAAATTGTTGCAATTTTAAGAATTTTTTTTTACAAACTTGTTGTGCTGCTTCCAGTGTATATAGAAAAAGAATTAGTTTTATGGTCTACCTCCATCTCAATCTAATTCTTTTGTTTAAAGACAAGATGACTATTTTCCTATCTCCATGATAATTAATCAATTTTAGCCCATAGGTATAAATACATTACTTTTAACCTGAATCTTATGATTATTGAAATAAAAACTCTGAAAGAGACAAAAATTCTGGCTTTCTTATCTTTAAAGGAAATATGTGATTTTACTCATTAAGAAATAATATAATTCAGTGAGAGCTGAGCTCAGAGTCAAGAAGTTATGTGTTTGATATATACTTATACAATGATCCTGTGAATGTCACTTAGCTTTCTCACTGGAAGGCACCAGATCTGAGAAGATGACAGTCTTGTGAAACACAAGATCATTTGTTCTCCAGGCTTTAATTTCTTCATGGATCTCAAGGAGTAGTCAATACAAAATAGGACAAGAAATACCCTTTCCCCTAAAACTTTCCTTTCTAGTTTCTACTTGAAACCCAGAATTCTGGTCAGCACATACATTAAAATACATGATAATCATAATCCCTCTATGTCCCCAAAGCCCACTTCAGCCAAATAACATGCTTCCTTGTTTCTGTCATTATGAACTTGTTCTCACTATATGTTGGCAATATATTTATATCTTACCACTTGTATCTAACAAAATTTGTACATTGTAGAGAGTATATGTCAATGAAGGTTCAAATGAGTCCATGGAAATATATCAACTACATTTTTGTTGTTTTTTCTCTCTGTTTGATTCCATGTTGGGAAACACTAGTACAGATAATCTGTGTGTCTGGCTGCCCACAATTGTTTGCAAGCACCCCAGAAAAAAAAAACAAAAACATTAATATATGTTCTAATAAACCAGTCAGAGATACAAACAACTATCACTATCTATTGGAATGCAACTGCTGAAAACTTTGCTTCCTGGTTTCCCAATTTCCATATATCTGTAAGGAAAGATAAATCCTTACCACACTAAACTCAAAATGGATACAGAACTTTACTATCCTGTTGTCTTCAGGGTGTCTGCAGATTATGTACAAGCATTGGAAGCCTCACTTGTATTGTTATTAGTGAAGAAATACTTTATACCATACACACTGAAATTGAATGCAAATTGAATTCTTCTCTGAAATTTTGCTATAAAGCATTACATCACTTAGAAAAAACATGGAGATAAACTGGAGCTTGTACCTTTTACCATTATATCTAGGGATAGAATTCTGAACCAAAGGCTAGATTGAATCACAAAACAAAAAAAAATAAATAAAATTTTAATTTCAAGAAAAATTAGAGACCTTTCAAGTGAGGAAAATATTTGAATCAGATTTCACTTTTAAGCATCTGATATTCAACATAAGTAGAGAATTGATAAAGATTCATAATCTTTTGAGATATTCTGCAATAAGTAGTTGGTTAAAGCAAGTAGGTAAGTAAACAAGTAATTATAGGAGTAATGTACATTAAAATTACTTTAATAATCAGTGCCTGAGCTGGCTGACAGATAAATCTGGAGTTAATAAATTCTATATACTGTCTCTGATTTTCATTTAGAGATCCAGCAACAACAACAACAATAATTCTAATAACAACTAACACATAAAGTATTTTACACATATGATGCTATTACTGTTGTTGTTCAATCATTTTAGTTGTGTTTCACTCTTTGCGACCCCATTTGGGATTTTCTTAGCAAAGATAATGGAGTGATTTGTCATTTCCTACTCCAACGCATTTTACAGATGAGAAACAAGTAGGGTTGTGTGACTAGTCCAGGGTTACACAACTAGTAAGTGTCTGAGGCCAGATTTGAACTCAGGAACATTACTGAATCCAAGCCCAGTGTTCTATCAATTTATGCCACCTAACTGCATGGAATGATGTTTCTAATGATGTCATGAGATCCCCACAAAAACTCTGAGTGGTAAGTGCTGTAGTTTTTGTTACAATCATTTTACAAATGAGAAAATTGATGCTCAACAGGGCTATATGACTTGCTTATGTGAATTCATTATTTCTGCTATACCATATTGTGCTACAGGTAGAATGGGCTACTTTTGTTTTGTTGCTGTATTATTTGAACTATCCGCACATTCTTTAGCTGGCTTAAAAAAAATTCCAAGTATTGAACATGCAGAAACTGCTGGAGCCAGCTCAAACAAGCTCTGATTGTTAAGTATTTAGTGCAAACATTTACAATAAAGAAATCTGAAAGCAAGTAATCAGGACAAGATTTATTGTTTTACTGATTATCTAGAGTCTAGACTTAAGAAACTAATAGAGAAAATGTTAATAATTTAGATTAAGTTTAAATTGCATTGTGCATTTTTAAACATTTACTAGCACAACCCTAGATACATTCTAAACTTAAGTTTTTGACTGATTAACTTTTACAGATATTGACATTTAAATCATTAAGTTCCTTTTCATAAGTACAACAGACTTGTTTGTAAAGTAACACATTCCTGGTGGAGCCATTCAATGCCAATGAAATTAATGTATTGGGTGCATTTCTCTGAATGAGTGTCAGGATTAGTTAATGTTAAGATTCTGCTCTTGCGGCAGAGGCTATCTTCTTTAATGATGTCATACTTTAGTGAGCACACTGTCAGCAACTGAATTAAATAATCAGAACAATGTGTTATTATGAACAAAGTCTGTTGGAGTGTGATGGCTTCACAGAAAATGACCTACTACCTTGTTTCAAACATTAGCAGGAGATAAAAAGAAATGTACTCCCCTTGACAGAACATTAGGTTACTGGGGGCAGTATTTAGGGTGTCATTTTTTTTTTCAAAATAGAAATGACACTAAACTGTCAAGAGAGCAAAATCATATCCTGCATTTCTCAATTATGCAAATACGTTGCAAGGATAATAAAGAGATTTAAGTATAAAAGAAATCAATTTCACTGACTGTAAATCTGTGTATTTTTTTCCTCTGCTGCAACAGAATATAATAAGATTGCTATACTTTTACAACAGTGCAAACCAATGAACCCTAACCCTTGCAGATACTTATGAACTGGGAGTTCTTTACTGCAAATATCAATGTTTTCCCCACCCCCATCCCCACACACACTAGATTTTTTTTCCTACTGACAAAACAAAGCTGAATGCTGCATAATTATAGGAAACAAGTTTAGTGCCAAGGAAAATATGAGAAAATGCTTCTTCCTTCCTTCTTTGAAAAGATGAGGGACAATGGGTGTTCACATTATATATGGTGTCATACCCATAGTTCTACTGAACAAATTTTTACCCCTGTTAAAAAATTCTTTATTATGAAAGGTTTCTCACCTGTTAGGGAAGAATGAAGGGATACCTACAAAGTAAAGCTAAAGTTAAGAATACTGGTGAAAATAAAAAGAAACATAACTCAGAGAATTAAAATTTCCTATTCAACTATTTCTACAATTTTTCCTTTAAAGACTGAAGCATTTTTTTTTATCATTCTCTCCATTTATGTTACTTACTGAGGTAATTTTTGTTTCCTTTTTTCATTCAAATAAATATTCTTATTTACCTGCATTTTCCAAGTTCATTACTTCCTTCAGTACAGTAATATTACATTCATGATCCTAAAATATGTCTATCTCATTTAGAATGGCATCATAGCAGGTAATAGAGAGTTGGATCTGGAATTAAGAAGACAGGTTCAAATCTCTCCTTTACATTATTAGCTGTAAGACTATAGGTAAGTTACTTAACCCCTCTGAGTCTTAATTTTATCATCTGTAAAATGGAAATATTAAGACTAATTTCAAAGTGCAGTCATGAGACTCAAATGAAATAATATATGTAAAGGGATTTGCAAACTTTGAAGGACAATGTAAGTATGATTTGCATAAAATTTTATTGTGAGGATATCTTATTGACTTTAATGATTAAATAATTCCATAATTATTAAGTATTGGGAAATAAATTCTGATTTTTTTCTAAAATGGTAAGCTCTTAAGAAACTTCAGAGGTCATGATATTCATGGGAATGATGTGATGACAAAACAGTACACTGAATATCATCTGTATAATCACCTAAACATTGTAAGATTGTAATCAGAAAGTGCCTAGAATATGAATGAAAATAACACCAATATGCATTAGTGCAAAAAAAAATTGACTTGCAAATTGTGTACATTATTCATAACAAGCTTTCTTGAGTGGTGAATAAATTAAATTCAGTTATTTATTTTACTTTCCATTATACACAGAGACACACACAAACACACACACATTCACACGCACATAGATGTATATGTTTGTTTATATGTATGTTTGTGTCTATGTATGTATGTATGTATTTAAACCTACGAGAAGTTTGAGACAAAAATAAAATGTAGCAGTGCCAGAAAGATCAATATAGAGGTCTGTAACTTAAGTGTAAGGGGATTCTAAAACTAGAGCCTTTGTTGCATACAAAAATTGGTGCATTTTCAAAAGACTTTACAGTAACTTGCTTTTGGCAGTCAGTATGCATAATTTCCATATATGCTTGAATAAAATTCCAAATTCTGGGCATCAAATCAAATTCTGGGAAACCTTAATTTATTTTCTGTTGAAACTAGCACCTTCGCAATAGTGAAGGATATGGCAATAGTATTTAAGTAGCTTTAAAATGTAAGAAATCTACATTATTAAAAAAAAGATGTCTTGGATGTAAAAGTTAAACATATTTCCTCTAAAAGATTGGAAGAGGTTGAGTGAGGGGTAAAAGTGCTGGTGATTTTTCTCTAAATTCAATCTAATAGAACACAAATGCTGAGTAAGGAGAAATAAAGACACCAGTAGATATTTACAACCTCAATGAGTTGAGGAGAGTATATGTATATGTATATGTATATGTATATGTATATGTATATGTATATGTATATGTATATGTATATGTATATGTATACAAATTTGTCACAGGAGATTTTGTCATAGCTAAACAAATTATAAAATGGTCATGTTCCAGCAGTGACTACATGCTTTTTAATGCACTGTAGATAAGAACAATGTTATCCTCATCTATAAAAGGGTTCGAGCTAAATCAATGCTTCCATTTCTGAAGAAACTTCCTCTACCAATTGCAACTTGCAGTACCAAAAAATTGCTGGGGCTCTAAAATTTTAAATGACTTTTCCATGACACATGGTCAATATATGTTAGAAGTTGAACTGGAACCCAGTTTTCCTGACGTTGAGGGCAATTCCTTATCTATTAAGGCACACTGCATCTTTTCAGCTGAACAATGGATATTTTAATTTCTGTAGTTGGGCTGGGTGTTTGCAATGCCTACAACATCCTTGATTCAAAGAAATAAGTCTGTGTTTATATGTTTATGTTCTATTATGTCCAGTAAAATAGGATTCTGCAAGACTTAACAATCCCACAACAGTTAAAATCCTTTCCTTGATTCCAACTTTGATCTTTCATTTTTCTTTTATTCTTCAGTATCATTTGAGTCTTTTTTTGTGTGATGGGAAACTCAATTTCTATAAAGAATTGACTTTCCATGCCCTTCCATTAGAGTTGTGTGGTGCCCTAATAAATGCATTGCTGCCCTTATAAGATGTGTATATTTAAATTGGTTGTCACAGTATGGCTTATAGGGAAGTATAGACATGTAGCTCTGGTATCTTACTCACCTTTCCCCAAGAGAGTTGCCATTACCTACTTGGATGGGAGGAGAAGGTACCACAGGACTGGATAGTATGGTCACCTCTGAGAGGGATTACTGAACTAAAAACATATCTATCTGGCCATCTAAATATTTCTGATTAAAACAAACTATTTTTTAGATTCAAAAGCAAAAAACAGAAGTCTGTATTATCTGGTCACTTTCCCTTGGAGGAAAAGAGTACCAGGTTGATATTCACGAACTTGAATTCATGATAGCATATATTAGGTTACATAAAAGATCATCACAGACTAGTAAGTAAACTTCTTTATTTAATAAAATAGTAAAGCAAAATCCTATTTATCCAAAAAGTAGTAAATTAAAAAAGTAAAATTCTGTGGATAAGAATATTCAAGAGAATATAATAGAATTAATTAACTCTTTAGATTAGAACAAACTGATATTTTGCACAACCAAAAAAGAAGTCTCAAATCCCATCCATCAGTAATTCCCTTAAAGTTTCTGACCAGGCAAGTTGAATTGAAGGGGCTTGTTGAGAAACCAGCTTTCTGGTTCTGACCCCTAAAATATATTTCTTGTTCCCTCTCCAAAGTTCTCTACCCAAACACATTCTGGAGCTATATATTTGTCTCTTTCAAAACAGAACTGAAGAATATATTTTCTTTCAAAGCTCTTAAGGCAACTTAGCCCCTCACACAGTCATTGAGTAATCATTTTTTTTTCTCAACCATTTAATAAAATCCTCTGAAAAATGCTCCAGGCTTGGAACCCATATTGGCAGAATAAATACTAAGAGTTCAGAGAATGCCTATTTGACATGCAAGTTAAACATATCAAATATATCCTTTTGTGCTAGCTTTCTGTAAAGTGTTAGTTTTCTATATATATAGCTTTCTAGACATCCCAATAATATAAGAAAATGTAACTAAAGTTATGGATAAGTTTTAAAATCTGATTGCTTGTTTCTCTTTCTTTTTTCTTTATTATATATTTTCTTTCTCCTTAACTTCTTCTTTCTCAGCCCTTATGTCTCCTTTCTATCCCCTTCCTTCCCGCCTTCTTTCTTTCCCTCTTTTGATCTTTTCTTTCCCCTTTCCTTCCTTCCCCCTTCCTTCCCTCTTTCTTTCCCTCCTTCCTTCCCTCCTTCCTTCCTTTCTACCTCACTTTATTTCTTCTCTTATCTTTTTTATTGTACAGTAATGCATGAAGGGAAGACAAAGCACAACTTAATGTCAAAACACACTTTTTAGCTGTAAAAATCAGATTACGAACAATATTTTTTTTATTTAGAAAAGATCTTAAAGATCATGTAGTGCAAGCCAGAGTTCAAGTGTTTATCTCTGAATTAGAACTAATTTTGACTCCCGTTTTTAATGATATGTAACTTCCATCCATCACTTCTAGTTTTCTCTTCTGGAATCAGATGAAAGAAGTCATATAAATTATGCACAAGAATCACTCACTAAAATTTTGTTGTTGTTCAGTCATTCAAGTCATGTCCAACTTTTCATGACCCTACTTGGGGTTTTCCTGGCAAAAATATTGTAATGTTTTGCCATTTTCTTCTCCAGATCATTTTATAAATGAGGGAATTGAGGCAAACAGGATTGCGACTTGCCCAGAGTCACTGGGATAGTAAACGTCTGAGGAGAGATTTAACCTTGTTTTCTTAACTCCAGGCTGGTTAGTCAAGCTACTGTGCCACCTAACTGCCTCATTTTAAAGGCTATTACATTTATATAAGTAAGAAAAGTTAAGTATATGTGCATTGATCTAAGGAATAATTGCTTCCTTATACTTTATCATTCTTATACAAAAATATGACACTTTGCATTATTCACATAGAAGTTTATAACATTAATTTTCTTTCCATAAAGCCAAGTCACTCAAGTCTTCAGCAAAGGATGAGGTGCCTAAGGTTACCATCCTTCTAAGCAACATCCAATTAATATTTAAAATGCTGATATTAAGTAAAGGAAAGAGGGAGGAATATTTTACCTTTAAAGAGATGAGTGAATATAATAACACAAAATTACATACTATCCTTCACTAGGGAGAAAATTTACTTAATCTAGACCTATGGTAAAGAATGATGGCGAAACAAATTAAAATTCCAGTTGCCAAGAGTTTACCATTTTCTTTATTTTCTTTTATATTATTTTATGTATTTCCTTTTACACTACCTACATTTCCAAATATATCATTCTCCCCCTCCCCCTTTCCAGAGTTTTCCCTTTTAACAATGACTATTTTTTTAAAGAGGAAGAAAAATCAGGTCAAAAAAGTGAGCTGCACATAAATTAAATATTATGCTATATGCAATGTCTCACACTCATGCCTCCAAAGAAGGAAGGAAGGAAGGTACATTATCATATCTCTTCTTTGGTGTTGTTTTGGGTCATTAAAATTTAATAGCAATAAGCATTTATTGTTTTTATTATTATAGGCTCCACTTCCATTGTTGTAGCAATTTTGTTCAATGTCAACCTGGGTCTACTTATTTTGGTTTGCATCTGTTCCTACCTTCCTGTGGTTCTCTATAGTCACCATACCAACCACTCCTAAAAGTCTAGTGTTATTACCATGGTGCATTCCTATACTACTACTTAAGTAGCCTGATCATCTATTGTTTGTAGTTCTTGAATACTACAAGAAAAGTGTTGGCATAAATATTGTGGTGTATGTTGACTTTCCTTTTTATCATACAACAACTGTGAGCATGGGGGCAGCTAGTCGGTACACTGAACAGAGTGCTAGGCCAAGAGTCAAGAAGAAAGTCTTCCTGAGTTGAAATTCAACCTAAGACATTTGCTAGATTATGAATGTAGACAAGTTGCATAACCCTGCTTGCCTCATCTGTAAAATGAGATAGGCAAAGAAATTGGCAAACAGTTTCAATATCTTTGCCAAGAAGATCTTAAATGTGGTGACAAAGAGTCAGACACAACTGAAAAATAACAACAATTTAGAAACATGGATAGTGCTGGAACCTCTGGATCAAAAGTAATTTATATTTTAGTCACTTTCTTTGGACACTCTCAAGTTGCTTTCTGTAATAATTGCACCAATTCAATATCATACCTAAAGTGCATTATTGTGCTTTCTACCACCCCACACACAATAATATCAAAATCGATTCATCCAATATTTTGTTATTTTGTTAATTTGGAAAGCAGTATTTTGAAAAAAAATAAACATTAAGAAAAGTCTTGTACATTATTCACAAACATAGTACTCAAAAAATAAAACACCATTCTGAGATGTTAATTTGTTTTACTTTGAATTAGAATTTCTACAAAAATAATTACAAAGAAATAAAAGTAGACTCTCGGTATGCTAATATTTCTGAAAATACACAAAAAGTGAAAGATGCTCAGGTAGATTTATTTTGTGAGGCAAAAATTAATATAATAAAATCATAGAAAAAAGAATTTCCTTTTATTTTTTGATTTGTTCATAATCCTTTTTTCTCTAATTGAAATCTTTAATTTCTACCTACTGGTTTCTTACTTCTGACATACTAGCATGCTCAAATCTCCCTTATGCTTTAAAGGACAAAATAATACCACCAGCAATTCTTCACTTGACACTACCATTTCCTCAAGCTATCAGTCTAAAATTCTCACAATAAATAAGTGCTTAATAAATGCATGTTAATTGATTACTTTTTAATAATGAAATTTGTATACAGGAAAGTATCCTTTACCTTTGCATGCATATAAGAGCTACTAAAAAGATAGTGATGTTTAATTTCTTCTTTATATATCTAACAAGCATGCTGAAATATCATTTGAATAATTAGTAACTTAAAGATGTGGCATGGATGGATCAACTTAACACCTTGCTGTAATTAGTCATTCATTGTGTGATGTTTAATTTTAAATTCCAGAAAAGCAAACTCATCTTTTTCATTGTGCACCAGAATACACCTGAAATGAAGTTCTTGGATATAACACTTTCATTTGACCCTGCAAACACTGGGATGATGATGAATGCCTTGAGATACATATTTGTTGAAGTGTGACACAAGTCTTTCCTGAGAGTTATTCCTTATTTGATTTCACTTTGTGGAATATTTGTTAGTAAAGTTGTCACAAAACCAGTATTAAACTGAAAAGGCATATTGTTAAATGTTTTTACATTTAATATATCAAATGAAAATTATTTTAAGGGAAAAATTAGCCCACATGTGTTTTATGTTTTTTTCATTTAAATTTTTTAGGATATAAGAAGAGCAAACATATTTTAAATTTAAAAAAGGAGACTTTGTTCTCTGTTGTTCAGTGATAATTTTGCAATAAATTGTGTCTAAATAAGAGGCAGCTTGAATAGTAACACTTTGTTTAGTTCTGAATACTTAAGAAGATAATCTATTTGATGTTAATGAATGCACCATAGCAATGATTGTTATAGTTTACCATTTATATAGAAGTGTCTTTTTTGAAAACACTTACAATATTTTTTTATTCTTCATAATAACATTGATGCTTGTTACACATGTCTTTTACTTAAGATTAAACATGACTCCTTCCTAGAATAAGTTTTATCATGAATGATTTTCCCTGTTCAAACAGAAAAGATTAGTGTACATGCAAGCATAGGATTGATGCGTGCTAGCAAACTGTCAAAGTAACATCTGCTGCATTGTAAATTAAATCTATGAATCTAAAAATGAAATAAAATAAACATAGATATGTTTTACAGAAAATTGTCATGTATTCTCCTTTCCTTGAACTCATTGCAAAATATCTAATACAATCCAACCACCCCACTTAATTCTTTAATGCCCACAACTTCTGGCTAAAGCATATGCATTGAAGATTAGGGACACCAACTGATAATTAGTTGGAACTCAGTATTCTGACATGATATAATATAATGCATTCTATATGTGAAATTAAGTTTGAATTTGTAGTTTAAAAATATTATACTATCAATAATTTTGAGATATAAAATAACATCTTTTTCCCCCTTACCATCATCCTCTGCTACCAGGGTAAGTTAATGTAAATTATTTTCAATTTCCTCAAATCTCCCCAACTCTATTTTTCAATATTTTTTCTAGGTTATCAAATTCATTTGAATGAAAAACTTCATTAGGTACCCTTTTCTCTTTTTAATTTTAATCATTTTATTGACATCTCTTTATATCACTTTAGTTCTGTAATACAAGCTTATACCATTTTTAGTACTAACTTTCAAAATAAAAATTTTTTAAATAATTTATTTTTATTTCTTTTACTTTTAATTAATTTTAGTTATATTCAGTGTTCTACAATCACTACCACATAACTTAGATTTTTTTCCCTTCCCTCCTCCTTACCTTCCCCCTCACTCCTAGAGATGGTGTACAATTTTATATAGTTTCTACACATATATTCCCATTAAATACATTTTCATTATAGTCATGCTGGGTAGAAGAATTAAAATGAGTGGGAGAAATCACATAACAAACCAAACCTTTATACAAAAGAAAATGGTATGCTACATTCTGAGATTGAATTCCATAGTTTTTTCTCTGGATGTGGAAGGTATTTTGCCTTAAAAGACCACTGGGAAGTTTTTTAAGTACTTACATTGCAATGAAGTTACAAAGCTACCAGAAAAAACACACACTGTGGTCTTTGCAGTGCACAAAGTTCTGGTTTTGCTCCTTGTGCTTAGCATCAGATCACAAAAGTCTTTCTGGGCCTCTCTGAAGTATTCCTGTTCATCATTTCTTATAGTGTAATGACATACCAATATATTCATATATTATAATTTATTCAGCTATTCCCCAATTGATAGGCATCCCCTTGATTTCCAGTTTTTGGCCACCACAGAGGGCTACTATAAATATTTTTGTACATGTGGGACTCTTTTCTATTTTTATGATCTCTTAGGCATACAGTCCTAGAAGCAACATTTCTGGGTCAAAAGGTATGCATATTTTTGTAACCCTTTGGGCATAGTTCCAAATTGCTCTCCAGAATGGTTGGATCAGCCCACATCTCCACCAACAATGAATTAGTGTTTCAACTCTCCCACATCCTCTCCAACATTCATCTTCTTCCTGTTCTGTCATGTTTGTCAATCTGATAGGTGTGATGTGGTACCTCTAAGTTGTTTTGATTTGCATCTCTCTAATTTAGGAACATTTTTTCACCTGACTATAGGTATCTTTAATTTCTCCCACTTCAAACTGCGTGTTCATATCCTTTGACAATTGAGGAATGACTTGTATTTTTGTACGTTTGACTCAGTTCTCTATATATTCTAGAAATGAAGCCTTTATCGCAGACACTAGTTGCAAAAATTCTTCCCCATTTTTCTGCATCCTTAAGAATCTTGGTTGCACTGGGTTTGGTTATGCAAAATCTTACAGTTTAATGTAATCAAAATTATCCATCTTGCACTTTGTAATGCTATATCTCTTCTTTAGTCTAAAATTCTTCCTTTCTTCATAAATCTGATAAATACACTATTCCTTGCTCCATCAATTTGTCCACATCTTCAATCTTTATACCTAGTTCGTGTACCCATTTGGTCTTTGTTCTTGTGTACAGTGTCAGGCATTGGTCTATGCCTAGTTTCCACCACACTGTTATCCAGCTTTCTCAGCAAATTTTGTCAAACTGTGATTTCTCATCCCAGAAGCTGGGGCAAAAAATAACCATTGAGGAAAAAAAAAGTTCAATAGAACTTACAAATACCCTAGTAAATCTGGCAGTATATGTAATGTTACACACCTCTTTGTGACCTCTATTAAACCAAGACGTTCTGAGGTTGTCTTCGGAAAAGAGAGTTTCTCTAGTTCATGGATAGCCCCCTTGTCCCTGCCATAGTGTAGATCCTGATTTATTGAATTATCACTCATTTGAAGGAGGTATTTGACAACAAACGTCAGAACTGGAGTAGAAGAAAAGTGATTTTTTTCATATTTTCTCAAGGGTTATGCTTAGTCATTGAGCACCTACAATATACCAAACACTATGCTAAGGTCTTTACAAATATTATCTCACTTGATGCTCCCAATTCTATAAAATATGCTTTTTTTTACCACTCATTTTATCGCTGAGGAAACTGAGGCAGACAAAGATTAAGTGATTTTCCCAGGGCTATGTAGCTAGCAAATGACTGAATTTGAGTTTGAACTCAGGTCCTTCTGACTCCAGGCCCAGAGCTCTATCCTCTGTATCATCTAGCTACAATATAAGACCCTTACAATATAAGTTAAACTCCGTCATTTTATAGATGAAAAAATGAGGTTAAGAACTCAGAGGGTTTTGAGAAGATGGTAGAGTAGGTCAGAAAACTCCAGGCTCTCAAGATTTTCCTCCACAAAACAAATAAAACAGCACCTTAGAGTTAACAAAGTGTAAACAAAAATAAATAAGAACAGTAGCACAATTGGGAATTTCTTGGGACAATTTGACATCAGAAGAAAAATCGCAGGATGATGTTTGGTCCTCGTGAAGAGTAAACAGCTACAGACAAGGGTCCTCCTTAAACCACAAGCAGCAAGCCCTGTGGTTAGTTGGTTTGAGAGCCTGACTGGACCTCTTCCACATAAACCTTTACCCCTGGGATAGTGAGGAAAGTTGGGTATCTGAGCCCAGGAATATGGAGGGAACCTCTGCTATCAAGGAATTTGCACAACCCAACTGTGTTGCAAAAAAGTGATAGGGGTGAGAAGGAACCAACACATGCAGAAGCAATGGGTCAGAAAGCCCCTGACTGTGGTTACTTAGAGGAAGTTGGAGGCTTGGCTTTGGTTCCAGGTTAAAGGGGAAACCTAAAGATCTGGGGCAAGAGGCATTATTTCCTGGACCCCAGGGCTAGAGGTGATTACAAAAAAATGAGCTATTACTGCAAAAATATGCACAGGCAAAGGAGAAAGAATCCAACCACAGAAAGCTATTATGAGAATAGAGAAGACCAGAGTTCATCTTCAGAGGAAGTTATTAAAGCAAAAATACCTCCAAAGACTAACATCAAATGGTCATCTGTCTAAAAGGAATTCAGAGAAGATCTTTAAAAATGTTTTAAAAATCAAATGACAGAGATGGAGGAAAAACTTAAAAAAATAAGAATAATGCAAGAAAAACAAGAATATGAAAGGAAAGTTAACCAATTAGAAAAGGACATCTAGAATCTGAAGAAAGAAAATGGCACCTTGAAAATTATAATTGTGCAAGGTGAAGCCAGCAAAATTATAAGAGATCAAGAAATCATTAAACAAATTACGAATAATGAAAAAATGGAAGTTAAAGTAAAACATCTTATAATAAAAACAACAGATTTTGAGAATAGATCAAGAAGAGAGAAAAAATAATCAGACTAACTAAAAGTTGTGATAAAAATAGAATCTTGATACAATAATACAAGAAATAATTAAAGAAAATTCTCATGAAATATTAGAACAAGGGTGGAGGAAAGTCAAAATAGAAAAAATCCATCAATCAACACTTAAAAGAAATCCTATAAGGAAAATTCAAAGGAATATCACAGTCAAATTTCAAAATCCTCAACTCAAGGATAAAATATTAAAAGCAGCAAGAACAAAACAAAATAAATATAATCACGTCACAATTAGAATCACACAAGACCAAGCAGCAGAAACATTAAAGAATTGAGGCCTTGGAACATTATATTTCAAAGAGCAAATGAACTGGGGTTCCAGCCAAAAATATCATACCTAGCAATTAAGCATAATCCTGAATGAAAAAAGAATGGACACAAGATTTTATTAAAAAAATCAACAACCTTAACTTAATAGATTTGACAAATAAGAGTCAAGAGAAATATAAGGTACATACCAAAGATTATAAAGAATTCAGTAAGGATAGAGTGTTTACCTTTTATATATGTAAAATGTGAAACATATGTGTAAGATTCTTGATAATAATTGGGTAACATAAGAAAAATTGGGGTAAACCTGAATATCATATGAATTTAAAAAGTAAAACCATTTAGGAACAGTTAAAAACAGTAATTATTTTTGTACAAATGAGGTACTAAAGGAAAAATTGATAATGAGAAATTAGTGGAGGAGTAGGGGTGGTGGTTCTGGTAACCTATTTTCATCAGGAGTGGGTTTAAGAGGAAACAGTACATAAATATTTAGAAGAATATAAAGGTTTTCTAAATTCAGAAGAAATACAATGGCAAAGGGATAGGGAGGGGGAGAGAGGACAAGAGAGGGATCTTTAGAGGGGAGGGTATGGGAATAGGTAAAAGGGAATATAGAAAAGTGTTTAGATTTATGGTAATGGGACGATAGGGGAAGGATCCCTGAAAGGTGATAGGCAAATAATAGGAGGGCAAGGTAGTGGGTAGAAGAAAGTAGAGGAGGCAGTAGGAATAGGAAACAAGAGATATGCACAAACATAAAAACAAGGATCATGAGTAGAATTTGTTTGGGAAAGTATATGCCCATATATGTATGTATATATGTATCTATCTAGAGCTATAGAGAAACATATCCAAATTTAATTGTAACCTCCTGGAGGTGAAGAGGGGGAAAATAAACAAAATAAAAACATACACAGCAGATAACAAAAGAAAACTTACAGGGAAACAAAGAAAAGATGGATAGTTCTCAACACACATATCATTTGTCATACAGGCTTTTTTGAAATGAAAAATTATTGTTACATATTTTGAATCCTCTCTTATGTTCTGCTATGCATATGCCAGGCTTTTTTTTTCTTTGTATTTGTACCAATATTTAAGTCTATGACATGTTTTTGTTTCTTTTTATTATTCTGTATTTCTGTTCTGGTGTTTGGGTTTAAAATATTTTTATAAAGAAAAAGAACTCACCCAAGTTTACAGCTGAAGTAAGTGGAAAAGTTGGGATGCAAATTTGAAATCCATCACATTTTCCACTGCACTGAAAACTGAGTGGCTAGGTAGGTATATCATCACACAGGGGCAAGTTAGTGGCAAAAAGGTATATAAATTCTTCCAATTATCTAATTATGCTTTTTTTTTTAAATGAATTTACCTTCTTTTACTGCCATCTGATTTAGAGATAAGAAAAACAGTGCCAACTGAAATGCATTTGTAATTAACTTAGAGGAATATCTCTAGTGGAGTAACACCAGAGATTTAGTCTTTGCTTTGTGTAGTTCAGCATCATTATCAATGACTTAGATGAAACTGTAGAAGATAAAAAGCCAGCTTGCCATTTCTAAATGATAGGTATTTGGGTATTGCCAAAGCAATATTCACAGTACTGATGGTGACTATGAATATCCTGGTATAGTTCTGAATTGCAAAGTGTAATAGACTCTCCATATAGAAGGCAGAAGAAAAGCATTTATTCAGACATCAAAAAGTCAAATCCCAACACAAGAAAGTCAAATTTGTCATAGTAAACAAGAAGTCAATACACATTAGGACTACAGGGGACATTCCCAAGCCTCTCCTCCACCTCATATTGTGGCCTTCCCACAAACAAACACTACAAGACTAGCTATGCCTGACTGTGTCCTCTCTCCTCCACTGTAACTGCTCTTAGCAATTTCCTCCCAGTTCTTCTCCATCCTTCCTGCTCCACCAGTTCATCACTCTCATTCTAACACCTGTGACTTAGGTTTCCATGTGATTTAAGCACATCACATGGGACTATTAATGAACGGGAAAGATCTTCTCATTTAAATTACCATTACAGGTAGGAAAGGAAAGAAAATGGATGAGAGTCAGGAGGAAAATTGCTGTGAACTTGAAAGAATAGAACAATGACTAGAATCAAATAAAGTGAAGTTTAAGGAAGTAAAAATGCAAAATTATATATTTAGTTTCAAAAGTCTGTGGAAGTAAAAGAAAAGGGAGAAGTAGCTAAACTGGTTCCTGTAGAAGAAAAACTCCTGAGATTATTACTGAATTTCCAGTTCAACAAGAGTCAACAGTATAGCCTAGAAATCCTCATTTGCCCTCATCTCTATTCCTTCTACCACACATATCCACGCAAAGAAAATCCTAATAGTATCATAGTATGCTTTCTGGAAGGAGGGAAATTGTATTTGACAGGACAATCTCTATCTTGGTATCATCTAGTTGAGTTGAGTTCAAGTCACCATTTTTTTTTACATAAGTCACAAACAAATTGTATTGTAGGTAGTAGAGAACCGCCAAAATCATTAGGGGAAAGGAGACTAGGCTATAAAAGAATGAGTTAAAGAGATGGAAGATATTTAGCCTTGAAAAGAAATTACCTGTTTAGGGGTAGGAGGGAATGGATTAGACACGTGGTGATGAGAGAAATTTTTGAATAACTGAGATCTTGGTAGTATAAACAAGGAATAGTCTAATTCTGCTTGACCTCACAGAGAACAAGTAGAAGTTACAGAGACACATAAGCTGTTCTAAGCAGGACAAAACAAAAAACAAAACCCTCTCTCCAAGTCAGTGATATTCAAGAGGTACTGGGTTGTTTTAGGTACTGATGGCTTCCACCTTACTTCATGTCCTCAAGGATATGTTTCATGAACACTTCCTTATAAATGGTGCTTTACAAGATGTATTTCAACAGGGACAGAGTTGAATCTATGGACTCTGAGGTTTTCCTCTAATGTTGAGATTTTTGTTCTCTGCCTCAAGCTAAATTTATTTTTTTGTCATTCCTAATCATTGTTCCTTTTATTTCCTCTGGGATCTCGGAGAACATGTCATCCACATTGAAGCCCTTCAAATACATAAACCATTGTAATTGTGTATTGATTATCTCATTTTGAGTAATGTTAGGTTTGAAATGAAGCTAGGATATCCAGGTGTATTTGATCAGCAGGAAGCTTCAAATGGGGAACTGGAGCTCATGGCTTCATATAAAATTTTGTAGTCAATGCATAAAGGTGTTAATTGAAACTGTGGTAGTTGATACTATTGCCAAGAGTGAGAGCATAGGTTGAATGGAACTGATAAGTATATGAGTTCCCAGAAATTGTATATACTATGCTTTCTAGCAGTTTGGAATCCACAGAGAAGAGAAATTTAAAAAAATGATAACTGGGAAGGATTAGGAGACAGAGAGCGAGAGAGCAAGATAAAGAAATAAGTTTTTTATAGTTCTTTTGTTTTATTTTTGGTATAGGTGTGACCTGGGCATACATAGACCAAGAGCAAGAAGCTGGCAGAAATGGAAAGAAATACAACAGAGAATAAATTTTTGATGGAGTAAATAGATATGATCAAGAGTTCAAATGGAGTAGGTAGCCTCATTAAGGAGTGCCATGGCTTCATTGTTCATTTGGATGGAAAGAGAAAACAGATGACAATAAAGACAGCTTATGAGATGGAAAGGTGGGAAATGAGTGTGTATAAGACAAATGGTCAGAATGGTATGATGGAAAGAAAACAGGCCTTGGAGTCAAGAGACATCTATATTCAACGTCTCCCTCTTATTCATTCTTGAAGGGTGACCCCAGACACTCAATTCTTTCAATTTATATGTAACATGGGAATAATAATAATAAATTAGTTTATTAATTTAATTAATTAATTAATTAATTAAATTAATTTTTTTATGAAGCTTTTTTACGGAATGACACTCCCTATAATCTAGTTTAAGTGCCACTTCCAATAGATGTCTCTCTCAGTGACAATAGTCTCTCTCTTATGATCGTGACATTAATATTTATACTCTGTGTATATATTTATGTGTACATGTTTTCTTTTGCAATATAATTAAACTCTTTGAGGACAGCAAATATTTTGCTTTTTCTCCATTATTTAATATACAATGTTTAGCAGATAGTTGGCATGCTAACTGATTAATTTGATATGTAAATATCATGGTAATGAGATATTATATTTATGAACATAAATTGATGGAAAATGTTGTGATATGTAAATTAGTGTAAGGAGAAGGGATAGGGTGTGTCTTAACTCACTTTTCTCTGGAGTTCTTGTAGATGGCCTAAAAATTGAATAGAACAAAGTTTCAAAGTATATCAAGTTAATTGTTCAGCATATTCTCTGTCATAGTCCTGTGTTTCAAGAAGAATTTCTAGTACAGTTTTACTAGCTCAGGGAAATGCATGTCTTGTTTCTTCAATCTCTCTCTCTCTCTCTCTCTCTCTCTCTCTCTCTCTCTCTCTCTCTCTCTCTCTCTCTCTCTCTCTCACGTGATGATGACTTTTTTCTGTTTTCTGTTTCCTTTATGACCTGTGGCTAAGGTGTGTTTTCTTACTTCTCAGCTGATATAGCCTCTGGTAGATGTTGACCCTTAGTATTTACTCATTTTAGTACAAATATGTTTGCTAGTTTCTGTGTTACCTCCAGAATAACATTCTCTCTGCTAGAAAAGAAAGGAACAAAGAAAAGCAGAAAAAAAGCTTGTCCTCAATGTTCACATGCATGTGTGCACACACACAGTGCCTTTCACCAATTCTTCCTCTGAATTGACATACCCAATTGAAAATTCTTGAAAAAATATTAAATACGATTAATCAAAAAGTATCTAAGCACCTGCTATATATGCAGTAGGATGTTTCTTAGGATTATTTCTTGAAACATTTATTAATTGAAATTTAAGATGCTTTACATATTACAAGGATTACATTTTACATTTATATTTACATACAGATTACAAAGATTACATATTACATTTCCTCATAATGACTTTATGAGGTCAGCCAGGACAAATAGTATCACTCCATTTTAGAAATCAGGAAAGTGAGGTTCAAAATATTGAGAAGACCATGGTTCTAAAGCCAATAAGTCATAAATTCAAGATTTGAGCCCAGATTATAGGATTAAACATTTAATGCTATGATAGACTTTGAAGATTATCTGCTTCAACTTTCTCACTTCCAAGTTAAGCAATCAGTCCTAAGGAGGAATGTGTGAAAGAATGTGTCGGGATGCCCAGAAAACACATGATGAAACTACAGTTTGGATACAGGCTCTCTGATTCTTGCTTCACCATTCTCACTACATCACTACCTCATTGATGCCAAAGTCCAATGCTTTTATCATTGTACATGCTATTCTGCTAGATAACTGCGTCATGGATCCAGCCCTGTGATTTGACTGGAGAAGGGAACATGTGGTGAGGAAATAGCACAAAATTCTTGATAAGTACTTGTTCGAGGACTTATAGTTTCCTAGTACCCTAAGAAGTTAAGTGACTTGTCCAAGAACACACAACTTGCATTTATTTATTTAAATCCAGATGGTTCTGACACTGAGGTCAACTCTGTATCTACTTTGACAAACATGCCTCTCTGTTATCTAAAATGGACAGGAAAAGAAATAAAAATTAAATAGAATATGTCCCACATGGACCATACAAATATACATAGATATATTTTATATACATTTTATGTGTGTATACTTACATATACACATATATCCACTTACACATATTTTTCCACTCAGTTGTATGGACTATATGTGAGTCATTATGTCTAATTTTTATTTCTTTTGCCCTCCATTTTAGATAACATACAGAGGAAAGCTTGGGGAAGTAGACAGAGCTGGCCCTAGTGTCAAAAACATCTGGATTTAAGAAGAGAGAGAGAGAGAGAGAGAGAGAGAGAGAGAGAGAGAGAGAGAGAGAGAGAGAGAGTGAGAGACAAAGAGACACAGAGAGATAGAGAGAGAGAGACAAAGAGACACAGAGAGATAGAGAGAGAGAGAGGAAGAGAGAAGAAAAGGGCTTTATAAACATTGGAGTGCTATATAAGCATCAAATATTTTTAGCTGTTAAAGCACTGATAAATAAGAATAGTGAGTAGGTGGCAGGGTGAACAGAGCCCCATAGTGCATATGTGCACATGCACATAAGCATGAAAGTGTTAGTTGATTTAATTTGTGAGGCAATAATTATATGAAATTATGTTGATATATATTAATAAACATAACAAATATTTACTTAGAAACTTAGACACAAGAGGAAACAGAAAAATTTTAGTACAACCCATACTGAAAGCAAATACATCCTTGATTTGCCTGTCTAGTAATATTGCTTAAAACAAAGAAAATTAGGTTAACCTGCCAAACTCTTAATGAATTCACATTTTTCATTGTGATCAGTGCTTCCCTTTCTAAGTTGACAAACCATCCCTATGATACTCTATCTTAGAATATTGCCTAGCATCTACATCTAATTTGCTTAGCCAATTTATCTATAGACTCCCTCATCTTCTCCCTTCCCCCCTCCCTCCCTTCCCTATTCTCTTCCTCCCTGTCTCTGTCTTCTCCCTTATCCCATCTTGCTCTCACTCTGATTCTCACTCTTTCTCTTTCATCTTTATCTGTCTACCTGTCATTCTCTTGGATTCCTCAAAGCTTACCAAGAACAGTTCAACTCTATTTTTTTTTAAATTCTGTACATATGAAAGTAATAGAATAAGGCCATATGTTTTGAGCTTCTTTAGGTATATATACATATATATATGTATATGTAAGTGTTGTAAATATATACGTATATATATATCAAATATATACATACACACATGTGTATATGTATATATATGTAGACATACATATATAATATATATATACCACTATTTTTTTTGTTGTGTGTTTGCTTCTTTTACTTACTTGCACCTTAATTATCATTCTTCATCATTTGAGATTCAAAATAGTGTCTAAGTATATTACCAAAATTATTTTATACAGCTATAAAATTTAGAACAAAATTCATCTGCAGGAACAAAAGGTCAGTAATATTAAGGGAATCCTTAAGGAAGGAAGCTTAGCAGTTCCAAATTTCAAGCTATATTATAGAGTGGCAATCATCATAAAAAATCTAATACTGACTAAGAGATAGAGTGGTGAGTCAATGGAACACATTAGGTACATAATAAATAGTAGTAAATAATACTAGTAGTAATCTAGTATTTGAAAACATTAATTCACTCTTGATGAAATTATGAACTAGTCTAAGCATTCTAGACAACAGTTTCAAACTATACTCAAAGTGTTATGAAACTGTACATATCCTTTGACAAGTAATATCACTACTAGGTCCCTATCCCAAAGAGATCAAAGAAAAGGAACAAAAGACATATTTGTACAAAAAAAAAGTTATAGCACCTCTTTCTGTGGTGGCTAATAATTGAAAATTGAGGGTCTCCCCATCAATTGGGGAATGGACCAAATAAGTTGTGGTATATTACTTTGATGGAATATTATTTTGGTATAAGAAATTATTTGGGACATGGCTTCAGAAATATAATGTTATTGTTATAGTTATTCAGGAAAGACATCTAGAATCATGCAAAATGAAGTGAGTAGAAACAGGAAAACATTTTACTCAATAACAGCAACATTGTAAGGATGTTCAACTATGAAAGACAAAGCTACTCTTATTAAAAAGAAGATATAAGATAATTCCAAAGAACCTAGGATAAAAAATGCTGTCCACCTCCAGAGAGAAAAATTGCTGAACTCTGATTGCAAATTGAAGCATACTCTCTTGACTTTATTGTTCGTGTTTTCCTTTTGAAATATTATTGATATGGAAATACATTTTGCATGATTAGATTATATATATTAGAAGTTAAATTACTGGCCTTCTTAAGGAGTGATCAGGGGAAGGAGGAAATTTGAAACACACGATGTAAGAAAAATGTCAAATTTTTATAGTAATTGGGAAATATTTAACAAAAAATGAGAACTGTTTTTAAAAAAGAGCAAAAAAAGCAGGATCTAAGGATTTGGGGATCCTTTCTGTGAAATTCATTATTTTATTTATTAAGGATCACAGAATTATAGAGTTAGATATGGAGTTGATGTGAGAGGCCATTTAATTCAGCTTCCTCATTTTACAAATTATATGGGGTCCCAAAGATCTGAGCAACCTGACTAAGAACACACAGGTAGAAAATTGGCAGAACTAGGAATTGAGGACCTTTCTCATTGTTTTGTGCCTTATATTAAACCTACAGAAATACATAAAACCATAATAATCTAGTGTTTTGTAAATCCAAAGATCTAAATTTTGGGGGCAAGAATTTACCACACAACAAAAATTGCTTGGAAAACTGGAAAGCAGTTTGGCAGAAACTAGGAATAAAATAGCTGTAATAGCCAGATAAGGTCAAAATGGATAAAGAATTTAAGGGTGAAAACTGATATCATAAAGAAATTAGGAGAGCCTGTAAAAGACCTATGCACAAGGAAAGAGCTTACAACCAAAAAAGGAATCAAAAGGATCACAGAAAGTAATATAGATAGTTTTGATTGTTACTGTTGAGTTGTTTGAGTCATATCCAACCCTTTGTGAGCCCATTCAGGCGTATTTTGTTTTTGTTTTTTTTTTTTTTTTGGGAGGGGGATGAAGATAGTAGAGTGGTATGTCATTTTACAGATGAGGAACTGAAGCAAAAAGGGTTAAGTGATTTACCCAAGGTTACACAGCTAGTAAGTGTCTGAGGCCAGATTTAGATTCAGGAAGATAGTTTGTTGTTTTTTGCTTTTTATTTCTGACTCCAGGTACAGCACTTTATTCACTGTGCCACCTAGCCACTCAGGTAATTGTGATTACATTAAATTTAACAAAAAAAAAAAAGTTTTTCCAACCAATAAAACAATCCAGCCAAAATTATCAGAAAAGCAGGAAACTGGGGAAAATTTTACAGCAAGTTTCTCTGACAATGATTTTTCTCAAATATATTAGAAAATGAGTCACATTATGGAAATAAGTCATTCCTCAATTGATAAATTTTCAAAGGCTACCAACAGTCAGTTTTAAGAAAAATAAGTCAAAGCTATCTATGCTTATATGACCAAATGCTGTAAATCACTGTTGACTAGAGAAATGAAAATTGAAACAACTTTGAATTACTGCCTCATACCATTCATATTGGTTAACATGACAGAAAAGGCAAATAAGAAATGTTGGAGGGGATTTGGAAAAAGAGACATTAATGCACTGTTAGTGGAGTTGTGAACTAGTCCTGGAGAAAAATTTCGAACTATCTCTAAAAACCTAAACCTATGGAAATAGATACTACAGATATTTGCTGGGATTGGAAGCTCAATTCCATGTGGACAGTCTCGGGCGGGTAAAGGTGGGAACTTCTAAATCTTAGAGTTCTCACGAGGCCCCCCATAATAACAACAGGGAATCGAGGAGGAGACCAAGCTATCTCGTGTATTTCTGCCTCTTCCCGTGAGATACGTGATGGGAGGAGCATCCCCACTCTTGAGCCTGTCCCGGATCTGGGCACACCTATTGTTACCTAACAGGCTCGGTATTGACGTGTAAACTACGCGACGGGAGAGCTTAAGTAGGGTTAGGAAAGCCTGAAAGCTCTCTTGGGCGGAGGGGCCACGTGTGTGGACAAGGCTCCGCATTTCCTCTTTCCTCTCTCCCCTCCCCCTCTCTCCCCACTTACACTTCTACTTCCAATCTCTTATTGTAAGATCTTTGCCTCCTTGGGAGATTCTTCGCTCCCTCCTAAGGAAGAATTCCCCTGCACTTGTAACCAGAACCCTGAATAAAGCTCAACCCTTGTTCGACTCTGATAGGTCTCTTCTCTCATACGAGTATCCGGTTTGGCCAGACAAAGACCTCCGATAGAGGTAAGGTAAGACTCGGGTAGCAGATATTATTAGTTCCATTTTGAAGATGAACAAACTGCTACTGAGAGGTCACTTGTTTGATGTCATATACCTATGTAATTGTCTGAGATGTTATTACAACTTAGGTCTTAGAATCAATATCACAGATTCACAGAATTTCAGAGTGGAATACAAAACCAACTATTTAATTTGAAAAAAAATGTTTTGTATGGCATACCCAATAAGAGCTCCATTATGAAGAGCCAAATTCCACTTATTATAAACTCTGTTTTAATATGCCCAGCTGTTTCTATAATCGTCATAATAACTGATATTTTCTGACCACATATCATACCTATACATATTCATATATATACATATATTTATAAATATAATCATAATCACTCATTGATATATATATATGTTTATGAATATATATTAGTGCTTTTTTGTATCTTTTATATGTATCATTTTAAAATTGGAGCTCCTTGAAGAGCTCCAGTATAATAAAGTATATCACATTAACCTTTATAGATAACTCCCATTTCTCTCCCCCCATTGAGGTCATTTATAAATCTGTTCCTGAAATCCTTATATCCTTCTTGAGTCAAACTCATCTTTTTGGAGTCTAGTACCATATGATAACATATTCAAGTTACTACCACCTCTTGAAAGTATAAGATTCTAGTATTTTAAGGACTTATTGTAATTAACTAGAACACCTCAGTAGTCACCATCATTGTCCAAAGTAGAACTAATCTGAGAGAGGTGTGAAACCCAGAGTCAGGAGATGACAACGTCTCAGGGTAGGACATAAGGTCTGACTCAGCTCAACATAATTAGCACTTTCTGGGAATCCTACTGATCCTCAGACATTGGTAGGGAAATTTAGGGAGAGGCAGGCAATATCACCTTTGTATTAACAATTTCTATCCTCATATTGACAATTTTCTGTCAACAGTTAACCAAGTGAAATTTAAGTATGTAAACAGGAATGGATAATTTGTTAAGTGATTAAAGTTCAAAAAGTGGTTTTGATGGAAGAGAAAATCTAGAATTTCAAAAGAAATAAAAGAAAAAAATGAGAAAAGTTGATAGGAATAGGAATATTCAAACAAAATTTTAGTGTGGAAACATAAGCCTAAAATCATGTGTTATTTTTCATGCAGACTGAAATACTACTGGAATGGATATGGGCTCATCTAATAGTCCTCTGACTAAAAGGCCTGTTGCCTTCCATAGTTATAATTATACAATGTTGATATTTTGTGTATTAGGCTTGGACTTTCATTTCATACATCATTCACAGAGTGCAGCAGAGATTCCACAAAGTCAACAGTTCACACATTAATCGTAGAAAAGCACTAGGAATTGTTTGGAAGAGAAAAGGAATCAAAGAAGAATTAGGAGATTATGTGACCTACGCCCATTAAATGCTTTCATGACAATCTACCACTCAGGAACACAATAAACTTATATTCAAAGTTCCTCAAAAGAGACAGACTGTGACATGGGCTACCGTCTTAAGAACTCATTTTGTTCTGAGAGAAGACAATTCTTTTAACTGATGTTCAGAGAGCATTAAATGCCTCTTTTTCTATGGACAAAATAGTGCTATGAAGATTCTTCCAAAAATATCTCCTTTCTGCAGTGGAATATACGATGAAATATAAAGCCCTGTATGTGTACATTTCTCATCCACATGTCATTAATTGTTTATGGTAAATTCAGAAGCTGACTCATGAAGAGAAAAATATCGTCTCTACTTTAAGAAACAACGATGCTGTCTCTCCCTTCTTTGAAAAAAAAGTAGGGGGGTGGAGCCAAGATGGTGAAGTAGAAAGACGCACATACACATAGCTCCGAACCCACAAACCACAGAACGGAAGAGGGGACTAACCCAGGGCGAATTCTGCACCCAGAGACCATGGAATATTGGAGTGAGGGAGATTTCTGTTCCAGAGAGACCTGCAAACCTCTCACGGGGGGTCCTTCACGCCGTGGACTGGGTGCCAGGGCGGGTAGCAGAGAGCAACCATACCGCGGAAGCGACACTAGAGAAAAAGACCTGAGAGGGCTACGGGACGGGATCTCCAGCGGCCACGCGCGTCCCCCCACCCACAGAGGGACCAGCAAACCTCTCGCAAAAGGTCCGTCGCGCTACAGACGAGGTGCCCAGCCCGGACCTGCGGCAGCAGCGGCGGCCACAGCTCCAAGAGGCACAGATCTGAAAGGGCTCAGGAGGCGGGATCTTCAGCGGCAGCACGGGGCCCCCACCAACAGGTGACTGACGGGGGTATGTGAGAGAGTCTCTTTGGCGGGTTGAGAGGGGAGTGGGGTGCCCCCAAGGCTCGGGCCCCCTCGGGAGGTGGGGACTGAGAGGTGGCTGCGGACGGGGGCTCCCCAAGCGAGCGGGAGCCTGGATCCATTGTGGAAGGTCTGTGCATAAACCCCCTGAGGGAATTGAGCCAGAGAGGTGGCCCTGCCGCTGACCTCAGCACCTGAGCCTAATTTAACACTGAATAACAGCCCTGCCCCCGCCAAAAATCCTAAGGTGGGAAGCAGCATTTGAATCTCAGTCCCCAAACGCTGGCTGGGAGGACCAGGAGGCGAGGTGGGTGTGAGGAGAACATTCAGAGGTCAGGCCACTAGGTGGAGAAAATGCCAAGAAAAGGGAAAAGAAATAAAACTATTGAAGGGTACTTTGTCGGGGAAAAACCACTTCCTCCCTTCCTTTCTGATGGGGAGGAACAAGGCTTGCCATCAGGCAAAGACACAGAAATCGAGGACTCTGTGTCCCAGCCCACCCAATGGGCTCGGGCCATGGAAGAGCTCAAGAGGAATTTTGAAAATCAAGTTAGAGAGGTGGAGGAAAGACTGGGAAGGGAAATGAGAGGGATAAGGGAGAAGCATGAAAAACAGATCAGCTCCCTGCTAAAGGAGAACCAAAAAAATCTTGAAGAAATTGGCACCTTGAAAACTAGCCTAACTCAGCTGGCAAGGGAGGTGCAAGGGGCCAATGAGGAGAAGAATGCTTTCAAAAGCAGAATTAACCAAATGGAAACGGAGATTCAAAAGCTCACTGAAGAAAATAGATCTTTCAAATCTGGAATGTTACAGATGGAAGCTTTGGACTTTTTGAGAAAGACAGATATCTCAGAACATACTGCGCAGATTCGAAAAATGGAAGATAATGTGAAATATCTTATTGGAAAAACAACTGACCTGGAAAATAGAATCAGGAGAGACAATGTAAAAATTCTGGGACGACCTGAAAACTATGATCAAAAGAAGAGCCTAGACATCATCTTCCATGAAATTATCAAGGAAAACTGCCCTGAGATTCTAGAACCAGAAGGCAAAATAAATATTCAAGGAATCCGCAGAACACCGCACGAAAGAGAAACTCCTAGGAGCATTGTGGCCAAATTCCAGAATTCCCAGGTGAAAGAGAAAATATTGCAAGCAGCTAGAAAGAAACAATTCAAGTATTGTGGAAATACAATCAGGATAGTACAAGACCTGGCACCTTCTACATTGAGGGATAGAAGGGAATGGAATAGGATATTCCAGAAGTCAAAGGAACTAGGACTGAAGCCAAGAATCACCTACCCAGCAAAACTGACTATAATGCTTCAGGAGAAAAAATGGTCTTTCAATGAAATAGAAGACTTTCAAATTTTCCTGATGAAAAGACCAGAGCTGGAAAGAAAATTTGACTTTCTAACACAAGAATGAAGAGAACCATGAAAAGGTGAACAGCCAAGAGAAATCATAAGGGACTTACTAAAGTTGAACTGTTTACATTCCTACATGGAAAGACAATATTTATAACTCTTGAAACATTTCAGTATCTGGGCACTGGGTGGGAGTACACACACACACACATGCACACACGTACACATACATAGAGACAGAGTGCACAGAGTGAATTGAAGAGGATGGGATCATATACTAAAAAAAAAAGAAAAAAAACGAAATCAAGCAGTGAGAGAGAAATATTGGGAGGAAAAAGGGAGAAGTTATACGGGGCAAATTATCTCTCATAAAAGAGGCAAGCAAAAGATTTATTAGTGGTGGGATAAAGAGGGGAGGCAAGAGAAAAACATGAGGTCTACTCTTATCACATTCCACTAAAGGAAAGAATATAGTGCACACTCATTTTGATAGGAAAACCTATCTCATAATACAGGAGAGTGGGGGACAGGGGCACAAGCAAGATGGGGGGGAGGATAGAGGGGAGGGCATGGGGAGGAGAATGCAATACGAGGTCCACACTTATGGGGAGGGAAAGGACCATAAGAAAATAGAAGTAATGGGGGACAGGACAGGACGGAGGGAAATATAGTTAGGCCTATACAACACAACTAGTATGGAAATTATTTGCAAAACTAAACAGATATGGCCTATATTGAACGGCCTGTCTTCCAAGGGGAATGGGTAGAGAGGGAGGGAGCTAAAGGAGTCGGAACTCAAAGTGTTAGGACCAAATGTAATGTTCTTACCACTGGGTAACAAGAAATACAGGTTAAGGGGTCAAGAAAGCTATCCGGCCCTACAGGACAAAAAAGAAAACGTAGACAAGGGCAGGGAGGGAGGATAGAGGAGAGAGCAGATAGGTCCCAGGGGCAATTAGAAAGCTTGGGTCGGGGGGGGGGGAGGGGAAAAAAGGGGAGAAAATTTGTAACCCAAAATTGTGTGAAAATAAATGTTAAAAGTTTTAAAAAAAAAGTGAAAAAAAAAGTGAGAGATGTTATTTTTGGATGTAAGATTGTATATATTTTCTGACTTGGGTTGATGCATTGATTGGTTTTAATGATTTTTTAAAAAATTTTTCATTAAAATTCTTTTTGATAAAGGAAAGTTTTCTTGGACATAAATATATTGAGAAACAATGATAATACAAAATGAAAGGTCATATTTTTAAAAGAAAAAAACACTACAATTATGCTTCATTTGTTGATTGAGGAGAGGTGCTTTTTTAAAATTTATTATTTAACTTTTAACATTCATTTTCACAAAATTTTGGGTTCCAAATTTTCTCCCCATTTGTCCCGTTCCCCCACCCCGAAACACCGAGCATTCTAATTGCCCCTGTCACCAATCTGCCCTCTCTTCTATCATCCCTCCCTTCCCTTCTCCGAACTTCTTTTGTCCTGTAGGGCCAGATAACTTTCTATACTCCTTTAATGTATTTTTTATTTCTTAGTAGAAAGAACAGTACTTGACAGTTGTTCCTAATACTTTGAGTTCCAACTTCTCTTCATCCCTCCCTCCCCACCCATTTCCTTTGGAAGGCAAGCAATTCAATATAGGCCATGTCTGTTTAGTTTTGCAAATGACTTCCATAATAGTCGTGTTGTGTAAGATTAACTATATTTCCCTTCATCCTATCCTGCCCTCCATTGCTTCTATTCTCTCTTTTGATCCTGTCCCTCCCCAAGAGTGTTGACTTCAAATTGTTCCCTCCTCCCATTGCCCTCCCTTCCATCATCCCCCATCCTGTTTATCCCTTTCTCCCCCACTTTCCTGTATTGTAAGATATGTTTTCATACCAAAACGATTGTGCATTTTATTCCTTCCTTTAGTGGAATGTGGTGAGAGTAAACTTCATGTTTTTCTCTCACCTCCCCTCTTTTTCCCTCCACTAAAAAGTGTTGTGCTTGCCTCTTTTATGAGAGATAATTTGCCCCATTCCATTTCTCCCTTTCTCCTCCCAATATATTTCTCTCTCACCGCTTAATTTCATTTTTTAAAGATATGATCTCATCCTATTCAATTCACTCTGTACTCTCTGTCTGTGTGTGTATGTGTGTGCGTGTGTGTGTGTGTATGTGTGTGTGTGTGTGTAATCCGACCCACTACCTGGATACTGAAAAGTTCAAAAGTTACAAATATTGTCTTTCCATGTAGGAATGTAAACAGTTCAACTTTAGTAAGTCCCTTATGACTTCTCTTTGCTGTTTACCTTTTCATGCTTCTCTTCATTCTTGTGTTTGAAAGTCAAATTTTCTTTTCAGCTCTGGTCTTTTCATCAGGAATGCTTGAAAGTCCTCTATTTCATTCAAAGACCATTTTTTCCCCTGAAGCATTATACTTAGTTTTGCTGGGTAGGTGATTCTTGATTTTAGTCCTAGTTCCTTTGACTTCTGGAATATCATATTCCACACCTTTTGATTCCTTAATGTAGAAGCTGCTAGATCTTGCTGGGATACAGAAGCCTTGACTTCTGTGTCTTTCACTGATGGTAAGCATTGTTCTTCCTCATCAGAAAGGAAGGGAGGAAATACCTGCTCCCCAAGAAAGTAACCTTCTATAGTCTTATTTTTTTTCCCTTTTCTGGGCATTTTCCCAGGGAGTGACTTGACTTCTGAATATTCTCTTCACACCCACTTAGCCTCCAAATCCTCCCAGCCAGCACTTGGGGTCTGATATTCAAATACTGCTTCCCAGCCTCAAGGCTTTGGTGGGGGCAGGGCTGCTATTCAGTGTGAGATGAAGTTTAGGTACTCAGGTGGCAGCAGGGCCGCCTCTTGGGCTCAGTTCCCTCAGGGGGTTCATGCAACGGATCTCGGCTCATGCCTGCTTGGGGAGCCCCTGTCTGCTCCTGCCTCTGCTGCTGCCTCCCGAGGGGGCCTGAGTTATGGGGGCACCCCACTCTCCTCTCAACCTACCAAAGAGACTCTCTCACCAACCCTTGTCACCTGTGGGTGGAGGGACCCCCGCAGCTGCTGGAGATTCCGTCCCTGAAGCCTGCTTGGATCTGATCCTCTTGGTGCCATGCGGCCAAAGCAGGACTGGACTCGGGTCTGGGTCCAGTGCATTGTTGAACCTTTCGAGTCAGGTTTTCAGGGCTCTCTGAAACAGAAATCTCATCTGCTCTGTTGTTCTGTGGCTTCTGCTGCTCCAGAATTTGTTGGTAGTTCTTTTTTACAGATATTTTATGGGCTGTGGGTTTGGAGCTAGCATATGTGTGTGTTTCTACTCCACCATCTTGACTCTGCCACTCTGCAGTGTTTTTCATAGGAATGAAAGTTGTATTTTGTCAAAAGCTTTTTCTGCATCTAATGAGTTAATTATGTGGTTTCTCTTAGCTTTGTTGTTGATATGATCGATAATGTTAATAGTTTTCCTAATATTGATCCAGCCCTGCATTCCTGGTATGAATCATACCTGATCACAATGTTTTATTGTCGTGATAAGTTTTCACTAAAATATTATTTAAAATTTTTGCATCTATGTTATTTAGAGAAACTGGACTATAATTTTCTTTCTCTGTTTTGTCTCTTCCTAATTTAAGTATCAGAACCATATTTGTATCATCAAAGGAATTTGGAAGGACTCCTTCTTCTCAAATTTCCCCAAATAGTCTAGAATTATTGGAATTAACTGTTCATTAAATGTTTCATAGAGTTCACTTGCAAATCTTTCTGGTCCTGGAGATTTTTTCCTATGGAGTTCACTGATGGTTTGTTCAATTTCTTTTTCTGAGATGGGGCTGTTTAAGTATTCAACTTCCTCTTCAATTAATCTGGGAATTTTAGATTTTTAAAAAATACTCATCCATGTCATTTAGATTGTCAAATTTATGGGCTTAAAGGTGGGCAAAGTAATATCTAATTGCCGTTTTAATGTCCTCTTTATTAGAAATGACTTCTCCCCTTTCATTTGTGATATTGGCCGCTTTGTTTTCTTTATTTTTTTAAATCAAATTGACCAAAATTTTATCCATTTTATTATTTGGTTTTCAGTATTTAGAATTTGGTATTTACTTGGGGATTTTCAATTTGTTCTTATTCTGTGTTTTTCAGTTTTATGCTCATGGCATTGATCTCCTCTTTCTCTATTTTATTCATGTAGGTATTCAAAGATATAAAGCTTCCCCTAAGAACTGTTTTTGCAGTATCACATAAGATTTGGTAGATTGTCTCTTTGTTGTCATTGTTTTGAATGAAGCTGTTGACTGTTTCTATGATTTGTTGTTTAACCCACTTCTTCTTTAGGATTAGATTATTTAGCTTCCAATTAATTTTTGGTCTATCTTTTCATGGCCTTCTATTACATATAATTTTTATTGCATTATGATCTGAGAAAGATGCATTGACTATCTCTCCCTTTCTGCACTGAATTGTGGGATTTTATGCCCTAGAACATAGTCAATTTTTGTATATATGCCATGTACCACTGAGAAAAAGGTATATTCCTTTTTATTCCCATTCAGTTTTCTCCAAAGATCTACCATATCTATCTTATCCAGAGATTGATTCAGCTCCTTAACTTCTTTCTTGCTTATTTTGGGGTTTTATTTTATCAAGTTCAGAGAGGGGGAGGTGTAAGTTCCCCACTCATACAGTTTCCCCAACCTCTCCTCTAAGAATTTGGATGCTATACAACTTGCAGCATACATGTTTAGTAATGATATTGCTTCACTGTGTATGGTGACTTTCAGCAGGATATAGTTTCCTTATCTCTTTTGATGAGATCTATTTCTGTTTTAGCTTTGTCTGAGATTAGAATTGCCACCCCTGCTTTTCTTATATCAACTGAAACACAATATATTCTGCTCCAACCTTTCACCTTTACCTTGTACGTATCTCCCCATTTCAAATGTGTTGCTTGTAAGCAACATATTGTTAGATTATGTCTTTTAATCCATTCTCCTATCTGTCCTTTTTTATGGAAGAGTACATTCCATTCACATTCACAGTTTTGATTGTAATCTGTGTCTTTCCCACCATCCTGTTTCCCATGGTTTTTGCTTTCAGTTCTCCTGTCTCCCTTTCCCTCCTCAATAGTGTTTTCATTTTTGACCACCACCTCCTGCAGTCTTCCCTTCCTTCTTTCAACATCCCTCCCTTTTACTCCCCTTTACCCTTACTACTTCTTCGTTCCCTTTTAGTTTTCCCTTCCCTTTCTTCCCCCTTCCCCTCCTACTGCCTATGGAGTTACATTTGTATACTCAAATAAGTTTATTGTTCCCTACTTGAAATAAATCAGATGAGAGATCCGCTCTAACAATTCTCATTTCCCTCCCCTCTTTTCCTCTATTATAATATAATTTTGTACTTTTTCCTGTGATATAATTTACCGTTTTCTTTTTCCTCCTTTTCACATATCCTGTTGCGATCCCTTCACATGGTTGAATCACATTTTTATCCTCCCATCATTTACTTTATAACTGTTCCCTCTATCTATGTATATCCCTTTTATATTTGATAATAGATGTACAGTTTTCAAGATTAGCAAGTACCATCTTCCCTTATAGGGAGGTAAAAAGCTTGCCCAAATTGAGGGAGAAGTTTTTTCTTTTCCCCTGTTTACCTTTTCTTGCCTCTCTTCAGAACTGCATTTGATGACTGAATTTCCTATTGAGTTCTGGCCTTTTTGTCAGAAAGGTCTGGAAGGAATTTCCAGTTGGGTATTTACTTGGGAACTTTCACTTTCTTCCTTTTCTACCTTTATCAGCTGCATGAACAAGTCATTTATCTCTTCTTTCTCTATTTTTTTCATATAGGCATTCAAAGACATAAAACTTCCCCTAAGATCTGCTTTTTGTCAGAAAGGTCTAGAAATCTCTTATTTCGTTGATTGTCCATCTCCTTGCCTGAAATGTTATGCTGAATTTTGCTGGGTAATTGATCCTTGGTTCTAGTCCCTGCTTATTTGCCTTATGGAATATCATATTGCAGTTATTTCAGTCTTTTAATGTAGAAGCTGCATGGTCCCCTGTGATCTTGATTGTAGCTCCTTGATATTTGAATGGTTTCTTTCTGGCTGCCTATAGTATTTTCTCATTCACTTGATAGTTCTGGAATTTGGAAGCAATATTTCTTGGTGATTTCAGTTTGGAATCCCTTTCAGGAGGTCAACAGCGAATTCTTTTGATAACTATTTGCCCTCTGGATATAGCACTTCTGGTCAGTTTTCTTTGATGATTTCTTGGAAGATATTGCCCAGGTTCTCTTTTCATCATGGTTTTCTGGTATCTTAATAATTCTTAAATTTTCTCTTCTGAATCTACTTTCCAGGTCAGTTATTTTTCCAATTAGATATTTCACATTTTCTTCTATCTTTTCATTCTTTAGATTTTGTTTGATTCTTGATGTCTCATAGAGTCATTAGTTTCTACTTCCACAATTCTAATTTTTATTAAATTATTTTCTTCAGTTAACTGTCACAACTCCTTTTCCATCTGTCCAATTATTATTTTTAAGGAATTATTTTCTGCAGTTAGTTTTTGTACTTCCATCTCCATTTCTCTAATTTTCCCAGTTAGGGTGAGAAAGGAAAGGGCAGGTGCTTTTTTTTTTCTTTTTGTTTGGTGTTTGTTTCTCTGGATTAACCCAGATGATAGCTTGTTAAGTGTCAAGGAGGGGTGGTCTGTTCACAGGAAATCTCCTCAGCTGAGCTAAAGCAAAGACAAGCCCAATGCTTGGTGATCTTGGCTACTCTATTGTCTCCCCAGTGGAGAACTGAGGCCCCTCTGGGTTCTAATGACAGGTTCCACCCTCCTGGAGCTCAGACTGTCTGGGACAGCTCTGTTCCTCCACAACAGTAAGAGGAATATTCTTTAGTGATTTTTCTATCCTCAGGTGCTATGGGACTGTTTGCCCCTTCTGTTGATCCCACTGATACAGGATTTTTCTGGGGAAATATTTTATGGTTCTTTCTAGGTCAACAAGGGGAGGGGGAGAGAGCACTTACCAAACAATCTGCCATTTTGGGTCCTGGATGTTCAAGTAGGTGAATTACAGATGTTTAATCTGCGGGCTGATAGTCTCAGGAATGGCTGTGGCTGACACTTTGAGATCAATGGCTGTCACTGACTCGATAGTTCTGCTCTTCTACTGCTGCGTCTGGTTGACCTGCCCCAAGGCTTTCTTGCTTGGCCTTGCCATGGCAGGATGTGCTGCATTGTATGCTGTATGCTCCTCCACCCTCATGGAACAGATTTTTCCAGCTGACCTCCCAGTATGGCCTGGTCTGTGAATCTGCCACAGTTTGTCTCCTATTGGATTCTGTACTTCCAAAATTTGGTCAGATTCTCTTTTTAAAGGTATCACAAGGAGTTTGTCTAAGAGTTTAGGTGAGTAGTTGCTCTCACTCTGTCATCTTGGCTCTGCCCCTCCTCCCCAAGAAGTATTTAAAAAACCTAATTAGAGAGGTAGAAGAAAAGTTGACCAATGATTTTAAAAATAGAATCTTCTCCTTAACAAGTAAAATTGGCATAATGTATAAGGAGATACAAAACCTAACTGGAGAAAATGACTCCTTAAAAGGATAAATTGGACAAATGGAAAAGGAGGTATGATAACTAAATAAAGAAATTTTTTTTAAAAATTAGACTTGGGCAAGTAGAAACTAATGACTATAAGGCATCAAGAATCTGTCAAACAAAATCTAAAGAATGAAAAAAATATTTCATTGTATAAACAAATAGGGGAGTGGAGCAAAGATGGTGGAGGAAAAGCAGAGATTTCCCTGAACTCTCCTTCAAAGCCCTCCAAATACTTGCAAAAATTATTCTAAAAGGTTTCTGAGAGCTACAGAATCCACAAAATGACAGAGTGAAACAAATTCCCAGCCGAAGATAAGCTGAAAAGTTGAAAGAAAGGGTCTTTCACACAAGGCAGGGAGCAATGTGCAGTCCTGGCATGGGCTGAAACTGGCACAGATGAGCCAGAGTCGGCTGCAGAGACTGGATCATTGGTAGCTGTGCTGGTTTCCAGACTTCTTTACCCAGAAACACCAAGAAAATCAACTGGATAACTGTGGGACCTGGGTGAAAGGGAAGCATGCCATCTGGCCAGATCCAGCTTCACTTGTGGTGTCAGCTATGGGGGGGAGGGGGGGGGGGGAGTTAGCAGCAGCAACAGAGGCTCATTCCAGAGTTTTGGGACGACAAATGATGAGGAATCAAGCAGATGATACAAAATCCCTGAAGCCTGAAATAATGCATCCACCTCAACCCCCACTCCCATTGTAAGCAGAGTCCTAACTTGACAAAGAATTAGAAAGTCAAGTGTTTCACTGGAAAGATGAGTAAACATTGTTTAAGAACTCAGATTATAGATGCTTACTTTGGATAGAAGGAAGATCAGGAAATTCAACTACAGGAGAACAAAAGAGTAAAAACTTCTATACCAGAAGCCTTCAAGAAGAATATGAATAGGTCACACGTCATGAAGCTGCTCAAAAAAATGATTTTGTAATTCAAGTAAGAGATATAGAGGAAAAATTGGGAATAGAAATGGGAGTGATGAAAGAAAATCATCAAAATCAAGTCAAGAGCTTGCTAAAGGAGATCCCTAAAGGACTGAAGTAAATAACACCTTAAAAACAAAGTAACCCAAATGGCAAAAGAAGTCCCAAAAGCAAATGAGGAGAAGAATGCCTTGAAAAGCAGAATTGGCCAAATGGAAAAGGAGGTCCAAAAGCTTACTGGAAAAGATAACTGCTTCAAAGCTAGAATGAAGCAAATGAAAACTAATGGCATAATGAGAAATCAAGAAATTATAAAACAGAATCAAAAGAATGAAAAAAAAATATATTGAAGGCAATGGGAAATATCTGATTGAAAAATCACATACCTGGAAAATAGATCCAGGAGTGACGTTTTAAAAATTATTGGACTAACCAAAAGTCATAATCAAAAAAGAGCCTAGACATTATATTTCAAGACATTATCAAAAAACATCTGCCCTGATATTCTAGAAACAGAGCATAAAATAAAAATCCAAAAAACCTACCTCCTGAAAGAGATCCCAAAAGGAAAAATCCTGGGTACATTGTGGCCAAATTCCAGAGTTCCTGGGTCAAGGAGAAAATATTGCAAGCAACCAGAAAGAAACAATTTGAGTATTGTGGAAATACAATGAGGGTAACACAAGATGTAGAAGTTTCTGCATTAAGGGATCAAAGGGCTTGGAATATGATATTCTGGAGGTCAGAGGAGCTTGGATTAAAACCAAAAATCACATACCGAGCAAAACTGAGTATAATCCTTCAGGGGAAAAAACTGAAATTCAATGACATAGAGGACTTTCAAGGATTCTTGCTGAAAAGTCCAGAGCTGAATGTAAAATTTGACTTTCAAATACAGGAGCCAAGAGAAACATGAAAATGTAAAGAAGAAACAGAAATCATAAGAGACCTATTAAAGTTGAAGTGTTTATATTCCTAAATGCAAAGACGATATTTGTAGCTCATGAGACCTCTCTAAGTATTAGGATATTTGGAGGAAACATATAGACAGATAGATAGATAGACAGAAAGAAGGAAGGAAGGAAGGAAGGAAGGAAGGAAGGAAGGAAGGAAGGAAGGAAGGAAGGAAGGAAGGAAGGAAGGAAGGAAGGAAGGAAGGAAGGAGGAAAGAAGGAAGGAAGGAAGGAGGAAAGAAGGAAAGAAAGAAAGAGATAGATAGATAGATAGATAGATAGATAGATAGATAGATAGATAGATAGATAGATAGATAGATGGATGGATGGATGGATGGATGGATGGATGGATGGATGGATGGATGGATGGATGGATAGATGGATAGATAGATAAACAAATAGATGACACATGCTTAACTGAATATGAAGAGATGATAACTAAAAAATTACATTAAGGAGTAAGGAAAGAATATATTGGGAGAAGAAAGGGAGAGATAGAATGTGACCAATTATCTCACATGAAAGAGCCAAGAAAAAGGTATCACAAATGAGGGGAAAAGGGAAGACATAAGAAGGAATGAGTGAAAGTTATTCTCGTTATATTTGGCTCAAGGAGGAAATAACAATGAAACTCAGTGGGGTATCTTACCCTACAGAATGTAGGGGGGAAGGGAATAAAAGAGGAAAGAGAGAATGGAGGACAGATCAGGGGAGGATTAGTCAAAAGCAAACACTTTAAAAAGGGACAGTGTCAAAGTAGAAAACAGAATAACTGGAGGGTGGAGTAGGATGGAGGGAAATAGTCTTTCACAACATGACTCTTTTGGAAGTGTTTTACATAATTACACTTCTATAACCTATATTGAATTACTTGCCTTCTTGGAAATCAAAGTTTTAAAAATAAATGTTTAAAATTATTTTTGCAACAATCTGGGAAATACAATACAAAAGTGATGGGTTATAGAAATCTTCCTTGTTCTCCAAGAAAGTAAATGGCAAGATGATGAGGAGGGGCAATAATAAAAGGGATCACAGAATGGGGGAAGGGGTGAATCAGAATTCATTCTATCTCACTGTGGAGGAGGGGAAGGATGGGGAGAAAATTTAGAACTCAAAATCCTGTGGAAATGAATGTTGAAAACTAAAAATAAATAAATAAACAAGCAAACAAACAAACAAATAAATGAATAAATAAATAAATGTATGTGTATATATATAAACAAAACAAATGACTGGGAAAATGGATCCAGGAGAGAAAAAATATCTAATAATTCTTGATCTACTAGAAAAACATGATGAAAAAAAGAGCCTGTATAGTATCTCCCAAGAAATCATCAAGGAAAACTGTCCTGAGATTCTAATGTAGAGGGAAAAATAGACATCAAAAGAATCCACAGATCAATCACCTCCTGAAAGAGATCCCAAATTGAAAACTCCAAGCAATATTATTGTCAAAATGATCAGATCAAGGAGAAAACACTGCAATTAGATGTAAAGAAACAATTCAAACATTGAGGAACTACAGTCAGGATCACACATGCCCTTGCAGCTTCTACAGTAAAAGATCCAATGAATTGGAAAATGATATTCTGAAAGGCAAAGGAGCTTGAACTACAACCAACGATCAACTACCCAGCAAAACTGAACGTGCAACCAGAAGATGATAGCAAATAAAGACTCCTACCTCCAAAGCCTCCAAAAAATATGCAATAATCTCAGGCAGTGGAAGAGTTCAAAAGAGATTCTGAAAGTCAAGTAGCAGAGGTGGAAGAATAATTGGGAAGAGAAATGAGAGCAATGCAAGAAAAGCATGAAAAATGTGTCAATAGCTTGGTAAAATAAACTCCCAAAATGCTAAACAAGAAAACACCTTTAAAAATAGACCAACCCAAATGATAAAAGTGGTCCAGTATAGCAATGTGGAAGAGAATGCCTTAAAATGCATAATTAGCCAAATGGAAAGAGAGGTCCAAAGTTTCACTGAAGAAAAGTAGTTTTTTTTTTTTTTAAATTAGAGTAGAGCACAGGGAAGCTAATGACTTTATGAGAAATAATGAAATTAGAAAACAAAACAAAAAGAATGAAAAAATAGAAGACCATGTGAAATATTTCACTCGAGAAACAATTGATCTGGAAAATAGATCCAGGAGACACAATTTAAAAATTATTGTAATATCTGAAAGCCACAATCAAAAAAAGAACATAGATATCCTCGTGCAGGAAAATATCAAAGAAATCTACCCTGATATTCTAGAACCAGAGAGTAAAATAGAAATGGAAAGAATTCACCAATTACCTCCTGAAAGAGACCCAAAAAGAAAACTCCTAGTAGTATTGTAGTCACATTTCTGATTTCCCCGGCCAAAGAGAACATACTTCAAGCAACCAGAAAAAAAAAAATTCAAGTATTGTGGAAATACAATCAGAATAACACAGGATTTAACAGTTTCCAAACTAAGTGATCAAATGGCTTGGAATGTGATACTCCAGGGGTCAAAGGAGAAAGGATTAAAATCAAAAATCACCTAGCTAAGCAAGCTGAGTATAATAATTCAGGGGGATAAATGGAATGTCAATGAAACAGAGGACTTCCAAGCATTCTTGCTGAAAAGACCAGGGCTACATGTAAAATTTGATTTTCAAATACAAGAATCAAGAGAAACATGAAAAGATAAACAGGAAAGAAAAGACCTAAGGGACTTGTTAAGTTAAATTGTTTATATTGCTGTGTAGAAGGATGATATTTGTAATTTTTGAGCCTTTTTTCACTATTAAGGTAGAGGGAATGTGTGTATACATACACATATATACATATGTATGTGTATACATACATATGTTTATCTATACATACATATGTGTGCATGTATGTGTATACCTATATGTGTACACATGCACATATACATATATGCAAATTTGTGTGTAGGTGTATATGGGCATGTATGTGTAAATTTTACATGTGTATGTATGTTTATGTATGTTGATTTATGTGTATGTATGTGTGTGTGCATACACACACACACAGAGCTCAGGCTGAGCTGAATATGAAGGGACAATACCAACGAAATAAAATTTACTTTAAGTGGAATGTTATAGAAGTAAGAGAAAGGGGGAGGTAGAATGCAGCAAGCCCTCTTACATAAAAGTGATAATAAAAATCTCTTAAAATGGATGGGAATGGCGGGGGTGAAAGGGAATAAGTGAGCTTTGTTTTCATGGGATTTGGCTTAAGAAGGGAATAACAGCCACTCAATTGAATATGGTAATATATTTTACCCTGCAGGAAGTCAGAGAGGAAAGGGATAGGACAGGGAAGATAATAGAAAGGACAACAAATTGAGGAAAAGGAAAATCAGTAGCAAATACTATTGTGGAAGGACAGGTCAAGGGAGAGAATGGAATAAATGGAGGGTAGGATGGGACAGAGGGAAATATGTTTAGTCTTTCAGAATGTAACTATTATGGTAGTGTTGCATGGCTACACATATATGACCTATACTGAATTGCTTGTTTTCTCAATGAGGGTGGATGGGGAAGGAGGAAGGGAGAGAATATGGAACTCAAGTCTTTAATAATGAATGTTAAAAATTGTATTTGCATTTGCATGTAACTGGGAAAAAAGATGTACATGCAATGGGGTATAGAAATCTATATTGACCTACAGGAAAATAGAAGGGAGGGGGATGGAAGAAGGAGGGAGTAATAGATAAAAGGACAGACTGGAGGAAGGGGTGGGATGGGGTGCATGCTGTCCTGGGATGTGGGATTGGGAGAGATGGGAATTTAACTTCTTGTGGAAGTGAATTTTGAAAACTGAAAAATAAGTTACATATGACAAAAGAAATTCAAATAAGAAAAAAAAGCATTATATTAGAGGGAAAGGAGGAAGAGAGATAAGCATTGTTTGATCTTTACTTTCATTGGATTTGGTTGAAGGAGGGAATAACATATTCAGTTGAGTACAGAAATATCACTTACCCTATAAGCAGTAAGAGGAGAATGGGGAAAGAAAATGGAAGGGGTGGTTAGAAGGGAGAGAAGAAATAGTGAGGGAAAGGGAAAGAAAAGGGAGGGAGACTGATAGTATGGAGAGAATATCGAGGGAGGCAGTGGTCAGAAGTAAAATTCTTTTGAGGAGGGGGAAGAAGTGGGCAGAAATAAAAGCATAAACCAGGGATAGGAGGAGGGGATAGGATGTAAAGAAATAGGATGTAATATATTACTATATGATTACATATAGTAATCATAACGTTGAAAGTGAATGGGATGAACTCTCATAGAATGGGAGGCAGATAGCAGAATGGGTAAAAAACTATAATCCTACAGTATATTATTTATAAGAAACACATTTGAAACAGGTGGGTACATACACGTCAAAGGTAAAAGGCTGGCGCAGAATATATTATTCTTCAGCAGAAGTATAAAAAGCAGGGCTAGCAATCCTAATGTGAGAAAAAGTGAAAGTAGCTCTAATCAAAAGAGATAAGGGAAGAAACTCTATCCTGCTTAAAGGCACCATAGACAATGAAGTAGTATCATTACTAAATATATATGCAGCATGTGGTATAGCATCCAGATTTTTAGAGAAGAACTTAAGGGAGTGACTGGAAGAAATAGAAAGCAAAAGTATGCTAGTCGGTGACCTCAATGTCACCCTCTCTGTATTTGATAAATCTAACCTCAGAATGAACAAGAAAGAAGTTAAGAAGGTGAATGGCATTCTAGAAAAGTTACATATGATAGACCTATGGAGAAAACTGAAAGGGGATAGAAAGGAATACCTTTTTTTTTTCTCAGTGGTACATGGGACATGCACAAAAATTGGCTATGTACTCAGGCACAAAGCCTCACAACCCAGTGCAGAAAGGCAGAAATAATCAATGCACCCTTTTCAGATCATAGATGCAATAACAATTGTATATAATAAAGGACCATGGAAAGATAGACCAAAAATTAATTGGAAATTACGTAATCTAATCCTAAAGAATGAGTGGGTAAAACAACAAATCATAGAAATATCAATAACTTCATTCAAGAGAAAGACAACCATGAGGGAACAAAACAAAAGTTATTGGATGAAGTAAGAGCAATTCTTAAGGGAAGTTTTGTATCTCTGAAATGTTGCATGAATAAAATAGAGAAAGAGGAAATCAATAAATTGGCCATGGCACTGAAAAAGCTAGAAAAAGAACAGACTGAAATTCTCCAATTAAACACCAAATTAGAAATACTGAAAACCAAAGGAGGGATTAATAAAATTGAAATTAAGAAAACTATTGAACTAACAAACGAAACTAAGACCTGGATTAAAAAAATAGAACTGATAAACCATTGGTTATTCTGATTTTTAAAAAGAAAGAATAAAACTAAATTACCCACATCAAAAATGAAAAAGGTGAATTCTCCACCAATGAAATGCAAATTAAAGCAAAAATTAAAAATTATTTTGCCCATAAATTTGAGAATCTTAGTGAAATGGGTGAATATTTACAAAAATATAAATTACCCAGATTAAAAGAAGAGAAGTAAAATACTTACATAACCCCATCTCAGAAAAAGACATTGAATAAGCCATCAATGAACTCCCCAGAAAAAAGTCTCATTGGCTAGATGGATTTATAAGTCAATTCTATCCAACCTTTAAAGAACAGTTAATTCCAATAGTATATAGAATATTTGGGAAAATTGGTAAAAGAGTCCTACCAAGTTCTTTGTAATGATGCAAATATGGCACAAATACCAAAACTGGGAAGAGTCAAAACAGAGAAAGAAAATTATAGACCAATTTCCCTAATGAATACAGATATAAAAATTCTAAATTATGTATTAACCAAAAGATTACAGCATCTTATCACTACAATTATACAGTGTGATAGGTCTGATTTATACCAGGAATGCATTGCTGGATTACTCTTAGGAAAACTATGAGCATAATTAATCATATCAACAGCAAAATTAACAAAAACCATAGGATTATCTCAATAGATGCAGAAAAATCTGTTGACAAAATGCAACACCACTTTCTATTCAATACAGTGAAGAGAATAGGAGTGAATGGAGCTTTTCTTTAAATAATGAATAGCATCTACCTAAAAGCATCAGTAAGCATTATATGCAATGGGGATAAGCTAGATGTATTTCCAATAAGATTGTGGGAAACAAGGATGTCCATTATACTGTTATTCAATATGGTAGTAGAAATCTTAACTTTAGCAATAAAAAGAAGAAAAATAAATTGAAGGAATTAGAATACACACATAAGAAACTAAGTTATCAGTCTTTGTAGACAATATAATATATAATTAGAGAATCCTACTGAATCGCATAAAAAACTTTTTGAAATAATAAACAACTTTAGCAAAATTGCAAATAAACCCGCATAAATCTTCTGCATTTCTCTATATTACTTTAACTCCAGTAGCAAGAGAACCAAAGAGATATCCAATTTAAAGTTATTGCAGACACTATAAAATATTTGGGAATCTTGCTGAAAAAGTAATCCCTGGGGCTATATGAACACAGTTATAAAACACTTCACACAAATAAAATCAGACATAAATAATTGGGAAAACATCAGTTGCTCATGAGTAGGCTGAGCCAATACAATAAAAATGACAATTAACCTAAATCAATACACTTTTTCAGTGTCATACCAATCAAACTACAAAAATTATTATATAGATCTAGAAAAAATAATATGAAAATTCATGTGGAAGAACAAAAGGTCCAGAATATCAAGGGAATTAATGAAAAGAAATGCTAGGAAAGGTGGCCTAACTTTACCAGATGTTAAATTCTATTATAAAGCAGTCACCATCAAAACAACTTGGTACTAAGAAATAGATGGGTAGATCAGTGGGATAGGTTAGGTACACATGATGCAGTAGTCAATGACTATACCATTGGATAAACCCAAGGACCCCAGCTTCTGGGATAAGAACTCATTGTTTGACAAAAACCCCTAGTAAAACTGGAAAATACTGTGACAGAAACTCTGCATAGAATAATGTCTGGCACCACATACCAGATTAAAGCCCAAATGAGTACATGATCTAGGTATAGAAGCCGATCCTATAAAAAATTTAGGGGATCAAGGTATATTTTATTTGTCAAATTTATGGTTAATGGAGGAATTTATGATCAAAGAAGAGATAGAGAACATGATGGAGTGCAAAATGGATAATTTTGATTACATTAAATTGCAATTTTGGGGGTTTTTTTGTTTGTTTGTTTTGCTTTCTTGTTTTTTTACACAGAAAGCCAGTGCAACCAAGATTAGGAGGGAAGCAGAAAAGTGAGAAGGAATTTTTATAACCAGTGTCTGTGATAGAGGCTTCAGTTCTAAAATTTATAAAGAACTGAGTCAAATTTATAAAAGTACAAGTTATTCCCTAAATGAAGAAAGGATATAAACATCCAGTTTATAGAGGAAGAAATTAAAGCTATCTATAGTCATATGAAACATCACTATTGATTAGAAAGATTCAAATCAAAGCAACTCTCATTTACCATATCACACCTATCAGTTTGGCCAACATGACAAAACAGGAAGATGATAAGTGTTGGAGAATATGTGGGAGAGTTGGAACACTAATTCATTGTTGGTCGAGTTGTGAGCTGATCCAACTATTCTGGAGAACAATTGGAAACTATGCCCAAAGGGCTCAAAAAATGTGCATACCTTTTTACCCAGCAATATCACCTCTAGTACTGTATCCCAAAGAGATACAGATAAAAATGGGAAAAGGTCCCACATTTACAAAAATATTTATAGCAGGTTTTTTTTTTTGTTTGTTTGACCAAGGACTAGAAATTGAGGGGATGCTCATCAATTGGGGAAACGCTGAACATGTTATGATATATGAATGTATTAGGTTACTATTGTGCTGTAAGAAATGATATACAGGTCGACTTCAGGAAAACCTGGGAAAACTTCTATGAACTGATGCTGAATTATAGAGCAGAACCAGGAGAACATTATACACAGTAAAAGGCACAGAGTGAGAGTAATGTTTTGGATAGACCTAGCCCTTTACAGCAGTGCAAGGATCCCCCAAACTGCCAAAGGGTTCATGATGCAAAATGTGGTCCATGCCCAGAGAAGTAAATATGAAGTTGAAACGCAAAGTAAAACAGACTATTTTCTCTTTTGCTAAGTTTTGTTTTCCTCATTGGTTTCACCCATTCATTTAAATTCTTCTACTCAACATGACTAATGTGTTTAATAAGAATGTATGTGTATAGCCCATGTAAGATTGCATCCTGTCTTGGGAAGGGAGGGAGGTGGAAGGGGAATAAAATTTGGAACTTACAGAAGTGATTGCTGAAAATTGAAAGCAAATAAATTAAAAAATTTGGAGAAAAAAGAGATATCAATTAATTATAAGCAAATAATTTCCAAAACAGGTCATGATTCTAAGTAAAAGCTTTTTTTTTTCATAGCTACATGAAATAGGGTGCCTAGATCATAGATTCCATCCAATATAAGTAGAACAGAAATGTATCTCTCCTGCAAATTTCCTACATATCAAAGCACATAATTCCCTACGTCCCTATATGCTGAATCTCATGCAAAATAAAAGCAAAAAACAGGAGTAAAAGATCCAATTACTATTATTTATCATATCTCATTCAATTTATTATGTAATATGCAGAATGCTAGTTAGATAGGTCATTGTGAATTATACTCATCTTTTCCACGTATTCAGCTATACATTTATATATCTCCTGACTTACTCATCAAGACCATAGCATAATACTTTGATTCTCTCTCTCTCTCTCTCTCTCTCTCTCTCTCTCTCTCTCTCTCTCTCTCTCTCTCTCTCTCTCTCTCTCTCTCTCTCTCTTCCTCTGTCTATCTCTCTGTCTCCGTGTATGTGTGTGTGTGTGTGTGGGGGGGGAATGTGTGTATGTGCGGGAACAATCCAATGCTAAAAGAAACTGATTTCTGCTTCTTTTTAACTTTTCAATTTCTTTAAAAAATCAGCCTCGATGTATTGGTGGATCAATGAAGAATTCATATCAAGAAGGTACTCATTTTTCATTTTGCATATACATTATATCTGTAAGTTTCTCTAAAGTATATTTAATCCTCAACTGAAGTAATTTGATTGTGAACAAAGTGCCCCTCGCCTACGTATTTTCTATATCCTCATTTTAGTACTTTAATCCACCCATGATAGAAATTTGAAATAATCACAGTAATTATGTTGAGTACATTCGTTCAAATATAGAAAGCATACCTGAGTTCAAGAGTCCATTACATAATGGCCATAAACACTAAAAAAGTCAGTTAACTATACTGGTGGGGGACCTCAACCTCTCCCTCCCTGAAGTTGATAAGTCTAACCTCAAAATAAAAAGGAAGAAGTTAAGGAGGTAAGTAAAACTCTAGATGAGGTAGATATGATAGATCTCTGGAGAAAACTGAATGGGGATAGAAAGAAATATACGTTTCTCTCAGTGGTACATGATACATATACAAAAATTGACCATGTGGTAGGACATAAAAACCTCACAATCCAGGGCAGAAAAGCAGAGATAGCCAAACCATCCTTCTCAGATTAGAATGTAATAAAAATTAAATGTATTAAAATGTCATGGAAAGATAAACCAAAAATTAATTGGAAACTCAATAATCTAATCCTAAAGAAGGCGTGGTTAAACAACAAATCTAGAAAGAATCAACAACTTCATTCAAGAGAATGACGATAATGAGACAACCTACCAAATCTTATGGGACACTGCAAAAGCAGTTTGCAGGGGAATTTTTATATCCCCTGAAAGGAGCTGAGAAAGCTAGAAAAATAACAAATTGAAAATCCCCAAGTAAAGACCAAAATTAGAAGTACTCAAAGCCAAAGGAGAGATTAATAAAATTGAAGTAAACTATTGAATTAATAAGTAAAACTAACAGTTGGCTTTATGAAAAAAACTAACAAAATTGATAAACCTTTGGTCAATTTGATTTAAAAAAAGGCCAAATTAGCAATATCAAAAATGAAAGGGGTGAACTCACCTCCAATGAGGAGTAAATTAAAACAATAATTAGAACTTATATTACCCAACTTTATGCGCATAACTTCGACAACCTAAATGAGATGGATGAGTATTTTAAAAACTCTAAAATTCCTAGTTTAATAGAAAAGGAAGTTGAAAACCTAAACAACCCCATCTCAGGAAAAGAAATTGAACAAGCCATCAATGAACTCCCTAGGAAAAACTCTCCAGGGCCAGACAGATTTAAAAGCGAATTCTGTAAAATATTTAAAGAAGAGTTAATTCCAATACTCTATAGACTATTTGGAAAAATTGGGGAAGGATTCCTCCCAGATTCTTTCATGATGCAAATATGGTTTTTATACCTAAAGAAAGAAGAGACAAAACAGAGAAAGAAAATTATAGACCAATTTCTCTAATGAACATAGATGCAAAAATTTTAAATAAGATTTTAGCAAAAAGAATACCAAAACTTATTGTGAGAATAATGCATTAAGATGAGGTAGGATTCATACCAGGAATACAGGGTTGGTTCAATATTAGGAAAACTATTAGCATTATCGATCATATCAAAAACAAAACTAACAGAAACCACATAATTATCTCATTAGAAGCAGAAAAAGCTTTTTGACAAAATACAATACACATTCCTATAAAAAACACTTGAGAGTATAGGAATAAAGAAAACTTTCCAGAAAATACTAAGTAATGTCTACCTAAAATCTTCAGCAAGCATTATGTGTCATGGAGAAAAGCTAGATGCATTTCCAATAAAATCAGGGGTGAAACAAAGATGTCTATTATCACCACAATTATTAAATATGGCACTAAAAATGCTAGCTGTAGCAATTAGAGAAGATAAAGAAATTGAAGGTATTAGAATAGGTAAAGAGGAAACTAAGTTATCACTCTTTGCAGATCATATGATTCTATATTTAGAGAATTTCAGAGATTCAAGTAAAAAACTACTTGAAATAACAAACAACTTTGGCAAAGTTGCAGGTTCCAAATAAACCCACACAAGTCTTCTGCATTTCTGTATATTAGTAACAAAGCCCAACAGCAAGAGATAGAAAGAGAAATCCCCTTTAAAGTTAGGGTAGACACCATAAAATATTTGGAAGTTTACTGGTCAAAACAAATCCAGGGACTATATGAACACAATTACAAGACAGTTTTTGCACAAATGAAGTCAGATCTAAGTAAGTGGTAAAACATCAGTTGCTTATGGTTAAGCCGAGCCAATATAATAAAAAATGATAATTCTGCCTAAATTAATTTAATTATTTAGTGTCATACCAATTAAACTATCCAAAAATTATTTTCTAAAGCTAGAAAAAATAATATCAAAATTCATCTGGAAGAACAAAATGTCCAGAATATGAAGGGAATTAATGAAAAGAAATGCTAGGAAAAATGGCCTACCTCTACCAGACCTCAGTTTTTATAATAAAGCAGCAATTATCAAAGCCACTTGGTATTGGCCAAGAAACAGAAGGGTAGACAAGTGGAACAGTCTGGTTACTCAAGACACTAGTTAATAAATATGGCAATCTACTGGTTGGTAAACCCAAGGACCCCAGCTTCTGCATAAAAAAAAAAAAATCACTGTTCAACAAAAATTGCTGGAAAAACTGGTTAACAGTGTGGCAGAAACTGGGAATAGACCAGTGCATGGCACCGCACACAAGAATAAGGTCCAAATGAGTACACAATCTAGGTATAGAGAATGATACTATCAACAAATGGGTGGAAGAAAGAATAGTGTATTTATTAGATTTATGGAGAAGAAAAGAATTCCTGACTAAAGAAGAGATAGAAAGCATTATGAAGTACAAGATGGATAATTTTGATTACGTTAAACTGAAAAGTTTTTGCACAACGAAACCCAATGCAACCATGATTAGGAGGGAAGCAGAAAACCACACCATTCTTCATTAAATATGCCATGGGGTCTCTCAAGATAATAACAATATGTTAATACTGATATTATTTACTTAAAATCAGAAGACATGAAAGTTCATGTAGTTGCTACCATGAACATGCCTATCATAAGACTCTGACAAGCCCAGCTGTAAATTATTTTCCTACTTTTTCATATCCCCTCCAGCATTTGTCATTTTCTTTTTTCATCATGTTATCCAGTCTGATAGGTGTAAAGTGGTTGTCTTCTTCTGAAAACTGCCTATTTATATCCTGTGACCATTTAATAACTGGGGAATTATTTTTATTTATGTGTTTGAGTCACTTCCCTACACATTTGAGAAATGAGGCTTTTATCACAGAAATTTGCTACAAAATATTATCCGGTTTCCTGTTTTCTTTCTAATTCTGTATGTATTAGCTTTGTTTGTGCAAATTTTTTAAAATTTCATATAATCAAAATTATCTATCTTACTTCTTGTAATATCCTCTACTTTTTGTTCAGTCATAAAAAATTCCCCCTATTTATAGGCCTGACAGGTACATTTTTCCCATTCTCCCCTAATTTACTTATAATGTTACATTTTATTTCTGAATCATAAATTCATTTTCAACTGATCTTGGCATATGGTATAAGTTGTCATTTCCAAACTTTTTTCCAGATTTTCTAGAAAGTTTTGTCAAATGATGAGTTCTGGGTTGATTTTATTTACATCTGTGTTTTCTGTACATAATCTATTCCAATGATCCACCAATCTATTTCTCAATCAGTATCACATTTTTTTCATGATTACTGCTTTGTAATATAACTTACAGTCTGATACTGCTAGGCTACCTTTCTACATTATTTTCATTGATTCTCTTGATAGTTTTGACCTTCTGTTCTTCCACATAAATTTTGTTATGATCATTAATAATGCATTGATAGTTTGATTGGTATGCAACTGAGTAAGTAAATTAGTTTAGGTAGAATTGCTATTTTTATTATATTATCTCAGCCCACCCATGAATAATTAATTTTTCTCCAATTGTTTAGATATATCTTTATTTGTGTGGATAAGATTTTCATAATTGTGTTATTATAAACCCTGGCTTTGTATTGGCAGGTAGAAATCTAAGTATTTTCTCTTGTCTGCAGTTATTTTAAATGGAATAACTCTTTCATGAAATTCTACTGAGGGATTTGACAAGCTATATTTTGCTCTAGGAAGGTAACCAAAATAACTTGAAAATTTATTCCCTAAAAAAGACTTGAAAAGGACAGAAGGAATGTTATCAATTTTTTGAAAGTAGTCTTACAAAAGTGGGATTGGATTTATTTATAAGACCAGAGAGAAAAACAAGAACCCATTAGTGATGATTTCAAGGAAATATCTTTTGTCTAAATATGAAGCATAATAGTTTACCTCAGATGGTAGTAAGTTCACTGTAACTGGAAGTCTTTGCAGTCATATAATCATAAAATTTTAGAGGTGGAAAAGATCTTTATTATTAAGATCATACTTCATTTTACTGGATCAAGGTCAGCATTGTTGTTCTACGGAGGGGTCAAGCAACACTTCTCAATGAAGGCTGAACTGTACTAGAATCCTACTGAGGAAAAAAATTAAATAAATAGAAATAAAATAATGTATAGAGTGCATTAAATGTGATTTTCTTGGACAATATGCAGCCTGTAGGCATTCTTATTTAGGCATTAGTGGCCTTCATTTCTGTTTAAGTTTGATACCACAGGTGTAGAGGGTTGAGATTTCAGATAGTAGTTGGGTAAAATGACCTTTGAGATACCTCTCCATCTATACATCTATGACAGCTTACATAAGAACTGCACACTATATCATTGTCTTCACAAAAATAATCACAATTTCTTTTCAAATCTGACTATGGTTTTTCTTTTCTTTTTAAATAGTATATTCTACTGAATCTATATTCACTTGTTTATATTTTCTCTAATTCTTTTATAAATCTGAACATTGACTGTGTCATCAGTCATAATTTAATTGTTAATGTCTTTAAACAATTGGAACGAATTCTCTGTAGTACATTTTTTCATTGGGCATCCTTCAGAAATGCTTTGTAGAATTCGCTGAATTTTTCAATTTGTATGAGATCATTCTAGTCCTATATCTCATTCAACTGTAGGTCAGAGAACGTATGTGATTTTTTTTATTCTAGTTCAATATCCTCATTCTACTGAAGATCAGAGAATTTATGTGATTTTTTTCAGGGTTAACCAACTAGTGAATGGTAGATTCCACTTCTAATCTTCATGTCTTTGCACACAAAGTTCCCTATACCTAAAATTCAGTATTACCTCACCTCTATGTCTTAGGTTCCTATCCTCTATTAAATGCAGTTCAAATTCCACTTCCTACATGAGATATTTCCTTAGCCACCCAACTACCAGTTCATCCCTGACAACTCCAAAATTACAGTGCATTTTCTTAGGTAAATGGATGATATAATGGATAGAGTATTAAACTTGGGAGAAAGGAAGGCCTGATTACAAATTTTGCCTCAAATGTTCATGCAACTATGTGTTCCTGGGTAAGTCATTTAATTTTTCTCAACCTCAATATCCTCATCTGTGAAATAATAGCACCTGCTTCACAAGGATTGTTATGGAGGTCAAATGAGTTAACATATTAAAGATGTTCTGGAAATCTTAAAACATTATGAAACACTAGCTATTATTTTGTATTTAGTTTGCACATGCTTACTTCATTTTCCCTGAGATAGAAAAGGACTACTTTCATGCCCCATAAAGGACTAAATTTTAACCTTATGTAGCATTCTTATTTAATAAGAAAAATGGAATAATGTTTTGAATCATCAAAGAGAGAGTTAGTCTACCATGCCTGTAGTTTTGATTCATTTTTATTTTAAATCAGATTTCTGTGGCTTGAAGCCTTAGACAGGTTAAGGTAGCCATCATCCTTAATTAATTTGATTTATGTTTGATTTTGCATTTACAATACTTTCCAAAGGTCTGTGCTTAATCTTGTCAGACAATGAACCTGAAGAACAAAGGTGAACCTTCTCTTATGATCCAGGGTTTAATTTTTGTTCCTTACTTCTTTTCACAATTTTCTTCATTTTCTCATCTCCATCATTCCCTTTATGTCACTCTGACTGCTGTGTGTGTGTTTTTTTCTTTCAAAGAAGTTTATCAACCTCTGCTTTACTGCTTTCAAATTGATTTCTGGTGCATTGTAGTAACCATTGTGGCTCAGCTCTTTCTTATAAGTGGTCATCAGGAAAATGACACAAATCCTTTGAGATAAACACCATTATAAAAATTTAAAATTTCCCTCTAATTAAATAAGCTCCAGGGAAAGAAAATTTTCCTCTCTTCAATTTGAATAGCACAGGTGGTGTCACTAAGAGCATGTCTTTTTTTTTTCAATATTTTTGAGCACTGAAATTTAAACAAAGAATATTACACAGGTGAATATTTGTCATCTAAAATGTTACAATAACGTTTAGCAATAAATTGTACTGAATTGCGTGTGTATATCTATTGTCTAAAGATAGTATTGATGATTCCAAATCTTCTTTTGTTTATTTCATATTTAATCATATTAGATCATTCTGGGAAGCATGGTAGTTTCAGCATCATTAGTTTCATAAGTAATTCTTAAAAGCAGAGAAATCTAGGAATTATAAAGTTATTCACAAATATATCACCAGAACTTTCAGTATTTTAATGTAGATAGACTCACTGATGACAATGATAATGAAATCACATTTAGGACTGCAAAGCTCTTACCATACATTATCTCATTTGATACTCAACAAAACCTGTTTAAGGTAAATTAAATTTGTTTCTCTGTTTTTCCAATAAAAATCAAAATGAGAGGATTTAAACAACTTTTTGATGGCCATATAGTCAGTAAAGATCAGAGATAGGATTTAAAACTACATATCTTCTGATGCTAAGGCCACAGGGTGAATTATGCCATCCCTCTACTATATCACATCAATACAGAAAATCATGGCATTCTGGTTAGGGCAATTTAGTTTTACTGACTGGAACAATGAATCTAAGAAATAGTTGATGGGACAATTTGAAAATGAAAACATGAAATCTTGATCATCAAAATACCCCCCCCCCTTTCCTCCCACATTTAATTTAGTCCACATTCATTTATTCAGCTAGGTATGACCTTGGGCAATTTTAAAATTTCCTCAATTTTAAAATGAATGAGTTTGTGTAGATGATCTTTAAACTTTTTAACTCAAAATGCTATGTCTCTAAAAGACCTAAGTTCCTAAACGTTCCTTAAATGTCAAAATAATTTATAAAATTTATAGCATCTGATTCTAAGCAGATTTTTAAAACTGATTAATCCATCATTATCAGTTCTTAAGTGTTATGCATTGTACTAAGTGGTGATGATTTAAAAGAGCAAAGTCAAATGGCCCCAACCTCAGAGAGCTATATTCTAGTAGGGAAAAAAATGTTTTCATATGCAACTATATATCAAATATGTACAACATAAACACAAGATAGTTTTAGGACCAGAAAAGGCTTCAAGAAGAAGATAGCCCTCAAGCTGAATCTTAAGAAACCAGTAATTCCAAGAGACGGAGATGAGAAAGGAGTACATTCCAGACATGGGATGTTAATAGTCCAGAGGCATGGAATTGGGAAATGGAGCTATATTCAACAAATAGGCTAGTATCAGCAAATTAGAGATTTTGAAGAAAAGAATAAAGTATAAGAAGATTTTAAAAGATCATATAATTAGAACTTGAAGAGAACATAAAAGCCATCAAGTCAAACTCCATATTATAGTCCATGGAACTAAGTCTGAGAGGGTTTAAATGACTTTTAGCATTACAGGCAGAGGCAAGAGTCAGAGTTGGACTGACTGACTCTGTTCCCAAGGTCACATACCCAGCAAGTTTCTAAGCCAAGATTTGGCCTCAGATCTTCCCAACTCCAAGGACAAGTCCCTTTCAAGTGTGCCATCTAGTTACCAAAGGGCGAGCTTAAGTTTTTAATATCAAACAGATAAATTTATATTGAATACTCAAGGAAATAAAAAGCCACTGGAATTTTCTGTTTCAATAAGGGGTTGATATTAAAAGCAATAGTTAGATAGTACAGTGAATTAGAGTACTGACTCCAGAGTCAGGAAGATTACTTTTCCTGTATTCAGATCTGATCTCTGACATTTACTAGCTATGTAATCACAGGAAAGTCACTCATGCCTGTTTGCTTCCTTTTTCTCATCTGTAAACTGAACTGAGGAAGGAATTGGCAAACCACTTCAGTATATCTGTCAAAAAAACCTCAGATGGGATTGTTAAGAGTTAGACTTGACTAAAAAAAACCTAAGAGAATAGCAATATTAACAATAGAAGATACATAATCATAGCAGCCTGACAAAATACCAAGGACTGAAGGGAATATTTGATGTCAAAGCGTGGTGATTCCTTTACCACCGATCAGGTACTTCTGATATCTGATTTTCTTGAATTTAATTTCACAACCTCACTTTGATCTGTGTTTCTTAGTTTGGGTTGCCAATCTTATTTAGAAAGGCTCTTAACTTCATATTCTATCATACACAGACTCTGATCTCAATTTTTCTGTTCCTATCTTATTAAAATAATTAACGAAGACTGGCTTTCTTTCCCATTTCAGAGACCAAATTAACTTTCAGAACTACCATTTATGTACTGTTTAATATCTGAGAAATACTCCTAGCTCTCAAGGTATTAATAGAGATGACTAAGGTCCAGTCTGTCTTTAAAGTTTCAAAAAACAAATCTCATGTGAGATCTGCCACTAAAGACCTGTTTACTGTCAGAAAAACATGCCTGGCAACTGCTCTTGGCATTTATACAGATGATTAATACAGTGTCTATGCCCTTCATAAAAAGTTCCCATCATATAGATGTACAGATGTGTGATTAAATATTATATTGCTGGGGGGAATGGAAGGCATGAAGATTGAAAAAGAATGTTTGGATATAATGAATTTGATAAATCAAATGATAACCATGTTTTAAGAGTCAGTACCTCCTCTCTTTCCAAATGATTTGGCCAGATTTTATCCTTCAGGGAGGACGCACCACCATATCTTGTCCATGCAAATTAAATGTACATATTGAATTAGTAGTACCAAAGATTTGGATGTGCACTTACATTTTTTTAATTTCAATATTGCTTCCACAAAAAAACACATTTTTTATGATAACAATATAGACAAATTAGTCTTTTTGTCTTCCCTTTGCTTAGTTTTGGTTTATCACAAGCTATATTTCATTAAAAGGACTTCATGGAAGATTTATAAATAGTTGCTAGGTAAAATAATTACCCACAAACCTGATCTTATTGACAGAAAAAGGTTTGGCTTTAGGAAGTTTCATGCTCAGTCTCATGGATAGGAAACCCACCCTATTGAGGATGAATGTTGAGATTGTGACAAGCTTTTTATGGTTCTAAGAGAACAAATGATTTTTCACCAGTTCTGCTTCTTTCTAGATATTTGTGCTGTCATGATATAAAACTTTGTGCTTATTGTAAATTTACCTAATGAAAGCAGCTCTGAGTCCCCTATCAGAAACCCTCTCTCCTTTCTCCATCTTGTATATTTGTCTTAGCCTTATTCAAGTGATGGCTTTGGTCCTCAACAGGAGCACACAGTCATGTTCAGATTGATATGCATTTCAAGCTGGTCTAATCTGAATAGCAGGAAGGCCTACTTTGCCTAGTTTGGGTAACATGGAGGCCTGTGTAGCATACCATGTGGGTTGGAGTAGCTTCCTTTTCTTGATTGCCTGTGTCTTTAAAGCTGATTGATCTTTTGGGATGCTCTTTTTCTCATGTGTTATTTTTAGCAATTCTTATCTGTTGCATCAATTGGGTGAAGATCACAATTCACCTACAGCATGAGCATCATGAACAACTAAACTGCTAAGAGAGGAAGGACTTAAATTTCTCTGGTCCTTCTCTTTTACCTTGGTTCTGAGAAATGGGCACATTAGCATTTGTTTCTGCTCTATGTTGTCTTCTTGTGTTTCACATGACAGAGGTGATCTGCATGAAGCCAGGAGTTTGAGTCATGATCACTTTGGTTTTATAATACAATTAAAGATCTGGTATGGTGAGGTCACATTCTGGAGCATTTCTTTTCTTTAATTCCCTTGATATTCTGGATCTTTGGTTCTTCCAGATGAATTTTGTTGTTTTTCCAGCTGTATAAACTACTTTTTGTAGTTCGATTGTTATATCACTGAATAAGTAAACTAATTAAGGTAGAATTGTCATTTTCACTATATTAGCTCACCCTACATATGAGTAACTGATGTTTTTCAATTATTCAGATATGACTTTATTTGTGTGAAAAGTGGTGTGCAATTGTGTTCACGTAGTTCCTTTGTTGAACCACGGTCTCCTTGGATCTAGGGTTACTAATCAGCTTAGTATCGTTGCCTTGAGAATCCAGGTAACTAAATATTCAAGCAGCAAGGGAGTTTTAGACTTGGAACTGGGACTGAGCATTATGGGAACTGAACTAAAATATGAACTTCATCTTATTCCCTTCTCAGTCACTGGTATAATGCAGGAGGAAGAGGGATTATGCCTTCCATATGTGAAGGGAGAAAGTTTATATAGTTGTGTTAATAACTTTTAAATATTCTTTCACAAAAGCACCCATGTGACATGCTGGGATTTGTTCAGTATCTGAAATACAGAAGTGAAAATAACACAGCAAAGAAACAAATACCCCTTGTTCCAATTCTCAAGAGCCAAAGCAAAAGAGAAAGAGCAGAGGAAGACAAGTCTTTACCCTTGCACCAGTTCAGCTCATGGTGCCATTCTGAGGGTGTACTGTGGTCTTTAGCCTCTGGACTCAGCAGATAAGAGTGGTCAAAAAGAGCAACAACAACAACAAAAAAGCAGCCAAAAAGATGGAACAGCACAGACTTGCCAGTTTTAAAAATGCATGCAGCTAGTCAAAGAGGCCACTTCACCCATGTGGTACTGGAAGCAGGCCTCCATGTTGTCTAAACTGAGCATTTCCAGACCAACCTGGGTTAAAATATTTTTAAGAAAATCAATAAAAGGAATAAATATCCCATAATGGACCATCAATCATGGCTTCTCATGTCTATAGTTTCTCTCATGCCCAGGTTATTACTGTATAGTCTGTAAGCAGCCACAGAAACCATAATGTACAGAAAAGAGATAGTTCAATTGTTGAACTTCTCCACACTCACTATTCTCGTCATAGTAGCAGACAATCATTATCTTAGAAGTAAACTCTGGTACTAAACATGTTTCATTTCTTAGAATATTTTTACCCAAATTCAAAAGTATACTAATTTTTTTTTTTATTGAGACAGTCATGTCTATGATTCAACTGATTTCTAATTAATTCTATGAAACATATCTGAGGTTTCATTATATTCCAAAAACTGATTTAGCTGTGTCATATATATATATATATTTACAAACACACACACTCATATATATATATATATACACATACATACATATATATGTATACATCCATACACACTATATATATGTGTGTATATATATATATATATATATATATATATATATATATATATATATATTAAGGAACATGTAATTTTTTCATTACGTTGAGGTGATGAGGATAACAATCATTATTTTGTAATTATACATTTTGCTTTTCATAAAATTATCAAAGTATATGGAAATAATCAAACGATATGCTTGAAGTATTAGACATTTCTAGAGTAGGTTTACATAATATGTTCATGAAGATTTCTGTCACATGATTGGAAATTTCATAGAAAATATAAAAGGAATTTTTATCCATTAAAGGAACTACAAAGACAATTTGGAATGACCTTTCTGAAATAATACATGGCTAAAAATGTCATACAAAACAATTAATCAATAATCATGAATAAGCCAACGTAGTAGTCACATTGAGCAATGAAGAAAAGTGGACAAAAATAAATTGATAAATAAACTTAACAGGGAATTCGAGGAGCAGACTGACAAAGGACTGTTATATTTTTATAGTTCGAAATTTCATAACTTAAAAATCTTAGTAAATTTAGTTGTTTTGATGACTAAATATCGTCTAGCTATCATTCATCTATGTGTCTGTTGATAGCTGAACAGTTCTATTTCCATTCAGTAACAGCTGAATAGTTTTAGCGTTCTTTGCTTATATAAACTTTTGCTGTTCCTATTTTGTACCAGAATATTTAGATTTTACTCATTCTTTGAGTTCTGAATAATGGCTATTTCTAGCAATTATTCTTTTGAATAAGTTATTCCTTCAATGCAAGTTAATTAGTCCATTTTATTTCAAATTTCTGAGGCAGTATGCAGCTGATTAAATTACTAGATATATTGTGTCTTAAATATCAGGTGTGACTTTCTTACTAATGATTCATTTTCTGTCATTTACAATGTTTTAGAGGGTGAGTGTGTGATGCCCTTCAATTTCATTACTAAAGAGAATTTCTAGGACAGAAAAAACCTTTAATAATGCAAGTGAATGCTTCAGGATGATGATAACGGTGATGATGATGAATTATTTTTATCATTTTAAATTTCAGCTTTATTGTAGTTTCTTATATAACTGAGTTAGTAACAACTTGTGTATTGGCTAAAAAATGGTGTCTAAAGAAGGCACATGATAGTAAAAAGAAAAAGAGTATATTTTCTCCAAGAATCTGAGAGTCTCTTTTAAAGCCATCTCACCACTGCAAAGCCAGGGTAAAAATACCTTGTCTATTGTCCAATTCCTCGACTTATGAAGGGGATGGCTTTACAACCCAGCTGGCTATTCCAATGGTCCAGAGAATAGAGATGACCTGAAGGTAACAGTTCAAGGAATCATATTTGAACATTATTTTCAGAACTGAATAACTAGCATGCACTTTTTAAAATGAGAGCTCTATCCAATTATGTCCATTACATGTAGGCTACTTCAGATCGGTTTACTTTCTTTGTGCCCTGTTCCTCTTAGGACACAGTTATATAATCTTTCATTTTGCCCACCTATGATTTGCCTATTAAAGATATACATAAATACATATTTATATATGCATATACACATGTTTTGCTTTCATCACAAAATTTATTTTCAAAGTATGAAAAGGAAATTATCAGTTATATTTAAAAATATAACTTGTACCTTACTGGGAAAATGAGTAAGAAATACCATCTTATTCATAGACTTTAGTAGCACAATTGAGAGTTAATCTCTCCCTTTTTTTCATCTACCTGAATTGTGTAACCATAACAAGTGAGGTAATCAGGCTTTATCTTATTCAGATACTTCCTATATACTTAACCCTGTGTGAAGATAATGGCAAGGCTTTCCCACTCCCAAGAGATTTATTTTATATATTCAGGAAACTGTATTCCTTTATATTATCAATGCTAAATAGTATTCGTTCTATTTGTATGTTAAAGTGAGTGGTGAATTGAAAACTACTATCTGTAAATTAAAAAACAAATAGCTGAATTTAGATGTTCTATTTGGTGTAGCACTGAAGAAAATATAATCGCTATGAAGACTTTTAAATATTTAAGTATAGATGGAAAAATTACTTAGACTCATATGGGGTGCACATAAGACATGTATGACAAAGCTAACATTTATGGATAACTTATTATACTTTATATAATTATACTTTATATGCTTTATCTTTTACAGTATTTACATTCACATCCTTGACCAACCATCTTTTCTCATGTATTGGTCCAATAATATTTCTCTTCCATTCAAAAAATTTTTTCTTTACTTACCATATGAGGAATAAATAACTTATACTGGAAGACAGATTCCCAGGGACCTGGATCCTGCTTTTTTTCCAGTTTTCCAAGCTCCATAAGATTCCCCTTAAAATTCTCCACATCAAATAGGACTATTTTTAACCTGCTCTCTTCTTTCTCTGTATTTAGATGTAGCAATAATGCAGTACCCAAGGTAACCGCTATGGATATACATGTGTATTTCCAGTGTAAATTCACAAAATATAAACTATCTTCCTCAACGACAAAACCAAGATATTTATTCACACGCCAGAAAGTCACATTCATCATAGTAACAAGGAAATAAATACATATTTTCAATTCAGGGAGCATAGCCATCCCCAATCCTTCCCTCTGTCAGGCCTCCCCACACACAAGCTTTTTTCCCTCTCTCAAGCTAGCTGCTCTACACTGCTATGCATGCTCTCTCTCTCTCTCTCTCTCTCTCTCTCTCTCTCTCTCTCTCTCTCTCTCTCTCTCTCTCTCTCTGTCTCTGTCTCTGTCTCTCTCTGTCTCTGTCTCTCTCTGTCTCTCTCTCTCTATCTCTCTCTGTCTCTATCTCTGTCTCTCTCAACTCCACTCTCTTCTCTCTTCCTGCTGTACTCTTCCTGCTCCATTCATTCAGCAAGTTTCTCCCATTTTGAGCTTCATGTGCCTCAAACTGTGGACTGGGTCAAAGCTGAAAGTAGATGACATGGGCCTATTAAGGGGCAGGGAAGATCTTTAAATTTCCTTACCATTACATTAGACTCATATGGTTTCCCCTTTCTTTCATGGAAACTTCCAAGCTACCAACTCTCTTCCAGTGAAATCCACTGAAGTATTTTTTTTTTAAATTTTTCTTTAAGGCTCCACACTTTTGCATGTCATTTAGGTTTGTCTTTCCTCAAAATACTTTGTATTTTAGAATAACTATATTCTAGTACGGGAATTCTTAAATTGGAGTTATAAACCCCCAAGGGGTTATTGAATAGATAGATTTCAGAGGTCAAGTAAATTCAGATGGTGTATATGATTGTGTGCATTCACATACATACATATACGTACATATCTATATATTTATATAGATATGCAATAACTTATTTATGTATGGACCACATGTATCTATTTCTATATATTTATAATACCTCCTCCTATCACTGAGAATCACTGTGGAAACAATTTGGACGTTTTTTGAGAATTTGTAAAAATTTATCTGAACATCTTTGAAAGTCAGGAATAAGTAGGCACATTTGAACTCTTGGCAAGGAAAAAATACATAGCATATATCAAATGATACAAAAAACAAAATTTCTCACTGTGCATGAAATTTATAGGATGCAAAGAGAGAGAGAGAACAGGAATTCTTAACCTTTTTATTTAATGGTATCCTTTGATAATCTGGTGAAGCAAATTGATTCTCTCTCTCTCTCTTTCTCTCTCTCTCTCTCTTTCTCTCTTTCTCTTTCTCTCTCCTCACACACACCTACACATACATTTACATATGTGTGTATAAAATGTGTGATATTAAATATATACGTATATTTCAATTTCATTCATTGCCTTTTTTAGTCTATATATTTTCTGTTATGAATATAAAAACATTTCTCTGAGTCCATATATTGCAGATTGTCAAAGTGTTTCATTACATAATATAATTAAGAATTCCTTCTCTATCCCCCTTTTCTACCCTATAAAACTCCAAGTACCTCACTAATTGAATTCATGTACATATGAAGATGTATATGGAATCAATTTTGTTGTTTTTCAGTCATTTTTGTTTTGTCCAACTCTTCCTGAACAGATTTGGAATTTTCTTGGCAAATATACTACAATGGCTTTTATTTCCTTCTCCAGCTCATTTTACAGATGAGGAAAGTGAAGCAAAGAGAAAGTTAAGTGATTAAGTCATACATCTAGTGTCTGAAGTTGGATTTGAACTCACTTCTTCCTGACTCCATTTCCCAGAGTTGTATTCACTGTCTCTCTTAGCTGCCCCAAATACTGAAGGCCCATTAGCCCTGCAAGAGAGAGTTGCATTTTTGTCAGGGAGGTAGGGGATGAATGTTAAATGTGTGGAATTATATTCACGAAGAAATTTCATGCACTCTGAGAATTTTTTTTTTTTTTTGTGGAGAGTGATTAACGGGGTAAAGATACTTCTTATTATCTAGCTCATTATCTTGCTTATTTAAATATCTTTTAAATAGAGCCCTCTGTTTGATCTGATATAACTAACATGAATGAAGTATACATTGATCACCACTGTTCTACATAGGTTTTTAGAACTAGGATAGACCTTGTTTTTCATCTGATAATAGAAACAAATGGGACAATACATGTAAAAGTATTTGTAAACCTACTTGTTCAGTTTTTTTCAATTGTATCTGACTCTTTATGACCTCATTTGGAATTTTCCTGGCAAAGATACAGGAATGGTTTATTTCCCTCCCCAGTTCATTTCACAGATGAGGAAACTGAGGCAAACAAGTTAAAGTAATTTGCTCAGGGTCACAAAGCTAATAAGTACCTCAGGCCAGATTTGAACTCGTGTGATATTACTAAGACACAACTGTCTGATCCTGTTACTTTCTTACTCAATCACATGTGTTATAAAGTTCAAAAAAACAAAAGCAAAAACTTGATATTTAAGACCTTTCACAGTTTAAATCCATTGACTTTCAGGGATAACATAGTGCTCTCTAGCACTTTTTAAGTGCTCTAATATGTAGTCCATTTTTGCTATTTATACACAACATTCAAGCACTCATCTCTGTGCTTTTGCATGGGTTGTCCCCATGCTTAGGATCCCATCTTCCCTCATACTCTTGCATACTTTAATTCATTCCAAAGCTCAGCTAGAAGTGCTACCTTTTCCATAAGGCTGTTTTTGATTTCCCCAGCTATGAAAGCTTCTACAAATGACTGCAGATTTAGGGTTCTAAGATTTACTTACTTTTGAACATGTCAAATCTTTGTTGTAGAACACAAACTCCATGAGGCAAACACTGTCTCAATTTTTATGTACATTCCCAGGGCCTCGCAGACTAAAGTGGAGATTTATTTATTAGTTGATATTAACACACTGATTTTTGGTTTCCATTCTGCTCAGTTGTCCCTCTAGTAACAGAAAAGAATAATTTAAATTGGCTGAAAAAAAATTTAAAGATAATTCACTGCATACTCTGTGGAGATGCAAAGGTTCTTGGGCTCTATAGCTAGTGTGAATTCAGAGGCAGTTGAAATGGCATGGCAAATAGACCACTTACGCTGAAGTCAGATAGATCTGAATTCAAATTCAACCTTAGGTACTTCCTCATTTTATCATTCTGGGCAAGTCATTTAACTTGTCTTCTTCAGTTTCTTCAAATGTAATACAGGGATGATAATTACCATGGTTGTTGTAAGGATCAAATGAGTTACTGTTGTAAAGGGCAAATATAGTGTCTGCCACATAGTAGATTCTTAATTAATAATAAAGGGGTTCTCTCCCCTTCATTCCACTCTACCACACTGCATTGACTGTAGTTACCACAATGATATCAAATTATTCTGTTTTTAATCCTTCTTTCCAATCCAGGCTTCTCTCTTTTAATAATAAATATTTTCACATACAAAAACTTGAAAGTCTCATCACATATTATTATGTTATGATTCTGAAGTTTCTCCACAATTGCTTTCATGTCTTTGAGAGAAAGTATATTTTAATAATAATACCTCACATTTTATAACACTTTATAAACTACTTTCCTCATAACTCTCAGAAGTAAGAAGTTCAAATAATTTATGACTATTTAACAAATGGAGAAACTGTGAAGTTTCTTGCTAAAAGCAACTTTCCCATGGTTAATAGTATACAATTCCCAGAGCTGGAACTCATCTCCACATTTTCTGATTTCCTAGTTAATGCTGCTTCCACAATATTATGCTCTAGTTTAGGTAATTGAAAATTCAGTGTTATCTGTGACTTGTATCTATAAACACAAAATCAGTCTGGAAGAAAATGGATAAATGAATCCTGCAAACCACCAGTTGTTATTTTAATTCAACATTTTTTTCCCTTCTACAGATGAGTTTGTGTGTTTAAACAGAACCTATGTCCAATAGAGGAAACTAAAGCATTCAAGCATGATATTTCCTTTGAGAAGCACTTACGGCCACTTCAGTGAATAATAATGTTCACTGCCATTCTGTTTTCTCCAAAAGTAAAAAAAAAAAAAAAAAAAAAAAGGAGACAGAAAATAAAAAGTACCGTTTTTGAACACAGAATAATATTGTAACTAGAAACTTGTATGTAAGACTTCATTTTCAGTTGTAAAGGGATTCAGGACATAATTCAGAAGAAAACATGCAATGAAGATGACCATCACAAAACTGAGATCTGACATTGTTAAATGAAAAAGCATGAATTTACTTTTTTTTTCCTCTTTAACTTTATAGTTGTGTTTCCAATAGCTATCCAACTAGTCAGCTTAGGAATGCAACCTCTTTCTCTAGCCATAGAATATTTTACTGAATAAAAGAATTCTATTAGCATGGATATTAGACGTTTTCCATATGAGTATATTTGAAGAATTGTATTCAATGAGTTTCAGTCTTTTGGTCTCCTCTCCAAATAAACTAGTTTGCAATTAATGACTTTTCCTTCTTTTTGCATTAATACTTTTCTTAACCACATACTGTATTTGAGAAATATGTAAAGATTACTTCTAAATTTTTATTTATTTTGGAAATTTCACCTAAATGATTTATTTTTGTTTACTGTTTATTGAGAATTCTTAATAAGAAAACTGAGGAAATTAAAATATAGTATTAAACAAGTAAAACTGACTTCCTTAATAACATGTCTGGAATTTTCCACTTTAAAAATATTTGAACACGATGATATTAGAAATAGTAACTTGGAAGTTGTGAATATAATTGAAAGGGATTTTGCCAAAGAAAAATTAAAAAGCATGACAATTTTTAACCAATTTAACCAATTTCAAACATGTGTGTAGAGATTCTCAGTTTGCTAATTAAGCATTACTTGATTTTTACTAATGAACGTTTACCAAATGATTTAGTAGATAACACAATATCAAGATAAAATAAAACAGATGCCAAAAGTATACAAATTTTAAAATGTTTTATGTTGTTTTAAGACATATTTAAGAAATAGTTTCCATGTAGCTCTCTGCTCTGATTTGAAAACAGCAAAATATAGAAGGGGGTAGGTAATTAATTCTACTTCACATCATTTCATATAAAATCTTCAAAGTTAATAAAAATAAAATGTACTCAAAAAACACCTGGAACAGTTATTAATTAATATCTAAAGAATCAAATGGAAATCATAATATTTAAGATATTCTACCAGGGGTGGAGCCAAGATTGCAGAGTGAGAGCAACTACTCACCTAAACTCTAAGATAAACTCCTTCAGAGACCTCTAAAAAGAGAATGTGACCAAATGTTGCAGGTGCAGAATCTAATAGGAGACAGACTGTGGCAGATTCACAGACCAGGACAGACTAGAAGATCGACAGGAAGAATCTGTTCCACAGGGGTGGAGTAGCGCACAGCAAACAGTGTAGCATGGCAGGGACAAGCGGGAAAGCCCCAGGCTGATCTGAGGGAGCAACAGCACAGCAGGCGAAGCAGCAGCACAAGGTGAGAGTCCAGCAGAGCAGAGCAAGTGAGAGATTGAAAAGATCCCCAGGTATCCACAGCAACTGTTCCTGTAACTTTCAGCCTGCAGATTAAATGTCTGTAAGTCACTTACTTGAACTTCTGGCCAAAGTGGTGGAGTGATTGGTAAATGCTCTTTCCCCCTCCCCTTCTTAACCTTGAAAGAACCACAAAATATTTCCCCAGAAAAATCCTGAATCAGTGGGATCAGCAGAAGGGGTAGTTTCATAGAACGTGAGGCTAGGAAAATCACTAAGGAGTATTCCTATTACTGTGGCTGAGGATTTGGGCTATCTCAGACAGCCCCACCTCAGTCAAAGGGAGGAGATCAGGAGCCCTAGAAGGGTGGGGCCATCAACCACCAACACCAGGAGCCCAAGCTTGCCTCAGTGCTCCAGGGAAAAGAGAAAGACAATAGGGCAGCCAGGATCACTAACCCCTGAGGTTGTCTTTGCTCTAGCTCAGCTGAGGAGATATCCCAGGACCAGAGTACCCCTCTCCCAAACTTAACAAGCTAGTCCCAGGGTTAATGAGGGGAAACACAAACGGAATTCACCCAGGCCTTTGTTTTCTCAGAAGAGCCAACTCGGCACCAGGTTCTTTAGTTTCTAGCTGATAGAACCAGAGACCACAACACACACATTCTCACCATCAGGAGTAAGAAGCAAAGAAGGAAGGAAAAGATCATAGAATCTTTCTATGTGGACAAGGACCAAAACGTAAATACCAAAGAAGTGAGTATAGAGAATGTACTCCCATCTGAAACTTCAGAAGGGACTATGAACTGCTTGGATGGACAAAAAGCACTCTTGAAAGAGCTGAAGAAGGAAATAGAAGAAAAAATGGCCAATCATTTTAAAAGTATGAGAAAAGAACTTTAAAGAGAATAGCATTTTGAAAAGCAATATTGAATAAATGAAAAGAAGGACCAAACCTAACTGGGAAAATTGGAAAAATGGAAAAGGAAGTACAAAAACTAACTGGATAAAATAATTCCTTAGAAGGAATAATTGGACAGATGGAAAAGGAGATTCAAAAGATAATTGAAGAAAACAATTGGATGAAAATTAGAAGTGGGTAAGTACAAGCTAATAACTCTATGAGACATCAAGAATCAATCAAACAAAATCTAAAGAATGAAAAGATAGAAGAAAATGTAAAATATTGAATTGGACAAAAACTGACCTGGAAAATAGATACAGGAGAGAACATTTAAGAATTATTGTTCTACCAGAAAGACATGATGAAAAAATGAGCCTGGACAATATCTTCCAAGAAATCATCAAGGAAAACTGCCCAGACATGTTAGATCCAGAGGGCAAAACCGTCACTGAAAGAATCCACTGTTCACCTCCCAAAAGGGATCCCAAACTAAAAACAACGAGAAATATTGATGACAAATTCCAGAACTACCAAGTGAAGGAGCAAATACTACAGACAACCAGAAAGAAATCATTCAAATATCAAGGAGTAACAGTCAGGATCACAGAGGACCCTGCAGCTTCTACATTAAAAGATCGAAGGAATTGCAATATGATATTTCATAAGGCAAAGGAGCTGGGATTACAACCAAGGATCAATTGCCCAGCAAAGTTTAGCATAACATTTCAGGCAAGAAGAAGGATGTTGAATGAAATAAGGGATTTCCAGACATTCCTGATAAAAAAGGCCAGAACTCAACAGAAAATTCTAACTTCAAACACAGGTCTCAAGAGAGGCATAAAAAGGTAAACAGGGGAAAAGAAAAACTTATTACTCAATTTGGGTTAATGGTTTACCTCCCTATAAAGGAAGATGATACTTGTTAATCTTGAGTATTGTACATCTATAATGAATATAAAAGGGATATATAGATAGAGGGAACGTGTATGAAGTATATGTGATGATAAAAATGTGATTTAAGCATGTGAAGGGATTGTAACAGGAGATGCGAAAAGGAGGAAGCAGAAAAAGGTAAATTATATCACAGGAAGAAGTAAAATTATATTACAGTAGAAAGAAAGGGGGAAGGAGATGGGCATTGTTTGAGAGGTACTCTCATTTGATTCGGTTCAAGGAAGGAATAACAAGCTTAATTAAGTATACAAATCAAACTAAGTCTATAACAGTAGGAGGGGAAGGGGGAAATAAAATGCAGGGGAGGTTAAAAGATGGGAAGAAGTAGCAAGGGTAAAGGGGAGTAAAAGGGAGGGAGGCTAAAAGAAGGAAGGGAAGAATGAAGGAAGTGGTGGTCAAAAATTAAAACTCTTGTGGAAGGGAAGGGAGAAGGGAGAACTAAAAGCAAAAAAAGGTGGGAAAGACACAGATTATAATCATAGCTATGAATGTGAATGGAATGAATTCTTCCATAAAACCAAAACAGACAGTAGAATGGATTAGAAGCCATAATCCAACAATATATTGTTTACAAGAAACACATTTGAAATGTGGGGATACATACAAGGTAAAGGTAAAAGGTTGGAGCAGAATATATCGTGCTTTAGCTGATGTAAGCAAAACAAGGGTTGCAATCCTAATATCAGACAAAACAAAAGCAGAAATAGATCTAATCAAAAGAGATAAGGAAGGAAACTATATCCTGCTAAAAGATGCCATAGAAAATGAAGCAATATCATTATTAAACATATATGCTCCAATTGGTATAGCTTCCAAATTCTTAGGGTGGAAGTTAAGAGAGTTACAGGAAGAAATAGACAGCAAAACTGTAACAGTGGGGGAACTCAACATCCAGCTCTCTGAATTTGATAAATCTAACTCCAAAATTAACAAGAATGAAGTTAAGGAGGTGAATAGTAATTTGGAGAAGTTGGGTGCCTTGTACATCTAGAGAAAATTGGATGGGGATAGAAAGCAATATACTTTTCTCAGGAGTATATGGTAAATATACAAAAATTGACCTTATACTAGGCCATAAATACCTCACCAATCCAGTGCAGAAAGGCAGAGATAGTCAATGCATTCTTCTCAGATCATAATGCAATAAAATTTATATGTAATCAAAGGCCATGGAAAAATAAATAAAAAAAAACCAACAAGAAACTAAAAATGTAATACTAAAAAAAAGAATCCAACCAAAACCAAATAATACATACAATCAACAATTTCATTCAAGAGAATGAAAATTATGAGACAACCTACCAAATTTTATGGAATACTGCAAAAGTAGTTCTTAGGGGAAGTTTTATATGTTTGACTGCCTACAAGAATAAAATATAGAAATAGGAGATCAAAAAATTGGGCATGCAGTTGAAAAAGCTGGAAAAAGAACAAATTGAAAACCCTCAAGTAAATATCAAGTTACAAATACTGAAAACCAAAAGAGAGATTAATAAAATTGGAATAAAGAAAACTTTCTAACTAATAAATAAAACTAGGATTTGATTTTAAGAAAAAACCAATAAAATTGATAAACCTTTGCTTAATTTGAAATGAAAAAAGAAAGAAGTAAACTAAATGACCAATATCAAAAATGAAAAGGGTGAACTCACCTAAAATGAGGAGAAAATTAAAACAATAATAAGAAATTATTTTGCCCAAGTGTATGACAATAAATTCAACAATCTAAATGAGATGAATGATTATTTTAAAAGATACAAGTTGCCCAGACTAACAGAAGAGAAAGTTGAGTATTTAAATAACCCCATCTCAGAAAAAAAAAAATAAAGTTGAATAAGCCGTGAATGAACTCCCTAGGAAAATATCTTCAGGCCCAGATGGATTCAAAAGTGAATTCTATCAAACATTTAGAGAACAGTTAATTCCAGTACTATGTGGACCATTTGGGAAAATTTGGGAAGAAGGAGTATTCCCAAATCCTTTTTTATGATACAAATATGGTTTTTATACCTAAACCAGGAAGAGACAAAACAGAGAAAGAAAATAATAGACAAATTTCTCTAATGAATATAGATACAAAAATTTTTAAAAAGGATTTTAGCAAAAAACGATAATATAGTAACTTCTCACGAGAATAATACATTATGATCAGGTGTGATTCATACCAGGAATGCAAGGTTGGTTCAATATTAGGATAACTATTAGCATTATTGACCATATCAACAACAAACCTAACAGAAGCCACATCATTATCTCAATAAATGCAGAAAAACCTTTTGACAAAATACAAAACGCATTCCTTTTAAAAACACTGGAAAGCCTAGGAATAAATGGAATTTTCCATAAATTAATAAGCAGTATCTACCTATAACCTTCATAAAACTTTATATGCAATGGAGATAAGCTAGATGCATTTCCAATAAGATCGGGGTAAAACAATGATGTCCACTATCACCACTATAATTCAATTTGGTACTAACAACATTAGCTGTAGAAATAAGAGAAGAAAAAGAAATTGAAAGAAGTAGAATAGGCAACGAAAAAAATAAGTTATTACTCTTTGCAGATGATAGAATTATATACTTAGAGAATCCCAGACACTCAAGTAAAAAAACTACTTGAAATAATAAACAACTTCAGCAAAGCTGCAGGTTACAAAATAAACTCACACAAATCTTCTACATTTGTATATGTTACGAACAAAACCTAACAGCAAGAGTTAGAAATAGAAATCCCTTGTAGACGCTCTAAAATGCTTGGGAGTCTACCTGTCTAAACAATTTCAGAGACTATACAAACACAACTATAAGATTCTTTTCACACGAATAAAGTCAGATCTAAGTAAGTGGACAAACATCAGCTGCTCATGGGTAGGCTGAGCCAACATAAAAAAAAATGGCAATCCCACCTAAATTAATTTACTTATATAGTACCACATCAATCAAACTATCAGATAATTCTTTTCTAGTGCTGAAAAATATAATATCCAAATTCACGTGGAAGAACAAAAGGTCCAGAATATCAAGGGAACTAATGAAAAGAAATGCTCGGCAAGATAGCCTGGCTCTATCAGATCTCGAATACTATTATAAAGGAACAATTATCAAAAGAAACAACAGAGTAGAGCAGTGGAATATGCTAGGAACTCAAGACACAGTAGATAATGAAAACAGAAGTCTGCTTTTTGATAAACTCAAGAACCCATGCTTCTGAGATAAGAACTCATTATTTGACAAAAATTGTGGGGAATCTGGATAACAGTGTGGTGGAAACGAGGCATAGACCAATGCTTGACACCGTATACAAGAATAAAGTCTAAATGGGTACATGATCTACATATAAAGTTTGACACTATAAATAAATTAGTGGAGCAAGGAATAGTGTATTTATCAGATTTGTGAAGAAGGGAAGAATTTTTGCCTAAAAAAGAGATAGAAAGCATTATGAAATTCATAATGAATAATTTTGATTACATTAAATTGAAAAGTTTTTGCACAAACACACCCAATGTAACCATGATTAGGAAGGAAGCAGAAAACTGGGAAAGAATTTTTTCAAGTAGTGCCTGTGATAAAGGTCTCATTTCTAAAATACATAGGGAATTGAGTCGAATGTACAAGAATACAAGTCATTCCCCAATTGACAAATGGTCAAAGGATATGAACAGGCAGTTTTCAGAGGAAGAAATCAAACATATCTATTGTCATGTTGAGAAAGGCTCTAAATCAGTATTTTTTATGGAGATACAAATCTAAACATCTCTGAGGAACCACATCACACCTATAAGATTGGTAAACATGAGAGAAGATGAAGATGATAAATGCTGGAGAGGATGTGGGAGAGTTGGAACACTAATTCATTGTTGGTGGAGCTGTGAGGTAATCCAACCATTCTGGAGAGCAATTTGGAACTCTGCCCAAAGGGCTAAAAAAAATACACATACCCTTTGACCCAGCAATATCCCTTCTAGTACTGTATCTCCAAGCGATCATAGAAATGGGAAAGGGTCCTATATGTAGAAAAATATTTATAGCAGCACTCTTTGTGGTATTCAAAAACTGGAAATCAAGGAAATGCCCATCAATTGGGGAATGGGTGAATAAATTATGGTGTATAAATGTATTGGAATACTGCTGTGCTATAAGAAATGATGAACAGGAAGACTTCAGAGAGGCCTGGAAAGACTTACATGATCTCCTGCTGAGCTAAAAGGAGCAAAACCAGGAGAACTTTGTACACAGCAATGACCAAAGTGTGCGAGGATTTTTGCTGGTTGACTCAGAAAGTCATTTCAATGCAAGGACCTAAAAAATTCTCAGTGGTCTTTTAAGGCAAATTTCCTTTGACGTCGAGAGAAAGAAGTATGAAATTCAATCCCAGAATGTAGCAGATCATCATCTTTTCTATTATGCTTTGATTTTTTTATATGATTTCTTCCATTCATTTTAATTCTTCTATACAACATGCCTATGGTGAAAATGTATTTAATAGGAATGTATGTGTAGAACCTACATAAAATTATATGCCGTCTCAGGGAGGGAAAAAAAAAAATCTAAGTTATATGATACTGATTGTGGAATACTGAAAAAAAATAATTAAATAAAAATTAAAAAAAAAGATATTCCACCAGATTTTTTTTTTACTTCCTTGTATATTTCTTCTACTCCTCTGCTGATCCACTGTAAAACATGAAGTCTTTTTCAGAACAGTCCTTTTAATTATGTAAAATTATATACATGGTATTATAAAGCAAGCCAAGTATAAGAAAATATAGTAATAATTTTAAAAATATTTATTTTTCGTTTTCAACATTTTTTCCACAAGATTTTGAATTTCATATTTTCTCCTCGTCTTTGCCTTCCCCCACACTGGGACAGTGTGTATTCTGATTAGCCTTTCCTCCAATCCACTCTCCCTTCTATCACCCCTTCCATCTCCTTCCCTTCAATTTTCTTATAGGGTAAGATAGACTTCTATACACCATTGCCTATACATCTTGTTTCTTAGTAACATGTAAAAACAATTTTGACTTTCATTTTTAAAGCTTTGAGTTCCACATTCTCTCCCTTTGCCCCTCCCCATTCACCATCATTGAGAAGGCAAGCAATTCAATACAGATTATACCTATGTAGTCATGTACAACACTTCTATAACAGTTTGTTGTGAAAGACTAAATATATTTCCTTCTATCCTGTTCCACTCTCTAATCTGTTCTCTCCTTTAACTAGTATCTCTATCAAAATGTTTGCTTCTGATTTCCCCTTCCCCCAATCTGCCTTTCTTTCTATTAACCGTCCTCTCTTAAGGGATAGGAAAAATTTCCATACGCAAGTGAGTATGTATGTTATTCCTTCCTGAAGCCAAATATAATGAAAGTAAGGCTCACTTATTCCCTTTCATCTTCCAGTTCTTCTCCTCCATTGTAAAAGCTCTTTCTTGCCTTATTATGTGAGATGATTTACTACTTTATACCTCTCCCTTTCTCTTAATACATTCTTCTCAAAATTAATTTTATTTTTTCGGTATCATCATATCATATTCATTTTACCCTCTGCCTTCTTTCTCCCATGTATAGACATTTAAGTATATATGTGTATACACGTATATACACATATTATGCATATATGAGCACATATTTGACATACTCATTTATATTTACATACACATATGTGTGTATATATATACATACACATGCACATATGCAGATACACACACACACACACACACACACACACACACACACACACACATATATATATATATTCCCTCCAACTATCCTAATACTGAAAAAGCTGTCCTGGGTTACAGATATAATCTTTCCATGTAAGAATCTAAACAGTTCAAGTCTAATAAACCCCTTCTAATTTCTCATTCCTGTTTAGCTTTCCATGCTTCTTTGGATTCTTATATGTGAAAGTCAAACTTTCAACTGAGCTCTTCTTTTTCAACAAGCATGCCTTGAAGTACTCTATTTCATTAAAGTTCCATTTTTTTCCCCTGAAGTATTATGTCAGGTAGATGATTCTTGGTTCTAATTGTAGCTCCTTTGTCCTGTGGAATAGCCTATTTTATGTTGCCCTGTTTGTGTTTCGACAATACACAAATTGTTTATTTTTGGTGCCTGCAATATTTTCTACTTAATCTGGGAACTCTGAAATTTTTCTGCAATATTCCTAGGAGTTTGATCAGTGGGTTCTTTCCATTTCTATTTTATCCTCTGGTTCCAAAATATCAGGGAAGTTTTCCTTGTTAATTTATTTCTTTTTAAAAAATGTTTACTAATTTATTTTTAGTTTTCAACATTCATTTGCATAAAATTTTGAGTCCCCAACTTTGTCCCCTTCTATCCCTTCCGCCCACCCCATATAGCCTTGCCTTCTGATTAACGCTTCTTTCAATATGTCCTCCCTTCTATCATACCCCTCGCTTCTCTATTCCCTTCTTCGCTTTTTTTCTTCTAGGGCAAGATAGATTTCCATGCCCCAATACCTGTATTTCTTATTTCCCATGTGTATGCAAAAACAATTCTCAACATTCATTTCTAATACTTTGAATTCCAACTTTTCTCCTTTCTTCGCTCCCCACCCACCCCCACTGAGAAAGCAAGCAATTTAGTATAGGCTATATATGTGTAGTTTTGCAAAAGACTTCCATAATAATCATGTTGTGTAAGACTAACTATATTTCCCTCCATGCTATCCTGCCCCCCATTCATTCTATTCTCTCTTTTGACTTTGTCCCTCCCCAAACGCATTAACTTTTAATTACTTGTTTCTACCATTCGCCCTCTTTTTTATCATCTCCTCAACCCACTTGTCCCCTTCTGCTATACTTTCCTGTAGTGTAAGATAGATTTTCATACCACATTGTGTGAGCATGTGATTTCCTCCTTAAGCCAAGTGTGAAGTGAGTGAGTATCATTTTCCTTCTCAACTCTTTCCTTTTCTTCTCCCTTGAAAAAGCTTTTCCTTTCCTCTTTAATGGGTGAAAATTTGCCCCATTCCACTTTTCCCTTTCTGCTCCCAATATATTCCTCTCCCTTAACTATATTTTTTATGTATCATCGCTTCTTATTACCTAACCCTATGCTCTCTGTATGTATATATATACATACATATGTATATACACACACATATATATAAGTATGTATGTACACACATATATACAGATACATACATATATACTTACATATATGTATACATACATATGTACACAAATATGCATACACACCAATATATATATATTTATGCACACATATATATATATATACACGTGTGTGTGTGTGTGTATGTGTGTGTGTGTAATCCCTCCACCTACCCAAATACTGAGAAAAGTCTCAAGAGTTACAAATATTAACTTTCCAAGTAGGGATGTAAACAGTTTAACTTTAGTAAGTCCCTTATGATTTTTATTTTTCATTTTTACCTTTTCATGTAACTCTTGATTCTTGTGTTTGAAAGTCAAATTTTCTATTCAGTTCTGGTATTTTCATCAAGAATGCTTGAAAGTCCTCTATTTCATTGAATGACCATTTCTCCCCTTAAGTATTACACTCAGTTTTGATGGACAGGTGATTCTTGGTATTGATCCTAGTTCCTTTGACTTCTGGAATATCATATTCCAAGCTCTTTGATCCCTTAATGGTGCAGCTACTAGTTCTTGTGTAATCCTAATTCTATTTCCACAGTACTCTGTTTCTTTCCAGCTGCTTGCAATATTTTCTCCCTGACTTGGGAACTCTGGAATTTGGCTACAATATTCCTAAGAGTTTCTGCTTTGGAATTTCTTTTAGGAGGTGATCAGTGAATTCTTTCAATATGTATTTTGCCCTCTGGTTCTAGAATATCAGGGCAGTTTTCTTTGATAATTTCATGAAAGGTGATGTCATTTTGACAATGACTTTCAGGTAGTCCCATAATTTTTAAATTGTCTCTCCTGGGTCTATTTTCCAGGTCAGTTGTTTTTCAATGAAACATTTCAAGTTATCTTCTATTATTTTATTCTTCTGTTTTTTTTTTTTTTTTGGTAATTTTTTGCTTTCTCATAAAGCCATTAGCTTCTGTCTTCTCCATTCTAATTTTTAAAGAACTATTTTCTTCTGTGAGCTAGTGAATCTCCCTTTCCTTTTGGCTAATTCTGCTTTTTAAAACGTATTTCTTCTCATTGGCTTATTGGACCTCTTTTGCCAATTGAGTTAGCCTATTTACAAAAGTGTTCTTTACTTCAGTAATTTTTGAGGTCTCCTTTAACAAGGTGTTGACTCGCTTTTCATAATTATTTTGCATTGTTCTCATTTCTCTTCCCAATTTTTCCTTCATCTCTCTTATTTGTTTTTCAAAATTATTTTTTGTATTTATTTATTTAAGTTTTCAACATTCATATCCAAAACATTTTGAATTCCAAATTTTCCCCCCATTTCTCCCTTCCCCCCATCCCAAAATGTCTAGCATACTAATTACCCCTATCACCAATCTGCCCTCCCTTGTTGTATCCCTCTCTTCCCTTATCCCTATCTTCTCTTTTGTCTTGTAGGGCAAGATAAATTTCTATACCCCATTACCTGTATTTCTTATTTCCTAGTTTTATGAGAGAACAGTACTCAACAGTAATTCCTAAAACTTTGAGTTCCAACTTTTCTTTCTCCCTCCCTCCCCAGCCATCGCCATTGGGAATCCAAGCTATTCAATATAGGCCATATCTGTGTAGTTTTGCAAACGACTTCCATAATAGTCGTGTTGTGTAAGACTAACTATATTTCCCTCCATCCTATCCTGCCCCCCATTTCTTCTATTCTCTCTTTTGACCCTGTACTTCCCCAAGAGTGCTGACTTCTAATTGTTCCCTCCTCCCATTTCCCTCCCTTCCATAATCCCCCACCCTGCTTATCCCCTTCTCCCCCACTTTCCTGTATTGTAAGATAGGTTTTCATACCAATATGAGTGTGCATTTTATCCCTTCCTTTAGTTGCATGTGATGAGAGTAAGCTTCATGTTTTTTTTTTCTCACCTCCCCCCTTTTCCCCTCTACTGAAAAGGCTTTAACTTGACTCTTTCATCAGGGATAATTTGCCCCATTCCATTTCTCCCTTTCTCCTCCCAATATATTTCCCTCTCACCCCTTCATTTCATTTTTTAAAGATAGGATTCCATCCTATTCAACTCACCCTGTGCTCTCTGTCTCTCTGTCTGTGTCTCTCTGTCTCTGTCTCTTTCTGTCTCTCTCTCTGTCTCTCTGTCTCTCTCTCTGTCTCTGTCTCTCTCTGTCTCTCTCTGTGTGTCTCTCTCTCTCTCTTTCTCTTTCTCTCTCTCTCTCTCTCTCTCTCTCTCTCTCTCTCTCTCTCTCTCTCTCTCTCTCTCTCTCTCTCTCTCTCTTCCTCTCCCTCTGTGTGTGTGTGTGTGTGTGTGTGTGTATAATCCCACCAACTACCCAGATACCGAAAAAAAGTTTCAAGAGTTACAAATATTCCCTCCATGTAGGAATGTAAACAGTTCAACTTTAGTAAGTCCCGTATGATTTCTCTTCGCTGTTTACCTTTTCATGATTCTCTTGATTCTTGTGTTTGAAAGTCAAATTTTCTTTTCAGCTCTGGTCTTTTCATCAAGAATGCTTGAAAGTCCTCTGTTTCACTGAAAGACCATTTTCCTCCTGAAGTATTATACTCAGCTTTGCTGGGTAGGTGATTCTTGGTTTTGGTTCTAGTTCAATTGGCTTCTGGAATATCATATTCCACACCCTTCAATCCCTTAATGTAGAAGCTGCTAGATCTTGTGTTATCCTGACTGTATTTCCACAATACTTGAATTGTTTCTTTCTAGCTACTTGCAATATTTTCTCCTTGACCTGGGAACTCTGGAATTTGGCCACAATGTTCTAGGAGTTTCTTTTTTTGGACCTCTTTCAGGAGGTGATCGGTGGATTCTTTCAATATTTATTTTGCCCCCTGGTTCAAAAATATCACGGCAGTTTTACTTGATAATTTCATGAAAGGTGATGTTTAGGCTCTTTTTTGATGATGGTTTTCAGGTAGTCCCATAGTTTTTAAATTGTCTCTCCTGGGTCTATTTTCCAGGTCCTTTGTTTTTCCAATGAGATATTTCACATTATCTCCCATTTTTTCATTCTTTTGGTCTTTTTTGTGATTTCTTGGCTTCTAATAAAGTCATTAGCCTCCATCTATTCCATTCTAATTTTGAAAGAACTATTTTCTTCAGTGAGCTTTTGAGCCTCCTTTTCCATTTGGATAATTCTTCTTTTTAAAGTATTCTTCTCCCGATTGGTTTTTTGAACCTCTTTTGCCAATTGAGTTAGCCTGTTTTAAAAGGTATTATTTTCTTCAACATTTTTTTGGGTCTCCTTTAGGGAGGTGTTGACCCGTTTTTCATGCTTTTCTTACATTTCTCATTTCTCTTTCCAATTTCCCCCCCACTTCTCTTACTTGATTTTCAAAATCCTTTTTGAGCTCTTCCATGGCCTGAGCCTATTGAGTATTTAGTTTGGATGTTTGAGATACAGAAGCCCTGACTTTTATGTCTTTTCCTGATGTTAAGCATTGTTCTTCTTCATCCAAAAAGATGGGAGAAGATACATGTTCACCAAGAAAGGAACTTTCTATAGTCTTATTTTTTCCCTTTTTTGGGCATTTTTCCAACCTTGACTTTTGGGTCCTTTGTCAAGAGTAGGTTATACTCTGGGAATCTGTAAGATCTCAGTTCCTCCAAGATGGCACAATCAAGCATGTACACTGATATGGGAGTAGAGAGGGATTTTTGTGCCCAGAATCATAACAGTCTCCTCTCCACAGCCACCTGGCCTCCTTTTCCACCAAGGCAGCACTGAGGGCTGAGATTCAGATAAGCTGCATGGGCAGGGCCACCCTTCAATGTGAGATAAAGATCAGCTCCCTCAGTGACTATACAGAGGGCTGAAGTAAGAATTAGCTTCCCAGGGGCGGAGCCAAGATGGCAGAGTGAAAGCAACGACTCACCTAAGCTCCTGGAAAAACTCCTCTGGATATCTCTGGGGGGAGAGTCTGGCCAGACTTTGGAGGTGTAGAATCCAGTGGGTGACGGACTTTGACGGATTCGGAGCTCAGGCTGGACCGGAGGGTTCACGGGAGGGATCTGTTCCGCCGGGGTAAGACCCCGGCGCACAGCGCAGCGCGGTCAGCGCGGCAGGGCGGAGGGAATCAGAGGAGCCTGAGAGTGGCGGGAGAGACCAGCGGAGCAGGAGATAAGCCAGGCCGAGCCGGTGAGAGCCACTGAGTGCCAGACATCAGCGCAGCAGCCCCTGAAATCTTCATCCTGAAGACGGACTTCGGTGGATCACTACTTGAACTTCCAGGAACTGGGATGGCAGAGTGATCAGTAAGTGCTCTCTCCTCCCCACTGATGACCATGAGGGAACCATAAAATTCTTCCCCAGATTAATCCTGGATCAGTGGGAACAGCAGAAGGGGGCGAGTGGTCTCATAACACCAGAGGCTGGAAAAGTGGCAAAGGGGGATTCTTCCTACTGTGGTGGAGGCGATCTGGAGGGACAGACGACCCAGGGCAGAGAAAATTCGCACTGAGACACAGGCAAGCCTCAGAGCCGGGAGATGAGCCCCAGGAGGGGCGGGAACACGCGTTAGCTTCTAGGCGTGCCCCAGCCCTCCAGGGGAAAAGGGAAGACAATAGGGAAGCTGGGATCACCATCCCCTGACCTTGCCTTTGTCTCAAGTCAGCTGAGGAGATATCCTGAGACCAGACCACACCTCCCACACACCTAACAAGCTAACCCCAGGGTTGATCTGGGAAACAAAAAACAAAAGCCTGCTTTTAGCCCAGACACACATCAGCTCAACTTAAAGATCTGTACCTTCTGACTGAAAGAACCAAAAGCTACAACACTCAGCCAACATCATGAATCGGAAAAAGCAGACGAAAAGTGAAAAAAACATAGAATCTTTCTATGGGGATAAGGACCAAAACACAAACACCAAAGAGGTTAGAGCTGAGACTGTACTTCCATCTGAAACCTCAGATGGGACTATGAATTTCTCGCAAGCACAACTAGATTACCTGGAACGTCTGAAGAAGGATATAAAAGAAAAACTGGCCAATGATTTTAAAACTATAAAAAAAGATTTCACTGATGAGAACATCACTCTGAAAAAGAAAATTGAAGAAATGGAAAAGGAAGTTCAAAAATTAACTGGAGAAAGTAATTCCCTAAAAGGAAGAGCTAATCAAATGGAAAAGGAAACCCAAAACCTAATTGGGAAAATTGGTCAGATGGAAAAGGAAACCCAAAACCTAACTGGGAAAATTGGTCGAATGGAAAAAGAAGTACAAAAATTAAATGGAGAAAATAGCTCCTTAAAGGGAAAAATTGGTCAGATGGAAAAGGAGATGGAAAAGCTAACTGAAGAAAACACTATGATGAAGATTAGAATTGGGCAAGTAGAAACTAATGACTCAATGAGGCAACAAGAATCAGTGAAACAAAATCTAAAGAATGAAAAGATAGAAGAAAATGTAAAATATTTAATTGGAAAAACAACTGACCTGGAAAATAGATCCAGGAGAGAAAATCTAAGAATTATTGGCCTGCCAGAAACCCATGATGAAGAAAAGAGTCTGGACAATATCTTCCAGGAAATCATCAAGGAAAACTGTCCAGAAGTACTAGACTGAGAGGGCAAAATAGTCATCGAAAGAATCCACCGTTCCCCTCCCGAAAGGGATCCCAAACTCAAAACGCCAAGAAATATAGTTGCCAAATTCCAGAGCTATCAAGTGAAGGAGAAAATACTACAAGCAGCCAGAAAGAAACAATTCAAATATCAAGGACACACAGTCCTTGCAGCTTCTACATTAAAAGATCGAAAGAATTGGAACCCAATATTCCGTAAGGCAAAGGAGTTGGGACTTCAACCAAGGATCAACTACCCAGCAAAGTTCAGCATAACATTTCAGGCAAGGAGAAAGTCATTCAACGAAATAAGGGATTTCCAGAGCTTCCTGACCAAAACACCAGAACTCAATAGACAATTTGATCTTCAAATGCAGGTCTCCAGAGAATCATAAAAAGGTAAACAGAGGGGAAAAAACAAAAACAAAAACTTGCTACTCAATTAGGGCAAACTGTTTACCTCCCTATAAGGGAAGATGATACCTGTTAATCTTGAGAACTGTGCAGCTATTATGATAAAAGGAATATATGTAGAGGGAACGGGCATAAAGTAAATGATGTCATGTCAAATATATGATTTAAGTAGGAGAAGGGAATGTAATAGGAGGTGTGGAAAGGGGGAAGCAGAAAATGGCAAATTATATCACAGGAAGAAGTACAAAACTATAGTAGAGGGAAGGAGGGGAGGGAGAAGAGCATTGTTTGAGAGGTATTCTCATCTGATTTGTTCAAAGGAGGGAACAATAATCTTAAGTAGATAAGCCTAACTAGCTCTATAGGTAGTTGGAGGGGAAGGGGGAAGAAAGGGGAGGGTGGCTAAAAGGGAGGAAAGAAGCAATAAGAGTAAAGGGGACTAAAAGGGAGGGGGGTCAAAAGAAGGAGGGGAAGGCTGCAGGAGGAGGGGGAGAAAAGTGAATACTATTGAGGAGGGGAAGGGAGACGGGAGAGCTAAAAGCACAAATGGTGGGAAAGAGGTTGGTGGGAAATACACAGATTGTAATCATAACTGTGAATGTGAATGGAATGAACTCTCCCATAGAACGGAGACGGATAGCAGAATGGATTAAAAGCCATAATCCAACAATATCCTGCTTACAAGAAACACATTTGAAACGGGGGGATACACATAGGATAAAGTTCAAAGGATGGAGCAAAATATATTGTGCTTCAGCTCATGTAAGAAAGGCAGGAGTAGCAATCCTAATCTCAGACAAAGCAAAAGCAGAAATAGATCTAATCAAAAGGGATAAGGATGAAAACTATATCCTGCTAAAAGGCACCATAGACAATGAAACAATATCATTACTAAACATGTATGCTCCAAGTGGTGTAGCATCCAGATTCTTAGAGGAGAGGTTGGGGGAGTTGAAGGAAGAAATTGATAGCAAAATATACTACTGGGGGACCTCAACCTCCCCCTCTCTGAACTCGATAAATCCAACCTCAAAATAAACAAGAAAGAGGTTAAGGAGGTAAATAAAACTCTGGATAAGGTAGATATGATAGATCTTTGGAGAAAATTAAATGGGAATAGAAAGGAATATACTTTTTTTCTCAGCGGTACATGGAACATTTACAAAAATTGACCATGTACTAGGACATAAATATCTCACAATCCAGTGCAGAAAGGTAGAGATAATCAATGCATCCTTTCCAGATCATAATGCATTAAAAATTACATGTAATAAAAGGCCATGGAAAGAGAAACCAAAAATCAATTGGAAACTAAATAATCTAATTCTAAAGAAGGGTTGGGTTAAAGAAGAAATCATAGAAACAATCAACAATTTCATTCGAGAGAATGACAATAGTGAGACAACATACCAAAACTTATGGGATATGCAAAAGCAGTTATTAGGGGAAGTTTTATATCTCTGAATGCTTACATAAATAAAATAGAGAAAGAGGAGATCAATGACTTAGGCTTGCAGTTGAAAAAGCTAGAAAAAGAACAAATTGAAAATCCCCAAGCAAATACCAAATTAGAAATACTGAAAACCAAAGGAGAGATTAATAAAATTGAAATTAAGAAAACTATTGAATTAATAAATAAAACCAATAGTTGGTTTTTTGAAAACACTAATAAAATTGATAAACCTTTGGTCAATCTGATTAAAAAAAAGAAAGAAGAAAACCAAATTACTAATATTAAAAATGAAAGTGGTGAACTCACCTCCAATGAGGAGGAAATTAAAACAATAATTAGAAACTACTTTGCCCAACTTCATGCCCACAAATTCGATGATCTAAAGGAGATGGATGAATATTTTAAAAAATACAAATTGCCCAGATTAACAGAAGAGGAAGTTGAATACGTAAACAACCCCATCTCAGAAAAAGAAATTGAACAAGCCATCAATGAACTCCCTAGGAAAAAATCTCCAGGGCCAGATGGATTCACAAGTGAATTCTATCAAACATTTAAAGAACAGTTAATTCCAATACTACATACACTATTCTTGAAAATTGGGGAAGAAGGAGTCCTCCCAAATTCTTTCTATGATACAAATATGGTTTTGATACCCAAACCAGGAAGAGACAAAACAGAGAAAGAAAATTATAGACCAATTTCCCTAATGAATATAGATGCAAAAATTTTAAATAAGATTCTAGCAAAACGAATACAGCATCTTATCACGAGATTAATACATTATGATCAGGTAGGATTCATACCAGGGCTACAGGGCTGGTTCAATATTAGGAAAACTATTAGCATTATCGATCACATCAACAACAAAGCTAACAAAAACCACATGATTATCTCAATAGATGCAGAAAAAGCTTTTGACAAAATACAACATCCATTCCTACTAAAAACATTGGAGAATGTAGGAATAAAGGGAACTTTCCATAAAATAATAAGCAGTATCTATCTAAAACCTTCAGCAAGCATTATATGCAAAGGGGATAAGCTAGATGCATTCCCAATAAGATCAGGGGTGAAACAAGGTTGTCCATTATCACCACTATTATTTAATATGGTACTAGAAATGTTAGCTGTAGCAATTAGACAAGATAAAGATATTCAAGGAATAAGAATAGCCAAAGAAGAAACTAAGTTATCACTCTTTGCAGATGATATGATGATTTACCTAGAGAATCCCAGAGATTCAAGTAAAAAATTACTAGAATTAATAAACAACTTTGGCAAAGTTGCAGGGTACAAAATAAACCCACACAAATCTTCTGCATTCCTATATATTAGCAACAAAGCCCAACAGCAAGAGATAGAAAGAGAAATCCCATTTAAAGTTAGGGTAGACAGTATAAAATACTTAGGAGTCTACCTGCCAAAACAAACCCAGGGATTATATGAACACAATTACAAGACACTTTTTGCACAAATAAAGTCAGATTTAAGTAAGTGGAAAAACATTAGTTGCTCATGGGTAGGCCGTGCTAATATAATAAAAATGACAATTCTACCCAAATTAATATACTTATTTAGTGCCATACCAATTAAACTATCAGACAATTACTTTCTAGAGCTGGACAAAATAATATCAAAATTCATTTGGAAAAACAAAAGGTCCAGAATATCAAAGGGACTAATGAAAAGAAATGCTTGGGAAGGTGGCCTAGCGCTACCAGACCTCAAACTGTACTATAAAGCAGCAAGTATCAAAACCACTTGGTATTGGCTAAGAAACAGAGATGTAGACAAGTGGAATAGACTTGGCACTCAAGATGCAGTAGGCAAGGAATATAGCAACCTTCTGTTTGATAAACCCAAGGACCCCAGCTTCTGGGATAAGAACTCATTGTTTGACAAAAATTGCTGGGAAAACTGGATAACAGTGTGGCGGAAATTAGGCATAGACCCATACCTGACACCGTACACAAGAATAAAGTCCAAATGGGTACATGATTTAGGTATAAAGATTGATACCATGAATAATCTGGAGAAGCAAGGAATAGTGTATTTATCAGATCTATGGAGAAGGGAAGAATTCTTTACTAAAGGAGAGATAGAATGCATTATGAAATGCAAAATGGATAACTTTGATTACATTAAACTGAGAAGTTTTTGCACAACCAAACCCAATGCAACCAAAATCCGCAGGGATGCAGTAAATTGGGAAAGAATTTTTACAGCTAAGCTCGGGGATAAAAGCCTTATTTCTAGAATATATAGAGAACTGATCCAAATGTATAATCATACAAGTCATTCCCCAATTGATAAATGGTCAAAGGATATGAACAGGCAATTTTCAGAGGAAGAAATTAAAGCTATCTATAATCATATGAAAAAATGCTCTAAATCACTATTGGTTAGAGAGATGCAAATCAAAACAACTCTGAGGTACCACATCACACCTATAAGATTGGCAAACATGACAGAACAAGAAAATGATAAATGCTGGAGAGGATGTGGGAAAGTTGGAACACTAATTCATTGTTGGTGGAGCTGCAAGTGCATCCAACCATTCTGGAGAGCGATTTGGAACTATGCCCAAAGGGCTACAAAAATGTGCATGCCCTTTGACCCAGCAATATCGCTACTAGGACTATATCCCCAAGAGATCGTAAAAATGGGAAAGGGTCCCACATGTACAAAAATATTTATAGCAGCACTCTATGTAGTTGCCAAAAACTGGAAGTCAAGGGGATGTCCATCAATTGGGGAATGGCTGAATAAATTATGGTATATGAATGTAATGGAGTACTATTGTGCCATAAGAAATGATGAACAAGAAGACTTCAGAGAGGCCTGGAAGGACTTATATGACCTGATGCTGAGTGAAAGGAGCAGAACCAGGAGAACTTTATGCACAGCAACGACCACAGTGTCTGAGAGTTTTTTCTGGTAGACTTAGATTTTTGTAATAACACAAGAACTTCTTACAAAAAAAAAAAAAAATCCCAAAGATGGTTCTCAAGGCAAAATGTCTTCCACACTCAGAGAGAGAAATATGGAAGTCACTCACATATTGTAGCAGATCATGTTTGTGTATGTGTATGTGTTTGTGTATCATGTTCTGATTTGTTATACGATTTCTTTCATTTATCTTAGTCTGACTACATAGCATGACTATAGTGAAAATATACTTAATAGGAAAGTATATGTAGAACCTATACAGAATTGTATGCAGTCGTGGGGAGGGAGGGGGGTAGTGGGGAGTAGGTGGGGAGGGATAAAATCGCAATTGTATGGCAGTGATTGTTAAACATTACAAAATAAAAATATAAAAAAAAAAAAAGAATTCGCTTCCCAGGGGGTTTTTGATCCAAGAGTCCCGGGCGGGGAGGGGGCACGCTGTACAGGCTGCTGTGGGAACTACTGCTGCCTGCCAGATGTGGCCTCTGTGGCAGCTGCCTGAGGCTGGAGCTATGGGAAGGCCCTTCTTCCTTCCTGGCCAGCTGAAAAAACCTTGTCACTGACCTTTGGCGCCTGTGGGTTGAGGGATCTGTGAACTGCTGCTACTGTGACTGGGGATTCACTGCTACTGTGACTAGAGATTCTGCCCCTGAAGTGTCCTCCTCCCAGAACCATGGCGCGCTATGTGGCCAAGGCTGAGCTGGGCTCCACTCTGCATCTGGTGCAACAGACGTTTCCCATGGGCCTTTCAGGTCATCCTGGGCTGGAAATATCCTCCACTCTGTTGTTCTCCACTTCTGCTGCTCCAGAATTTGTTGAGAGTCCCTCTCTATAGGTATTTTATGGACTGTGTGGGGAGAGTCCACATATGTGTGTCTTTCTACTCTGTCATCTTGGCTCTGCCCAAAATTCTTTTTGAACTCTTCCAAGGCCTGAGATAATTGCGTATTTATTTTGGAGGTTTTAAATGCAGAAACTTTGACTTTTAATCTTCCTCTGATGGTAAGCAGTGTTGTTTCTCATCTGAAATGATAGAAGAAAATACCTGTTCACCAAGACAGTAACTTTCTATCATCTTATTTTATCCCTTTTTGGGCATTTCCCTATTCAGTTACTTAACTTTTGAGTCCTTTGACAAGAGAGGGACATACTCTAGGATCCTGTAAGTTCTCAGTTCCTCCAACATTGCACAATCAAGAGTGAGGAGCTTACTCCTCTCCTTTCCTGTGCTCTGGTCTAGCAGCTACAAAAGCTTTTCTCCCCAGGATCTGTAAGTAGAATGACTTTTCCAGAGCATCCACCAGCTCCACCATACCAGCCAGTGGTCTTCCTCACCCCTAGGCTGCCACTCAGGGCTGAGACGCAGGTCGTAGGCTCAATTCCTCCAAGGGCTTTAGGTTGAGGGCTCCAAAAATGGATACTGTTGCTGTTGCTGCTGCTGCTGCTGCATCTTGGATCTGGCACTAGGGGAGACCCCTCCTTCTTTGTCACTCAGGTGAAAAAGTTTTCTCACTGACCTTTGAATTTGTCTTTAGCATTTGTGGGTTGAGGGATCTGAGACCTGCAGCTGTTTCAGGGAATTCTGCCCCCAAGCCCTGCTCAGATCCTGTTCCTACCAGGGCCACACAGCCAAGGCTGAGCTGGGCTCCGTGTGCTCTGCTCCATTCTGCACCCTGTCTGACAGACCTTTCCTGTCAGTCTTCTAGGCTGCCTTGGGCTGGAAATTCCTTTCATTCTGTTGTTTTGTGACTTCTGCTACTCTAGAATTTATTTAGAGTCATTTTTACAGGTATTTTATGGGCTGTGGGGGAAGAACTAGAGTAGATGCATCTTTCTGCTTCTCCATCTTGGCTCTGCCTTCCTCTCTGTCTTGATTTTTGATTTCATATTATCAAAAATCTATTGAATATTTGGAAGAGAACCAAATCTATTAGATTTTTATATAAGTATATTCTGAAACAGAACTCATTAGCCTTTTACGCCCCCCCCCCCAAAAAAAAAACCTCCTTTCGCTAACTTTCCTTTTTCTATAGTGGGTAACATCTTCTTTCCAGTTACCTAGGTTCAGAACCTCAATGTCATCCTGAGAACTTCTCTTCTCCGGACCATCACCTTAATCCAGGTCATTCTCAACTGTTCTGTGATTAGTGGCTTCAAATTGCTGTCAATGTATCCAACTCTTCCATTTCCAAATTATCCTCCACATTACTACAATTTTTATGTTACTAAAGTCTGATTATGATACTCTGTAATGGTAATGTAAATGAGAAGATATTTCCCATTCATTAATAGGTCCATGTGACCTTCCTAGGTCACATGGAAGTCTGAGTCACATAAGTCTGTGGTGGGAGAAGTTGTTGAAGAGATGGAACAGGAAGAGGCAGAGCTAGAGCAGAGCTGAGAGGAAATTTGTTTTGAGAGCAATCACAGCTAGGAAAGATTCAGGCAAGGAGGCATCTGGCTAGTATGAGTGAAAGAGCTTGTTTGTTATTTTGTTTAAGGGAGCCTGCGTGTGATTTGTTTAAGGGAGCAGGTTTGTGGGAGGACTAGCAAGGGGAAGGTTTGGGGATGGTGTTGTCCTCTGCATTGTTATTGTGGATATAATTTTGTTACTATAATGGATTTGACTTTCTGGTGTCTGAATAAATGTTTTGATTCTGTCTTCCATGTGGAGAGTCTGTTGCATTTTACAATTTAGAATTGCACCAGGATATTCACAGATACTGTAGGTGCTATGAATATTGCATTGGTGCTCCACACTCCCCTGTTTAAGAAGTTCAAATGCCTTCATAATCTTATTATGATAAAATATAAACCATGACTCATATTATCGCCTGTGTCCAACCTACCATTTATGGCTTATTTAACATCAATTACTTTCATGCATGCTTCAGTTCAATCCACCTTCCCTCCTTTTATTTCTTCAGATGATACTTTCCATCACCAATCTCAATGCATTTTAACAGGTTTTTCTCAGTATTGGAGCACATTAATTCGTTGATTATAAATCTTTGGAAATTAGAAACTGCAGTTTCCTTCATGGTTCACTAAATTCTTTCAACTATAACCTACATTCGACTCAATTCTAACTCCTAGATTTTTCTTGATTTCTCTAGTTGTAATTCTTCAGAAACAAATGAACACATAGACACAGAATATACAGCACTACAGAAAATCTCAACTCCTTGAGGTCCACACGTGGTTTGCTTTGTCTCTTTTTCTGTGCAATGTAGTGTGTTACCTTTTCCTTAATAAGCAATTGATAGATGTTTGATGGATGAATGAAATAAATAGTTCAACATGGTTGACTCAGGTAATCTCCAGACTCGCCAGACTGTTAGCCCTTAGCTAATGATATTTTTTTTTCATTCTCAGTAATTTCTTAAACTATCTATTTTTAAAATAAAAACCCTTCTGGACTGTTGAAGCAGAAGAAAACTCAGATCCATAAAGGGGGACCAGGAATGAACAAGAGTCTATACCCTGCTTACAAAGATTATAAATAAATTTATTTCCTGAAAAGGAACTTGCAAGCTGGAAGAGTGAGACAATGTCCATATCTGTTCAAAGGCGAGTGGAAAACTGAGCTATTTATACTTTTTAAACTAAGGAAGGAAAGGAATCAGGGAGAAAATGGGAATTGGGCACATCCTAGAAAAGAATGAGGCAGGGAGGTCCATTCCCAAAGGGAGGGAGAGGTCCAGGAAAAAAAGGGAGAGTCAGGAATTCCAGGTGTCAGAACATTTGACACACAAATCAGAAGACATTCTTAGTTATAAGTAGTCTTAAAATTTCAAATCAGACCTGCACAATTTGGCAGTAGGCAGGAGCCAAAATGCATAGAAGTCAAACTTCTTCAGGCTGCAGGTAGGTTAGACCAGAGATAGACTGATGGTGGTTGCTTGCCATAGGTCAGGTGAGAAACAGGAGAATGTACATTGGCAACCCTACATTTTCCATGAATAGCTGGAAATTCTTAGGCTGGCTGCAAGTGGCCCACAGGCCATGTGCTGTTCAGACCTGAGCTAAGGGGATGTTTCCAAAAACCATAAAACTGGATGTATACGAGAGTTTCGTAAGCAATACTTGGGAGAGTCTCTGAAGATAAGGATGTCTCTTGAAGGTCCGTAAATCACCATATGTCTCAGGGGCTGATTCAAGGCTGGTATGAGCTTAACTGGCTTCTGAGTTGATGATTTTCACACAACCAGGTGGATTTACTCTCAGCTGCCATGAATGATTGTCAGTATGTCAAACCACTCTGTATGTTACCTAATACAATCAGTCCTCGTATAATTCTTCTCACTTGCCTGGATAATTGGAGAGGGGAGGCAAGGCTCCAGCAAATCAAGGTTGCATATCCATTTTCATACTATTTTAAAGTATTTTCGGTTTTAATTAATGGACAATGTACTTAGATGGGTAAAATAAAAATTCTTGGTGAATTAATAGAAGTAAGAGTCGTTCACAGGAAAACTTAAACTAGTAGTGATACTCATCCAAGTGATTAGATCAAGTAACTTCAAAGGAGTGAGGCAGTTGCTGGGGATAACTGAACTTGTTGCTCTATGCAGCAAAGCTTTTAAAGGCTATTTTTCCCTCTAGTCCCATGACTGAATTAATGATTGCTTTCTCAAACTCTATGACAAATAGGACATCTTTATGGTGGGATAAAGATATCAGCATGGAATAGATAATAGATTAATTCCAACTATAGGTAGAAAAAACAATCCTTTATGTCTGAGGATCGTTCCACGGCAGTTTAAGAGTCCAGATCATTGATCATTTGATATTTTAACAAGGTATAAGTAAAACGTCATTTTACAAATACCACTAGGCTTCAAAACGGAAATATGAATATACGGGGCCTCAAAGTAGTTTAGAACATTTCAACATGTTCCTATAAGAAAAAGAAAAAGACTTTGATTTTGAATGTTTTGCCATAGTCATATTCTTTTTTTAAGAACACAAATCTCACATATCTGCCTGTCTAAAATGCTTAGTAAATGCTTCAATAATATATTTTTAGAACCAAGCCCATTCAGAGGTAGAACACAAGGTAACCATGTTCTAATATGCCTCTACTGCTCTTCTGCCTTCATTTGGTGTAAAAGAATGTGATCTGAGTTATTTTAAGATGCATGAAACAATTATACGTAACAGTGAGATTTGTGTTTGTATTGTTTATTGATGTTTCTCTTTAAGCTGTAAATAAGAAAAAAAAGTTGTTTTTTTCCTACTTGACTCTAGAGATCAGAGGTAGAGCACTCAGAAGATAATTTAGCAAAAAGTCAAACTTAGGGGGAAAAAAAGGAAAGATAAAAACCTACTTATCAAGCTGAATTGTCCAAAAATGACCGACCCCCAACACTCCAGAGGTGGTAGAGAGTAAGGCCTTTTGGGCTACTTTCAAAGAAAAGTTTAATAAGCATTTGTAAATCACATTATAGAGGAGGTTGGGTGGGATGGATGCTGAAGTCCTTCCCAAAGCTGAACTTCCTTTTTTCTGTAACATCTAAATCTCTTTTCTTAGATTTATATTTTTAATTCTATTCTACTATTTCTATTCGTTCTCATCTGATTCTATAGAAATCTGGATACTTCTCTTAATGTTCTTTTTGATCTTTAAAGAACTTAATGCCATTTACAAAAAAAGTATCAGAAGCTAGTTTCTTAAATTTTAGTCCAAGAACAAGTGGAAGTTTCAATAACTAGGAATAACTCTGTCTTAAAATGTGATTCAGGGAATTGCTAATGTGAAATCAATTAGGCTTAACACTCCTTAAATCTCCAAAAAGGAGCTGATTAATGTGGTTATTACCCCAAAGCTGTGATTAGAAGCATATTTTATGTGTGGCTTTGTTTGATTAAGCTGTCATTTTCAATGCACATATACACTACTACTAATTTGCCTTAAGAAGCATAAAGTGGTAGTTTACTAAAAAAGGGACACTCTGTTCAACATTTGCAAAATTATACTCCATTTAAGAATAAGAGTTGTTAGCATAAGTTACAAGTCATCACAATTTTTTTCCTTTTGTTGAGTGCATGAAGGAACCAATATTTGGCTTTTAAAATACATACATACATGCATATATATGTATACACACACACATATATATACACATATTGATGGTGCACATGTACACATATATACATATAGATGTATATATTTAAATATTTCCCATGTAAAATTTATCAGTCTTCTAAAAAAATTAAGTTTCAAATTCTTGCATTCCCTTCTACATCATGGCCCTCATTGAGAAAGCAACCAATTTGATATTAATTATACATGTGAAGTCATGCAAAACATATTTCAGCACTAGACATTTGCAAAAGAAAAGAAAACAAGAATAAAGTTTTTAAAAGTATGTTTCTCTCTAGATGCAGAGTTATCAGTTCTCTTGAGGTGGATAGCATTTCTCATCATGGTTACATTGAAACTGTCTTAGATCATTTTCTTTATCAGACTAGTTAAGTCTTTCGCAGTTGATCATCTCTGTACTGTTGCTCCAAATAAGTATCATGTTTTCTTGGTTCTCCTAATTCCATTTTGCATGAGTTTGTACAAGACTTCCTAGGTATTTTCTAAAACTATTCCACTCTTCATTTTTTATAGCCCAATGATATTCCTTCAGAACCATATGCCACAACCTCTTCAGTCATTCCCCAATTGTTAGGCATCCCTTCAATTTCCATTTCTTTGCCACCAGGATAAGAGCTGATATTAATATCGTTGGACAAGTCATTCCTTTTGTGCTTTTCTTGGATATCTTTGAGATATAGACCTAATTGTGGCATTCTTGGGTAGAAGGATGTATATAGTCTTATAGCTTTTTTGGCATGTTTGCAAATTGTTCTCCAGAATTGTTGGACTAGTACAAAATTCCATCAACAATTCATTAGTGTCCCAATTATTCCATATTCCCTCTAGTAATTGTTATTTACTTTTTTTGTCATGTTAGCCAGTATGGTAAATGTCATATGGTGTCTAAAAGATGTTTCACTTTACATTTTACTAATCAGTAGTAATTTCTAACATTTTATGTGGCTATTGAGAGTTTTTATTTCTTCTTCAGAAAATTTCCTATTGATACCATTTGAAGATTTATCAAGTGGTGAATAGCTCTTATTTTTAGAAATTTTGTTCAGTTCCCTATATATCCGAAAAATGAAGCCTTTATTAGAAAACAAAAGTTGCTCTATTTTCCCCAGTCTCTTCTAACTTGGTTGTTATTAGTTTTGGTTGTTCAAAAGATTTTAATTCCATGAACTCAAAATTGTTTATTTTACATCCTTTGATCCTCTTTATCTCTTATTTCATTATAAACTCTTTTCTTATCCAAAGATCTGATAGGTTCATTTTTCCATTTTCCCGTAAAATACTTATATCATTTTTAGGTCTAAATCATTTATCCATTTTCAAATTATCTTGATGTATGGTTTGACACGTTTGTCTATGCTTGCTTTCTGCCAAACTGCTTTCCAGTTTTCCCAGCAATTTTTTTAAATGATGAGTCCTTTCCTGAAAAGCTTGGGTTTTTGGGTTTATCAAACAATAGATTATTTTAGTCATTTAAAATTGCGTTGTTTACCTAATCCGCAATTGATCCACAACTCTGTTTCTTAGTCAGAATCATATTGTTTTGATGATTACCACTGAGAAGTATAGCTGGATGTCTGGTACTGCTAGGACTCTTCACTTTTTTTTTTTTTTTTTGGTTTTAATCGATTCCCTTGATATTCTTGTCCTTTTGTTCTTCCATATGAATTTTATTATGATTTTGCCTAGTTCTATAAAACTATTCATTGGTAGTTTGATTGGTATGGGATTGAATAAATTAACTTATGTAGAAACGTAATTTTTATTAAATTGCTCAGCCTATCCATTTGTTTATCAATATTTACCCAACGTTCATTACTGTCTTTATTTGTGAAGTTTTTATTTATTTATTATTTTGCAATTGTGTTCATGTAATTCTTAGATTTACCTTGCTATACATATATACATATATATATGTATGTACACACACACACACACACACATATATATATATATTTGTATATATCCAGATAATTTTTATCTGAAATTATTTTAAATTCAATTTCTCTGTTTCTTACTGCTGTGTTTTGTGGGTATCTTGTAGAAATGCTAATGATTTCTTTGGGTATATTTTATATCTTTCCACTTTGCTGAAATTACTGATCATTTTATTACTTTTTAGTTGATTTGGAAATTTTTGTTACATTTGGACTTTGTTCCCAGCATAGGGAGCAGGAAGGGGCAATGTCTCAAGTTTTGGATTATTTTTGCTTTCTGTTTTCAGAGCTAGTTCCACAGGTTTGGGATTTTTTCTTTTTCTTTCTTTTTTTTTTTTTTTTTTGTAATTACAAAGTTATACTTTGGGGAGAGGTACCATCACTGTTCTGGTCTGCACTCTGAACCTTGCCCAAAGTGCTCTTCTGGTTCCTTCAGATTGCACTTACTCCCTTGCAACCTGAAGTGATACTATTCCTTAAGGTCCCTCTTCCATTGTGAATAAAAACAACACTGCCCTCAGGTCTTCCACACTCTCAACTGCTGAATGTTACATGTCTAGAAGACTCATTGAGCCTCCAGGTAGGTTAATAACAGAAGGAAAATATATTTTGCTTATATTTGAAGGAATAACTCAATATTGGCTAGTCTCATATAACTCTACATTTCTATGTTTTATTATATTTAATTTTTCATCATCAAAAATTTGCTTCCTCATCTTATTTCCAGTCCCCTTCTCCTCCCACTTGAGAACAACAACAAAAGCCTCTTACAAACGTATATACCAAAGCAAAACAAATGTTCATATTGGTTACAACCAAAAGTATATTTCTATGTCTCTACGTTCTGCTTCCTTTACCTCTCTATCCAAAGGTGGCAGGCATTAGTCCTATGGAATTTGCTGATAAAAATATTTTATTCTGTTAAATTTGTTTGTCTTTATTATATTGTTGTCAGCGTGTATATTGTTATCCTGGTTCTGTTCATCTCAATCTGCATCAGTTCATAAGGATCTTTCCAGGTTTCTTTGAAAGCAACTACTTCATCATTTCTTACAGTACAATAGTATTTCATTACATGAATATACCAGAACATTTTCAACCACTCCTCAACTTATGGCCACACCCTAAGATTCTCAGTCTTTGTCAGTTCAAAAAGAGCTATAAATATTTTTTGTGCATCCTTAATGTTTGGTTGCCTAGGTCTACTCTCTCTTTCTTAACCTATGATTCCTTAAATTCCCCCTCCCTTCTTTTTCCCTTTCCATTCTATTTCTTCATTGAGTAAAGCATACATCTGTATCCAACTTTGTGTATGTGTAAATATTTTTCCATCTTTTAATTAGTAGGGATAAGAGTGAAGTTGAAGTGGCAGCTGCTCTACTCAGCTCTTCCATCTTGTGTTTTAGTAATGTTTTGTTAGATACCTTGATTATGATCCCTTAATTGTTCTCTCCTATCCCTCCACTTCTGCCAACGTATTCCTTTTCCACCTTCCCCCCTCATGCTTCTCTTAAGATCATCAACACTTAACAGAAAGATTTTCAAGTTTTGTCTAATTAAATTTCTTTTTTGACCTCTGCTGATGATAGGGTTCATAGGAGATACTTTTATCACTTCAACATATTTGAAAGTAAACAATTTATCACTATTTTAGTTCCTTAATGTTGGTTATTAATATTACTTTAAAAAATTCTCTCAGTTCTTGTGTTTGAACTTCCAAGTTTTTAGATAATTCTGGTCTTTTTTTACCTGGATATCTTTTACTTAATTAAAGGTATTCGTCCCCACCCACACACATGTATATATACAGATACATATATACACACAAAATACATACATACACATATGCATATATATATGTGTGCATATATATGTGTGTATATACATATGTATGTATATACACACATATCTATTTAGTTTTTCAGCTTTCTAACTTCACAGTTGATACTGGGACTGTACTGTTGGGAAGGTCTGGACTGATCCTATTGCTGATACCTTGTTTTACTGAGTGTTGGGTTTTTCCATGATCTCAGGGACAATATCGGTTCAGGACTTACAAGCTTTAAGCATTCTTAAAATTCTCTGATTAAGATTAAAGTCTGATTGTTGTCCCCATGAATGAACTCTGAAATTTTATGATCTGCCTTTGGGTCTGACCAACAGCAGAATGCTTCTGTATTAAACCACTGTTACTGAGCTAAGATACTCAAAACTGTAGAACTGCAGACTGCTTTTTGTTCTGAGATTCCTGCCCTGGTTATTCTTCTTCAGTCTTAAGACTTGAAAGAAGATTGAAATTGATCTGCTGCTCTCTTTTTGGGGTCTGTCATACTCATTCTCCTTGCTTCTGAACTTGCTGCTCTCTAGATATACTGGCTAGGGTCTAAGAATGCTGGTGAGGAGAAACCAGGCACAGGTACCCTCCTCAATCTGTCTTGTATCTGTGACCTGTAACAAACTAGCGTTCAAGAAATTATCATTTGGCACCTGTCCCTATCATGGTGGCTCTATCTGGCTTTCAGTGTATCTAGTATCTTTTCTTCCCTGAATTTCCAATATTTCCTTGGATTCTGGTATGCTCCACATTCTAGTTGCTCCAAATGAAGCCCAGTCTCTGGGTTGCAGACTTCTCCGGCTCTCTGTAAGGACTTAGATTTGAAAATGATATGCTGATACTTTTCTTTCGATTCTTCTATTATGATTCAATTTGGTTTGTTTTCTAAAGCTATTTGTTGAAAGTGTTGGATGGTTATACACTTCACTTCTTCTTACTACTGTGCCATCTTGGTCCAGCCTTTCAAAATCGCCTTCTAAAACAAGGTTTTGTGCTATTTGGAGTCAGTAGATCTGACTTAGAATTCCTGCTCCAATACTCATTAATTCTGCCACACAAAGCAAGACACTTAAACTTTCTTGGATTCATTTTCCTCATATGTAAAATGAGGGGTAGTAAATAACTATCTACCTTCAATTTCCCATACACCTCTAATAATAATAATTATTATTATACTACAATTCTATTACCCAAACGGATCAAATGCTTATTTTTTCTATTTCACAAGGCTGTTGTAGGAGAAATGCTGTTTAAGTCTAAAAGTACTTTGTTTTTATTGTCCTGAAAGTTTGAAAGGTTTAGCGATTATACTAATGGTAAACTTGAGTTGTTCATTGAATGGACTGACATATGTATAACACATGTTCTCATCTCTTAGGACCTTAGGGTGATTCTTTGTTTACTTCATTAAACAAAAGGGAATGTCTAAGAATCATTCTTTCAAATTATGACAATTAAAACAGTAATACATAGTATTTATATAATAATATACTTATATATGTGTATATGTATAAATATATATACAGATATGTGTATATACATATATATATATTTATACACCAACACCCCCCACACACACCCATATATACATATATATATGTGTGTGTATATATATATATATATATATATATATATATATATATATATATATATATATGTGTGTGTGTGTGTGTGTATGTATATTTGATGGTTGCAAAGTGTCTTTGTACATTTTTCACTTAGTCTTCTTAAATTTTAAACATCAGAAAATGATGTTTGATGGTGTTGGAGTGATTTATACAAATATATAACATTATAAATGAAAAAAACTATACATCCACCTCAGGTCTTTGGTGACTAAGTCCAGGATCTCTGCTACTGTATCTTAAGTTCAAAGGATCTATATAAGAAAGTTTCTAGGAACCACATAATCCAGTTAATGTTGATTTATTATTCGATCATAACTCAAAGAAGCAATATATTTTATAATGAAAATATTTCCAGTAGAATAGGAGAGCATCCTATAAACATATTGGTTCAAATATTTATTTCCACTGAGGTCTCTTATCTCTTCTGAAGCCACATAAGAATAAGAGAGCATCGATATATAATAATCCTTTTTCTAGGCATTCCAAAACTGGTGTTTTGCTGGACTAATTAGGATAATCTACATAACAGAATCATACATTAGGGATGAGGCCTGAGGAGAATCCATCTGCTCTCCTTATTCTAAAGCAACAGATTCTCCTGCCCTTGCCCACTTTTTGGACAACACTTTAAAATCCAAGACTGTCTTTGTGAAAGGAGACATCACAAGGTACAGTTTCAGTAAATTCTTCATTTATTTCCCATTTTACAGTTTTCATTTTTGCACTGCTCCATACACATTAAAAGACTGTAATGTATTTATATGAAGCCCTTAGATCTCTAATCTTCTCTCACAACTCCTTTCAGAGACTGAGTCACCAAGGGGATAACTATATTTTTAAGATTTGTTGATCTCTATTCATAAAACTATAATAGCTCACAAGCCTCCACCAGTATATTTACTTTTAATAGCTATTTTACAAAATTAATTCAAAGCAAAGACTTTAACATAGTATGGCATAAGACAAAGACTGGTAACAAATTATAAGCCCCATAAACTCAAGACAAACTCTCCAAAAATGCATCACGATTAATCGAAAGGGTGGATTCAAATCCAATAGTAGAAAGACACACATACAAACATAATAGGGAATAAATATGACCAAAGTAACTCGCATCTTCAATATTGCAGAATATATGTGTATGTAAATATATGTGTGTATGAGCATATATACACATATACACAAACACACATACACATACATGCACATATATACAGGCACACACGCACACACACATATATATATATATATACATATATATGTATATATATATATATATATATATATATGTGTGTGTGTATTTTCTTTCTCTTCTTCTGATGTCCTCATACTGTGACCCATATATACAGCATGTCTGCTGAGTTCCAGATATTCCAACCAATCTCCATAATTCTACAGAAACTATATTTGATGTGGTACTCAGAGGTGTATGCTATAGGTAGATAAAGAGTCATGACTGATGGAAATGGAATTGGAAGTTTATCTGTATGTAATCTTTTTCATCCTACTCCACCACTAAGAGGTATAATAATAAGTACCCCGACAAACACGGGAGGGGGGATGCTATCATACGTTCTTTGATCTCTTTTCAAAAGGAGAGACAACTTTTGAGAGGTTAGCAATCTCCTTTAATCAAGTACATATATCATTTCATCAATAGAGAAATATACAAGAAAATAAATAAAGACAAATAGACAAGGGAGGGAAGCACCAACATCTGGGTTTTCAACAGAGGGCTTCTTAGAGGCTTTCCAGAGTCTAACCTGGCACACAAACCTTCTTTCAAAACTAAACCCCAAAGCAAAATCTCCCCTCACAGTATATATACTACAGAGGCCACCACCCCTCTGACTCAGTGCCTCATTAAAAATCAGCAAAAGATATGGGCCTTCATGGGAAACAAGCCTCCCCTAATTAAGCCTCCCTAAATAGCCTCACCTGAGGCCTATCAGTGGACTGGGAAGATTTTTAACTTCCATTACAAGAGGTTGCTCCATAAAGCTGTTTGTGCAATTAATTTAAATTTCTTCCCCATAACCCAGTTTCACGGATCTGTTATTTGGAATTTGGAAGAGCAAGAGAGTGAGGAAAATTCCCCAAAGCAACTAACAAGAAGTACAAAAGAAAAACTACAGAATAAAATGCTAAGAGAGAAATTCCAAATAAAAATTATTTCCAAGCAGATCAACTAACATAGAGGATAAAAAAAGAAACAGAAAAATGAATAACACCTCAAAAAAAGCCAAGACCATATCTATAAAATATTTAAATATCAAACAATGTAAGCAAACAGAACCCAATTAGAGAATCCTCCAAACTTCTAAGAAGTTATGGAGCAATAAAAATTCCAAAATTGTTCAAAAGCAAAATAGATCTCATAAAAAAGTCATGAATGAAATTAGGACAGAAAATATACCTTTCAAAATAATTTTCTGAATTCAAAAGAATAATATGCAACAGTAAAGACAATTGAGAAACTCAACTAAAATTTAAGCTCTGAGAAAGACAAATAGATTTGTAATATAAAAATACTGAAGTAGTGAAAAATTTGGCTCAAGAGAAGAAAAAGTTAATTTTATTAATTGGACATGGTGTGTGTAAACAAAAATGAATTTTATATTAACAGGCTAATTTTAAAAGTTTTCACCAAGACAAGGACAGATTTCGTGAAATAGCTTGAATGTCAGGGTGATAGAAGGAACTTTCCTTCCCCTTTCTTCCTTTTCCTTCTTCCTTCCTCTCTTCTTTCTTCCTCTTTCCCTCTTAATTCCCCCATTTCCTTCCTAACTCCTTTTTTTCCTTCTGTCCTTCCTACTCTCCTTCCTTCCTATCTTCTTTCCTCTTTCATTCTTTCATTCCTCTCTTTCTTTCTCTTTCTTTCTCTCTTTCCTTCTTTCCTTTCCCTAATTCCTTCTCTCCCTTCCTTTTTTTTCCTATTCTTTCTTTCCTTTTTTCTTTGTTTCTTTCATTCTTTCTTTCTTTCTGTAAAGGAAGATAGGTGTGTAGGTAGGTACTTAAGGAGAAAGGAGAATGCTTGGAAGAATCATATCAAAGAGGGTGGTAATGATAGAATGAACTCTATCAAAAGTTAACAATGCTGCAGTCATGCCCATGTTAAGGGTAGTAGAAATCTATCTGTGTTGGTTAAGTTAACAACTCTTCTTCAGAGCATATTTCAATACTGTTCATATTCTTGTTATGCATTACATGCATTGTTCTCCAACCTCTACATATATCCAACTCAGCAGAACTCTACAGTGACAAGCATCATTTTTTATGCCTAAAGTAATTGTCAGTTGCTACATACTTTTGCTTAGGCATGTCAACTGTGGATTTACTTTTATTCACAATGCAGAAGTAAGGACATACATTTTGATGGCTGATTCTAGGTCATAGAATGTTTGTAAAGCTTATCTATATACTAACCTGCACCTTAAGATTCTGATAAATGTATACAATTTAATAAATTTCATAAAAATACATGAATATTTATCTTTACTTGACATTAAAAGAATATTTTGGTATGGCTTATAAAGACAAAACAGTAAATAAAAACCCCTTCCCAGTGCTCTTTCCCTGAAAAATTCTCTCCTCTAGCAAATGAGATATGTAAAATAAACCTGAATTTTTTTTCCTCCTTAGAAAGATTCTTGACATTTCTAAAAAATCCCATCTTATGTAAGATATTAAATTTTTCCAAGGTTGTATAGATTCAGACAATATACCAAAGGATTATCCCAAAAGCAAGTCTGTAACAATCAAAAGAAAAAAAAAAGAAAAGAAAAGAAAATATAAAAACAACTTCTACCTTCCCCCAAAGTAAAGAAAATTCTCCAAAATGGTGAAAAAGAAACTTCACTTTGTCTTTTCATATATTAAAAAGTGGGAGAAAACAATACAGTAACAAATTAAAGTACCCCAAAAAGACATATGAAATGTTGCATATATCGGTTAGGATCACAGATTTTTAACTGGAAGAAAAGTTAGAAGATATCTAGTACAATCTTCCTGTTTATCAGTTGAGGACAGTGTGTCCTAGGGAAGTTAGACAAAGCATTCAGGTCACACAGGTAGGAAGCATCTTTGAAAGAATTTGAATCCAGCTCCTCTGACTCCATATCAGTATTATTTCCACTAAAGCACTTTGTTTTCTACTCATAGTATCTATAATGATGGATATGGTGATGTGTTAACATGTAAATCTCCATGTCTTTAAATTCTCTGATACTCAGTTCCTTATTTTTTTTTTAAAGATTGGTGTTTATTTATTTATTTTCAGTTTGCAACATTCATTTCCATAAGATTTTGAGTTCCATATTTTCTTCCCACATTTCGCCTCCCCTCACTCCAAGATGGTATGCATTCTCATTACCCCTTCCTACAACCTGCCCTCTCTTTTATCATCACCTTTATTACTTCCTTCCCCTCTGCTTTCTTGATGTATTAATAAGTCCCTTATGGTTTCTTTTTCCTGTTTACCTTTTCATGCTTCTCTTGATTCTTGTATTTGAAAGTCAAATCTTCAATTCATCTTTGGCCTTTTCCACAAAAATGTTTGAAAGTCCTCTATTTCATTGACTACCCATTTCTCCCAAAAAATTACACTAAGTTTTACTGGGTAGATGATTCTCAATTTTCATCCTAGCTCTTCTGATCTCCAGAATATTATATTCCAAGCTGTTCAATTCCTTGATGTGAAAGCTGCTACATCTTGTGTTATCCTGATTGTATTTCCACAATATTCAAATTGATTCTTTCTGGCTGATTGCAATATTTTCTTCTTGTCCTGGGAACTCTGAAATTTGGCTACACTATTCCAAAGAGTTATCCTTTTAGGATCTCTTTTTAGAGGCAGTAGGTGGATTCTTTCAATTTCTATTTTACCCTCTGGCTCTATGATATCAGGGCAGTTTTCTTTGATAATTTCTTGAACGATAATGTCTAGGCTCTTTTTCTGATCATGGTTTTCAGGTAAACCAATCATTTTTAAATGATCTCTCCTGGATATATTTCCAGGTCACTGGCTTTTTCCAGTTAGATATTTCACATTGTCTCCTATTTGTTTGTGCTTTGTTTCTGTTTTATAATTTCGTGATTTCTGATAAAAATCATTAGCTTCCATTTGCTCCATTATGATTTTTAAGGAATTATTTTCTTCAGTGAACTTTTGAACCTCCTTTTCCGTTTGCCTTTTAAGACATTTTTCTCCTTCATTGGCTTTTTGGACTTCTTTTGCCATTTGGGTTAGTTTATTTTTAAGGTGTTACTTTCTTCAGCATTTGGGGGGCAGGGATCTCCTTTAGCAAGCTGTAGACTCACTTTTCATGATTTTCTTGCATCACTCTCATTTCTCTTCCTGATTTTTCCTCCACTTCTCTTACTTGATTTTCATAATCGTTTTTTGAGCTCCTCCATGGCCTGTGATCAATTAATATTCTTCTTGGAGGCTTTTTTGGGAGCTTTGATTCTGCTGTCCTCCTCTGGTTGTATGCCCTAATCTTCCTTGTCACCAAAGTAAGATTCTATACTCTGAGTTCTTTTATGGTATTTACTCATCTTCCCAGCCAAACACCTGACTTTGTAACTCTTCATCAAGGTAGGACTCTGCTTCCAGTGGAGGTTGGGGTTGGGCTGTATGTATTGACCCAGACTTTAAGGATTTTGTATCAGCTGCTCTATCCCCCACTGTCTTTGAGCTCAGAAGTTGCTCTGGAAGGAGTTTTTGCTGCTGTTGCTCCTGCTGCCATTACTGTTGCTGCTACCACTGGCCTCTGCCTCCTCCACCACCACTGTCCTGGGGCTGAGGCTAGACCCTACCAGACTGTAAGCTCCTCTTTACCCAGGTCCCACAGAGTTTTTTCACTGAACATATTGGTGTTTGTGGATGGATTAATCTGGAAACCACCACAGTCCCCAAGGATGCAGTCCCTGAGGCCTGCTCTGGCCCATCTGCGTCAGTGCGACCTACACTGGCACTGGGCTCTGCTCCCTGCCTAGTGTGAAAGACCCTTCTTCTCAACTTTCCAGATTATCTGGCACTATGGATTTCTTTCACTCTGCCATTTCGTGGATTCTGTACCTCTAGAAATTGTTTTTAGTATTTTTAAAAGTTCATTTATTTTTAGTTTTCAACATTCATTTCCACAAAATATTGAGTTCCAAATATTCTTGATATCACTGAGAGAGGTCCATAGCCAATCCCTTTGCTTTATTAAGGTTCTCTAGGAGCAGGGCAGCTAGATGGTACAGTGAATAGAACACTGAGACTGGAATAAGGAGGATTCATTTTTATAAAATCAAATCTTACTTACTCATTGTTTAACACTGGGCAAATAATTTAATCCTGTCTGTTTAAATTGCTCTTCTGTGAAATGAGCTAAAGAATGAAATAATAAACTACTCCAGAAAATCCTTTTATTGGGGAAGAGCCAAGATGGTGGAGTGAGAGCAACAACTCACCTAAGCTCTAAGACAAACTCCTTCAGATACTTCTAAAAAGAGAATCTGACCAAATTTTGGAGGTGCAGAATCCAACAGGAGACAGACTGTGGCAGATTCGCAGCCCAGGACAGCCTGGAAAGTCCACAGGAAGGATCTGTTCTATGGGGGTTAGCCCACAGTACACAGCACAGCACATCCAGCTCAGCAGAGCCAAAGGGCCCTGGGAACCCTGACACAGCAGCAGGTGGAACCCGCTAAGCCACAGACCAGGGTGAGAGAACAGCAGAGCCAAGCCAGTGACAGCTGCTAAGCACCAGATATAAGTCCAAGCAGCTCCTGAGACTTTCATCCTGAGGATTAAACGTTGGTAAGTCACCTACTTGAACTTCTGGGAGCCAGGATGGTGGAGTGATCAGTAAATTCTCTCTCCTTCCCCCTTGGTGATCTTGAGAGAATCATAAAATATTTCCCCAGAAAAATACTGGATCAGCAGGAACAGCCGAGGGGGCAAATAGTCTCATAACACCTGAGGCTAGGAAAATAGCTAAGGGGGTTTCCTCCCACTGTGGTGGAGGCAAACAGGAAGGAAATGGGCAACAGGGTGGAGGAAACTTGCACTAGGACCCAGGCAAGCCTCAGCACCAGGAGAGGAGCCCCACGAGGGGTGGAAACTTGCACTAGGATCTAGGCGTGCCTCAATACTCCAAGGGAAACCTGAAGACAATAAGGCATCTAGGATCACCATTCCTTGAGCTTGCCTTTTCCTCAGTTCAGCTGAGGAGATCTCCCCTAACCAGACCACCCTCCCTCACACTTAGCAAGCTAACCCTATGGCTGATAGGGGAGACACAAAACAAAATCCTGCCCTTAGCTTTTTCACACAAGTCAACTCAACACCAACTTCTGCAGCTTCTAACTGAAAGAACCAGAAGCCACAACACACAATCACCATCATGAATAAGAAAAAGCAAAAGAAGGGAAAAAACCATAGATTCTTTCTATAGGGACAAAGACCAAAACACAAATACCAAAGAGGTCAGTGGTGAGACTGTACTTTCATCTGAAACTTCAGATGGGACTATGAACTTCTCATATGCACAAACAGCTCTCCTGGAACAGATGAAGAAAAAAAAGAAGAAAAACTGGCTAATGATTTTAAAAGTATAAACTACTCCAGCATCTTTGCCAAGAAAACCCCAAAATTATGTCACGACAAATCAGGCATGACTGAAAAATGACTTAAAAGCAAATCTCACTTTGTAAAATATAGACAGCAATACCTGTAGTATTTATATCATGGTTTTGTTGTCAGAATAAAATAATATAAAGCACAGAGTGTTTGGAAAACCTTATGTGACACACATGCACACACACACACACATATATGTATATACTCGTATTTAAACCTGGGTATTCTTTTTAAAATTAATTTATTTTGTGTGTCTTTAGTGTTGGATAATCACTTCCATGTATCTTAGATTTTTTCCCCTATCTCCGCCTCATTTACCACTCCCTGAGACAACATAGAATCTTATGTAAGTTCTACACATACATTCCTGTTAAATATATGTTGCATAAAGGAATTAAAATGAATGAGAGAAACCACAAAGTAAAAGAAAACATAATACAAAAGAAAATGGTCTGTTTCTATCTTCAATCTAATTCCATAGTTCTTTCTCTGGAGGTGGATGGCATTTTGCCCCAAGAGTCCATTGGAAGTTTTTTTTTTTTTTTAATTCCATGAGTTTCAATAAAGTACTAAGTCTACCAGAAAAATTCCTCACACACAGTTATCGTTGCTGTGTGCAAATTTCTCCTGGTTCTTCTCCTTTCACTCATCATCAGTTCATATAAGTCTTTTGAGGCTTCTCTGAAGTCTTCCTGGTCATCGATTCTCACAGCAAAATATTATTCCATTACATTAATATAACATAACTTGTTCAACCATTCCTGAATTGATAGACATCCCCTTGATTTCCAGTTTCTGGACACCACAACCAAGTTTGTACATGTGGGACACTTTCCCACTTCTATGATCTCTTAGGGATAAACTCCCAGAAGGGATATTGTTGGGGCAAAGTGTATGCATATTTTTGTAGCCCTTTGGGTATAGTTCCAAATTACTCTCCAGAATCGATGGATCAGCTCACAGTTCCACCAACGATGAATCAGCTTTTCCAAATATACTGCATCTTCTCCAACATTTATCATCTTCCTGTTCTTTCATCTTAGCCAAACTGATGGGTGTGATGTGGTACCTCAGAATTGTTTTGATTTGCATCTCTCTAATAATAATGATTTGGAGCATTTCTTCATATGGTTACATATAGCTTTAATTTCTTCCTATGAAAACTGCCTGTTCATATGCTTTGACAATTTACCAATTGGGGAATGAATTGTATTCTTGTACATTTGAGTCAGTTCACCATATATTTTAGAAATCAGATCTTTATCACAGACACTAGTTGCAAAAATTCTTTCTCAGTTTTCTACTTCCAACCTAATCTTTGTTGCATTGAGTATGTTTGTGCAAAACCTTTTCAATTTAACGTAACCAAATTATGAATTTTACACTTCATAATGTTCTCTATGTCTTGTTTGGTCACAAATTTCTCTATTCTTCATAAATCTGACAAATACACTATTTCTTGCTCCCCTAATACTTTTACACTATCAATCTTTGTACGTAGATTAGGTATCCATTTGGAATTTATTCTTGTGTATGGTGTCAGGCATTGCTTGATGCCCAGTTTATCATACTGTTATTCAATTTTCCCAGGAATTTTTGTCAAAGAGTGAGTTCTTATCCCAGAAGCTAGGGTCCTTGGATTTATCAAACAGTAGATTGCTATATTCACTGTCTACCGTATCTTAAATACCAACCTATTCCACTGGTCTACTCGTCTATTTCACCAAGTGTATTTGATGATTGTTGTATTATAATATAATTTGAGATCTGGTAGGGCTAGGCCACCTTCCTTACCATTTCTTTTCATTAATTCCCATGATATTCTGGACCCTTTGTTCTTCCAAATTAATTTTGATATTATTTTTTCTAGTTCTAGAAAATAATTATGTGATAGTTTGATTGGTATGGTGCTGAATAAGTCAATTAATTTAGATAAAATTGTCATTTTTATCATATTGCCTCAGCCTACACATAAGCACCTGATGTTTTTCCACTTACTTAGGGCTTACTTTATTTGTGCAAAAAGAGTTTTGTAATTGTGTTCATATACTCCCTGGGATTGTTTTGGCATGTAGATTCCAAAATGTTTTATAGTGTCTACCATAGCTTTAAATGCGATTTCTCTTTCTGTCTCTTGCTGTTGGGCTTTATTAGTAATATATAGAAATGCACAAGATTTGTGTGAGTTTATTTTGTAACTTGAAACTTGCCAAAGTTGTTTATTATTTCAAGTAGTTTTTTTACTTGATTCTCTGGGGTCCTCATATCATATCATTTACAAAGAGTGATAACTTAGTTTCTTCTTTGCCTATTCTAACTATTTCAACTTCTTTTTCCTCTTTTATTGTTACAGTTAACATTTCTAGTACCACGTTGAATAATAGTGGTGATAACGGACATCTTTAATTCATCCCCTATCTTAATGGAAATGCATGTAGGTTATCCTCATTGCATATAATGCTTGATGAAGGTATTTAGGTATTATTTTATGAAAAGTTAAATTTATTCCTAGTTTCTTCAGTTCTTTCAATAGGAAAGGGTGTTGCATTTTGCTAAAAAGCTTTTTCAGCATCTATTGAAATAATCATGTGGTTTCTGTGAGTTTTGTTGTTGATATGATCAATAATCCTATTAGTTTTCCTAATATTGAATCAGCCATGAATTCCTGGCATAAATCCTACCTGATCGTAATGTATTACTATCATGATAAGTTGCTGTATTCTTTTTAATATAATATTATTTAATTTTTTTGCATCTATATTCATTAGAGAAATTGATCTATGATTTTGTTTCTCTGCTTTGGCTTTTCCTGGTTCTGTTATCAAAGCCATATTTGCATCATAAAAAGAATTTAGGAGGACTTCCTCTTCCCCAGTTTTCCGAAATAGTGTACATAGTATTGGAATTAACTGTTCTTTAAATGCTTTATAGAATTCACTTGTGCATCCATCTGGTCCAGGAGAATTTTTACTAATGAGTTCATTGTTGGCTTCTTCAATTTCTTTTTCTTGGGAGGTATTATCTAAGTATTCAATTTCCTCTTCCATTAGTCTAGGCAATTTATATCTTTTAAAATAATAATCAATCTCATTTAAATTGTTGAATTTATAGGTATACAGTTGGGCAAAGGAATTTTTATTATTGTTTTAATTTCCTCCTCATTGGATGTTTGATATTGGTAATTTGGTTTTCTTCTTTCTTTTTTTTAAATCAAATTGACAATGGGTCTATCATTTTTTGTGTGTTTTTATTTCCCATAAAACCAAGTCCTAGTTGTATTTACTAGTTCAATAGTTTTCTTAGTTTCAGTTTCATTAACCTTTGGTTTTCAGTATTTCCAATTTGGTATTTACTTGGGACTTTTCAAATTGTTCTTTTTCTAGCTTTTTCAGCTGCATGCCCAAGTCATTGATCTCCACTTTCTGTATTTTATTCATGTAGGCATTCAAAGATACAAAACTTCCCTAAAGAACTGCTTTTGCAGCATCCCATGAAATTTGATAGATTGTCTGATTATTGTCATTCTCTTGAATGAAGTTTTTGATTGTTTGTATGATTTGTTGTTTAACCCAGTCATTCTTTAGTATTAGATTGTTTAGTTTCCAATTAATTTTCCATTTATGTTTTCATGGCCTTTAATTACATATAAATTTTGTTGCATTATGATCTTAGGAAGATGCATTGACTATCTCTGCCATTCTACACTGGTTTGTGAGGTTTTTATGCCCTATAACATGATCAATTTTGGTATATGTGCCATGTACCTCTGAGAAAACGATATATTCATTTCTATCCCCAATCAATTTTCTCCAGAGATCTATTGTGTCTACCTTACCCAGGGTGGTATTCACCTCCTTAACTTCTTTTTTGTTTATTTTGAGGTTAGCTTTATCAAGCTCAGAAAGATGAATTTTGAAGTCCCCCACTAATATAGTTTTGCTCTCTATTTCTTCCTGTACCTCCCTTAACTTCCCCTCTAAGAATTTGGATGCTATATCACTTGGAGCATATATGTTTAGTAATGATATTGCTTCGTTGTCTGTGGTGCCTTTCAGCAGGATATAATTTACTTCCTTGTCTCTTTTCATTAGAGCTATTTCTGCTTTTGCTTTTTGTGAGATTAGGATTGGTACCTCTGTTTTTTTTTTCTTTTATATTAGCTGAAGCACAAAATATTCTGCTCCAACCTTTTACCTTTACTTCTTGTGTATGAGTTTCAAATGTGTTTCTTGTAAAAAGCATATTGTTGAATTATGGTTTTTAATCCATTTCTGTTTTATGGAGATTTCATCCCATTCACTTTCAGAGTTATGATTGCATTCTGTGTCTTTCCCTCCAATTCCTTTCCCCTGGTTTATGCTTTTAGTTCTCCCTTCTCCCTTTCCCTGAACAATAGGGTTTTAATTTTTGACCAAGGCCTTCCTCAGTATTCCCTCCTTTCTTTCAGCCCCCCTCCATTTTAATTCCCCTTCCCTTTACTACTTCTGCTCTCCCTTTTACCCTCCCCTCCTTTTTCTCTCCCTCTTCCCCTCTTCCTGCTTACAGAGCTACTTGTATTTCTATATTTAACTGAGTTTGCTGTGCCCTCCTTGAATCCAATCAGGTGAGGGTACTTCTCATACAATGTCCATCTCCCTCTCCTCTTTCTCTCTACTGTAATAGGTTTTTGTGCCTATTTTTGTGATGGCATTTATTTTTTTTCAGTCTCCTCCTTTTCATATCTCCCCTTACAATCCCTTCTCACTCTTAAATGACATGTGTTATCATCACGTCATTTAACTTGTACTTACTTTCTCTATCTAGGTATACCCCTTTTGCATTTCATAATAAACATACAATTGTCAAGATTAACAATTATCATCTTCACTTAAAAGGATGTAAACAGTTTACCCATATTGTGTAACAAATTTTGTTTTCCCCTCTTTACCTTTTTGTGCCTCTGTTGAGGCCTGCATTTGAAGATCAAATTTTCTTTTGAGTTCTGGCTGTTTCATCAGGAAAATCTGAAAATCCCTTATTTCATTGAATGCCTATCTCCTGGTCTGAAATATTATGCTAAACTTTGCTGGGTAATTATTTCTTTATTGTAATCCCAGCACCTTTGCTTTATGTAGTATAGTATTCCAATTTCTTTGCTCTTTTACTGTACAAGATGCAAGGTTCTGTGTTGTCCTGACTCTAACTCCTTGATATTTGAATTTTTCTTTCTGGCTACCTGCATCATTTTCTCCTTCACTTGATAGTTCTGGAATTTGACAACAATATTCGCTGGTGTTTTTAGTTTGGGGTCCCTTTCAGGAGGTGAATGGTGGATTCTTTCGATAACTAGTTTGCTCTCTGGGTCTAGAACTTCTGGGGTATTTTCCTTGATGATTTCTTGGATAACACTGTCCAGGCTCTTTTTTTCATCCTGACTTTATGGTCAACCAATAGTCCTTAGATTTTCTCTCCTGGATCTATTTTCCAGGCCAGTTGTTTTTCCAATCAGGTATTTTACACTTTCTCCTATCTTTTCATTCTTTAGATTTCATGTGACTCATTCTTGATGCCACATAGATTCATTAGCTTCTGCTTGCCTGATTCTTTTGCAAAAATCAAGTTATTTTCTTCAATTAACTTTGCAACTCCTTCTCCATCTGTACAATTGTTCCTTTTATGGAGTTATTTTCACCAGTTAGGTTTTGTACTTCCTTTTCCATTTGTTCAATTTTTCCTTTTGAAGGAGTTGTTCTCTTCAGTGATTTATTTTTTCATGTTTTCAAAATTATTGGCCTGTTTTTCTTTTATTTCTCTAATCTGAGTTTTAAAATTCTTCCAGAGCTCTTCCAAGAAGCCTCTTTGTGCTTCAGATCATTTCATACTCCCTTCTGATGTTTTAGATGGGAGTACATTCTCCATGCTGACCTCTTTGGTATTTTTCATTTGGTCCTTGTCCCCATAGAAAGATTCTATGATCTTTTCTTTTCTGCTTTGCTTCTTACTCATGATAATCACTCATTTCCTGGCTTTTAAATAGATCTCTGTGTATGAGACACAGGGGGCTCTGTCTTACAGTTTTTCTGCCTAAAACTTGAGGCTTTATGTATTGTGGTCTCTGCTTTCTTCACCTAGAAGCTAAAATACTATAACTTACCTAGTGCTGAGCTGGCTGGTGTTGTAAAGCACAGGCCAGGTGATTTCTTTCTTGGTTTCCCCAGAGTTACCCTAGAGGTAACTGTGTTAAATGTGGGGGAGGGCAGGTCTGGCCACAGGAGGTCTCCTCTGCTGAGCTAGAGCATAGGCAAGCTCAGCAGTTGGTGGTCCCATCTTTGTTAGTGTCCTCCCTATTCCCCTGAATTGCTGAAGCATGCCTGGGGTTCTGGTGTTGGGGGTTGTGGGCTCCAAATCCCTGGGGATCAGGATCTTCTTCCAGCAGGATCTTCTGCTGAGATTGGGCTGTCTGGAACAGCTCTTGTCCTGCACTGGTCCCCTTCTACCATAGCAAGAGGGACTCTCCTTAGATATTTTCCTAACCTTACTTCCTGCTTCCACTGTTCCAGGGTTTTTCCAGGGAAGATATTCTCTGGACTCTTCAAGGTCAGAAGGGGAGAGAGATAGCAGTTACTGATCACTCCACCACCCTCACTCCTGGAACCCAACTGTGGTTATTCTTAAAGGTATTAAAGAGGATAGAAATTTGATGCTGTCATCATAAATTTAAAGAAGTGAATTTAAGCAAGAAAAGAAACTTGTGAAAAACCACCTTATAACACAATGTAAAATCTGATAACTTAGAAATACAGATAGATCTAAAATACATCATTTATCTAGAGCTATCTTTTTAAGGAGGATACATAGGGAATATAATGCTAGCCACTGCTGTGAATGCAATGTAATCATTTGAATTAAAATTTTTGCTACATTAGCGTCATATTTTCCAGTTATCAAATGATAATATATTTTCTACTCTTTGATTTTTAAGAGGGATGGAAATTCAGTCAACATATTCATGTTTTGGCATTTTTGAGCATAAATCAGATCTCAAGTAAACTAACAAATGGCAATACTTCAGAAAATAATAGTAAATGATATCAAATGAGAAAGCAGTTACAATGGCAGAGTTAACATTGAAATAAAGAATTTCAGATTTGGAAGGAATTTCAAAATCACCTAGTTCAATATCTGTCTAAGTAAGAATCACTTCTGCAATGTCCCAATAAAATGGTCATCCAGTCCCCTCATGGAAACAGCTCTACAAATGATCCAATAATTTGTCCTCCAGCTTTGTCTTCAGAACCTCCAAAAAAGTAATCACTCTAGTTTATAATATAGTTCATTCAACTTTTTTAATACCTGTAATTATTAAGAAATTTTTCAGGGGATGGGAGCCAAGATGGTGGAGAGAGAGCAGCTACTCATCTAAGCTCTTAGACAAACTTCTTCAGACACCTCTAAAAAGAGAATCTGACCAAATTTGGAGGTGCAGAGTCCAATAAGAGACAGACTTTTGCAGATTCACAGACCAGGATAGACTGGAAGGTCAACAGGAAGGATCTGTTCCATGGGAGTAAGCCCAGAGCAAACAGAGCAGCTTGTCCTGCCGCAGTATGGCCAAGCAGAAAACCCCGGAGTGGCCTGAGGAAGCAACGGCACTGTGGAGGAATAGCATAGTGGCAGCCCTGGGCTGGAGCCCAGCACAGCCAAGTGAGTGACAGCCACTGAGCACCAGGAATCAGACTCAGTCACTTCTGACACTTTCATCAATGGCTAGAAACAATGGCTGTAGGACACCTACTTGAACTTCTGGGAGCCAAAATAGTGGAGTGTTTGGTAAATACTCTCTCCCCTTCCCCTTATTGACCTCTAAAGAACCATGAAATACTTCCCCAGAAAAATCCTGGATCAGTGGGATCAATAAAAGGCACAAACAGTCTCGTAGCACCTGAGGCTAGGAAAATAATTAAGGGGAGTGCCTATTACTGTGACAGAGGCAAACCAGGAGGAGAGGAATACCAGGAGGGAGGGTGGAAACTCCCACTAGGACCCAGGAATGCCACAGAGCTCCAGGGGAAATGGGAAGACACTAGGACAGCCAATATTACCAACTACTGAGCTTGCCTTTGTTCTAGTTAAGCTGACTAGATCTCCCGTGACCAGATCACCCTTCCTCCACACTTAACAAGCTACCCCTAGGGCAGATCCAGGGAAATACAAAACTAAAAGAAATAATGGCACCTTCCCTTTCCTTTTTTCAAACAAGTCAGCTCAACACTAGGTTCTCTAGCTTCTAACTGAAAGAACCAGAGGCCACAACACACACAGCCTCACAATCATGAGAAAGAGGAAGGAAAGCAAGCAGGAAAAGACCATAGAATCTTTCTACAGGGACAAGGACCAAAGGACGAATACCAAAGAGGTCAGTATTGAGACTGTACTCCCACCTGAGACTTCAGAAGGGCCTATGAACTGCTTGCATGCACAAACAGCTTTCCTAAGAACAGGTGAAAAAGGAAGTAGAAGAAAAATTGACCCATGATTTTAAAGTATGAGAAAAAAATTCACTGAAAAGAAAAGCTCTTTGTAAAGGAAAATTGAACAAATGGAAAAGGAAGCACATAACCTAACTGGGAAAATTGGACAAATGGAAAAAGAAGTACAAAAACTAACTGGAGAAAATAATTCCTTAAAAGGAATAATTGATCAGATGGAAAAGGAGATGCAAAAGTTAACAGAAGAAACTATTTCATGAAAATTAGAATTGGGCAAGCAGAAACTAATGACTCTAGGAGACATCAAGAATCAGTCAAACAAAACCTAAAGAGTAAAAAGATAGAAGAAAACGTAAAATATATAATTGGAAAAACAACTGACCTGGAAAAAAGATCCAGGAGAGAAAATTTGAGTATTATTGGCCTACCAGAAAACTATGATGAAGAAAAGAGTCTGAAAAATATCTTCCAAGAAAACAAGAAAAACTGCCTGGAAATGTTCAATCCAGAGGGCAAAATAGGCATTGAATAAATCCACTGTTCACCTCCCCGAAAGGGATCCCAAACAAAAAACACCAATAAATATTGTTGTGAAATTCTAGCACAGTCAAGTGAAGGAGAAAATACTACAGGCAGCCAGAAAGAAGCCATTTAAATATTGAAGAGCTACAGTCAGGATCACACAGGACCTTCTAGCTTCTACATTAAAAGATCAAAGGAATTTGAATATGATATTCTGTAAGGCAGAGGAGCTGGGACTACAACCAAGGATCAGTTACCCAGCAAAGTTCAGCATAACATCTCAGAGAAGCAGATGGACATTGAATGAAATAAGGGATTTCCAGACCTTCTTAACAAAAAGGCCAGAACTCAATAGAAAATTTGATCTTCAAACACAGGTATGAAGAGAGGCATAAAAAGATAAACAGGGGGAAAGAAAAACTTGTTACTCAATTTGGGCAAGCTGTTTCCCTCCCTACTAAGGAAGATGATACATGTCAATCTTGAGGACTGCACATCTATTATGAAATATAAAAGGGATATAGATAGATAGATAGATAGATAGATAGATAGATAGATAGATAGATAGATAGATAGATAAATACATATAAAGTAAATGATGTGATGATAAAAATGTGATTTAAGCATGCAAAGGGATTGGAACTGGAGATGCGAAAAGGAGGAAGCAGAAAATACTAAATTGCATCACAGGAGGAAGTACATTGTATAGGAAGTATATTGTAGTAGAGGGAAAGAGGGGAGGGACATGAGCATAGTTTGAGAGGTACTTTCTTCTGATTTGGTGGAAGGAGGGAAGAATAAGCTTAATTAAGTAGATAAATCTAACTAGTTCTATAGACAGTAGGAGGGGAAGGGGGAAGAAGGGGGAGGTGAAGCTAAAAGGGAGGGAAGAAGTAAGGCTAAAGGGGAGTAAAAGGGAGGGGGACTGAAAGAAGCAAGGGAAGAGTGCAGGAGGTGATGTTCAAAAGTGAAACCTCTACTGAGGAGGAGAAGGGAGATGGAACAAATAAAAGCAGAAACAGTGTGGAAGAGGATGTAGTTAAAGACACACCTTGTAATCATAACTGTGAATGTGAATGGAATGAACTCTCCCATAAAATAGAGATGGATAGTAGAATGGATTAAAGTCATAATACAACAAAATGATGTTTACAAGAAACACATTTGAAATAGGGGGATGTACACAGGGAAAAGGTTACAGGTTGGAGCAGAATATATTGTGCTTCACCTGATATAAGAAAAGCAGGGGTAACAATCCCAATCTCAGAAAAAGCACGAGCAGAAAAAGACCTAATTAAAAGAGATAAGGAATGAAACTATATCCTGCGAAAAGTCACCATAGACAATGAAGCAAAATCATTACTTAACATGTATACTCCAAGTGGTATACCATCCAAACTCATAGAGGAGAGGTTGGGGAAATTTCAGGAAGAAATAGACAGCAAAACAATACTAGTGGGGGACCCTAACCTCCCCCTCTCTGACGTTGATAAATCTGACCTCAAAATAAAGAAGAAAGAAGTTAAGGAGGTAAATACAGCTCTGGATAAGTTAAATATGATAGATCTCTAGAGAAAATTAAATGGGTTTAGAAAGTAATATACCTTTTTCTCCGAGGTACATGGGACATATACAAAAATTGACCATATTCTAGGGCATAAAAACCTCACAAAGCAGTGCAGAAACGCAACAATAGCCAATGCATCCTTCTCAGATCATAATGCAATAAATATTATATGTAAAAAAGGCCATAGAAAGATAAACCAAAAATTAATTGGAAACTAAATAATATAATCTAGAAGGAGGAGTGGGTTAAACAACAAATCGTAAAAACAATCAACAACTTCAGTCAAGAGAATGACAATAATGAGGCAGCCTACCAAATGTTAAGGGATACTGCAAAAGCAGTTCTTAGGGGTTTTGTATCTTTGAATGTCTACAAGAAAAAAATAGAGAAAGAAGAAATCAATGACTTGGCCATGAGGCTGAAAAAGTTAGCAAAACAACAAATTGAAAATCCTCAAGTCAATATCTAATTAGAAATACTGAAAACCAAAGGAGAGATTAATAAAATGGAAATTAAGAACACTATTGAAGCAATAATTAAAACTAATAGGTGGTTTTATGAAAAAAAAACTAATAAAATTGATAAACCTTTGGTCAATATGATTAAAAAAAGAAAGAATATCAAAATAACAATATAACAGATGAAAGGGGTGAACTCACCTCCAATGAGGAGGATATTAAAACAATAATTAGAAATTACTTTGCCCAACTTTATGCCCATAAATTCTATAATCTAAATGAGATGGATGAGTATTTTAAACAAGGTATATAAATTGCCCAGATTAACAGAAGAGGAAGTTGAATAGTTAATCCTATCTCAGAAAAAGAAAGTGAACAAACCATCAATGGACTCCCTAGGGGGAAAAAAAACAAACAAACTGCAGGGCTGGATGTATTTCAAGGGAATTCTATCAAACACTTAAAAAAAGGAATTAATTCCAATGCTATATACACTATTTGGGAAAATTGGGGAAGAAGGAGTCCTCCCAAATTCTTTTTATGATACAAATATGGTTTTGATACCTAAACTAGGAAGAGACACAAGAAAGAAAGAAAATTATGGGCCAGTTTCTTTAAACAATATAGATGCAAAAATTTTAAATAATATTTTAGCGAAAAGAATACAGCAACTTATCGTGACAATAATACAATATGATCAGGTAGGATTCATACCAGGAATGCAGGGCTGTTTCAATATTAGGAAAACGATTAGCATTATTGGTCATATCAACAACAAAACTCACAGAAATCACATGATTATCTCAATAGATGCAGAAAAAGCTTTTGACAAAACATAACACCCACTCCTATTAAAAACACTGGAGACCATAGTAAGTAATGGAACTTTCCATAAAATATTAAGCAGTATCTACCTAAACCCTTCAGCAAGCATTACACGCAATGGAGATAAGCTAGATGCATTTCCAGTGAGATCAGAGTGAAACAAGAATATCCATTATTACCACTATTATTAAATATGGAAATAGAGATGTTAGCTGTAGCAATTAGACAAGATAAATAAATTGAAGGAATTAGAATAGGCAAAGAAGAAACCAAGTTATCACTCTTTGCAGATGATATGATGATATACTGAGACAATTCCAGAGATTTAAGTGAAAAACTACTTGAAACAATAAACAACTTTGGCAGAATTGCAAGTTACAAAATAAATGCACACACATATTCTGCATTTCTATATATTAGTAACAAAGCCCAACAGCAAGAGATAGAAAGAGAAATCCCCTTTAAAACTAGGGTAGACACTATAAAATATTTGAATATTTACCAAAACAAACCCAAGTTCTATATGAACACAATTGCAAGGGAGTTTTGGCACAACATCACATCTAAGTAAGTGGAAAAACATCAGTTGCTCATGAGTAGACCGAGCCAATATAATAAAAATGACAATTCTATCTAAATTAATTTACTTATTTAGTGCTGTATCAATTAAAGTATCAAATAATTATTTTCTAGAGCTAGAAAAAGTAATATCAAAATTCTTCTGGAAGAGCAAAAAGTCCAGAATATCAAGGGGGCTAATGAAAAGTAATGTTAGGAAGGTGGCTTATCTCTACCAGATCTCAAATAGTATAATAAAGAAGCAATCATCAAAACTGCTTGGTACTGGCTAAGGCATAGAAGGGTAGTGGAATAGTCTAGGTATTAAAGAAACAGTGAGCAATGAATATAGCAAAGTACTGTTTGATAAACCCAAGGACCCCAGCTTCTGACATAAGAACTCACTGTTCGACAAAAATTGCTGGGAAAACTGGATAACAGTTTGGTGGAAACTAGGAGTAGGCCAATGCATGACGCTGTACATAAAAATGAAGTCTGAAAGTGTACACAATCTAGGTACAAAGACTGATACTATGAAGAAATTGGTGGAGCAAGGAATATTGCATCTGCCTGATTTATGGAGAGGGGAAGAATTTTTCACTAACAAAGAGATGGAAAGCAGTATGAATTGTAGAATGGAAAATTTTGATTACATTAACCTGAAAAGTTTTTAAACAACCAAACCCAATGCAACAAAGATTCTGAGGGATGCAGAGAACTGGGAAAGAATTTTTGCAGTTCATATCTGTGATAAAGGCCTCATTTCTAAAATATATAGAGAACTGAGTCAAATGTACAAAAATACAACTCATTCTCCAAATGATAAATGGTCAAAGGATTCATGAACAGGTAGTTTTCAAAGGAAGAAATTAAAGATATCTATAATTATATGAAAAAATACTACAAATCACTATTAATAAGACAGATGCAAATCAAAACAACTCTGAGGTACCACATGACACTTATCACATTGGCAAATATGACAGAACTGGAAGATAACAAATGTTGGAGTGGATGTGGGAGAGTTGGAACTCTGATTCATTGCTGGTGGATCTGTGAGCTGATCCAACCATTCTGGAGAGCGATTTGGATCTGTGCCCAAAGTGCTACAGAAATATTCATAGCCTTTGACCTAGCAATCTGGCTTCTAGAACTTTATCCAGAAGAGATCCTAAAAATGGAAAAGGGTCCCACATGTACAAAAATATTTAGAGCAGCAGTCTTTGTGGTGGCCAAAAACTGGAGATCAAGGGGATGCCCATCAATTGGGGAATGACTGAATAAATTGTGGTATATGACTATAATGAAATACTATTGCCCTGTAAGAACTAATGAAGAGGAAGACATTAGAGAGGCCTGGAAAGACTTATATGATCTGATGCTGAGTAAAAGGAGTAGAACCAAGAGAACTTTGTGCACAGGAAAAACCCCAGTGTGTGAGAGATTTTTTCTGGTAGACTTGGAACTTCATGATCAATGTTTTTTTCCAAAGCTTTAGATCTTATTTTATTTGTATAAAAATGTTTTTTAATTGTGTAAGTATAATTCCTGAGTTAATCTTGGAAGGGAGACTTCCAAATATTTTATATCGTCTACAGTTATTTTCAAAGGAATTTCTCCTTCAATCTTATGCTGCTGGGTTTTGTTAGTAATAAATAGAAATATTGAGGATTTGTGTGAGTTTGTTTCATATCCTCCAACTATGCTGAAATTTTTAATTATTTAAATTATCATTTTTAGCTGATTTTCTAGGATTCTCCAAATATACCATCATATTTGTGGTAAAATGTTATAATGTTTTTTTTCATTACCTAATCTAATTTGTTCAATTTTTTTCTTATCTTTTTGCTATATCTAGCATTTCTAAAATGATATTGTATGACAATTATGATAATGGACATTTTTTGGTTTACCCCTGATGCATCAAAAAGTCTTCTATTTTCTCGCATTATAGGTAAAGCTTGCTTATTGTTTTGGATAGATAGTACTTATCAGATTAAGGGAAATTCCATTCATTTGTATCATTTTTTAAGAGAAAAAATTGTTACATTTTTGTCAAAAGTTTTTTATGCATCTACTGAGATAATCATTTGATATCTTTTGATTTTCTTATTGATATGGTCAACTATGCTGACAGTTTTCCTAATAATGAAGCAGCCCTGCATTCCTGGTAAAAATCCCAGCTGGTCAGAGTTCATGATATGTTGGTGATATATTGTTTTAATCTCCTTGCTAGTGTTTTACATAGCATTTTGAATCAATATTCACTAGGGAAATTGTTCTATAATTTTCTTTGTTTTGGCTGTTCCTGGTTTAGGCATCAGCACCATATTTCTGTCATAAAATGTATTTTTAGGACTTCTTCTTTGCCCATTTTTCCAAATAGTATATCTAGTATTGGAACTAATTTTTCTTTAAATGTTTGGTAAATGTTCAGCTTCTGAACCCATCTGACCTTAGGGATTTAATCTGGATACTTTATATATCTGTAAATATTCATCAAATTCCCTTAGAATGTGTGATTTATTACCTTGTAGTTGCACAAAATGTTTCCTAATCATTGCTTTAATTTCTTCATTGGTGGTGAATGCTCTCTTCTAATTTTGGATGAAGGAATTTTTTTTCTTTAACTTTTCATAGTTTCTCACATGTGGATAGTTAGTAAATGATTGTTGAGTCATTTCACAACCTATCAATACTTAAGGAAATAAATATTTTGTGGATTCTTTTGAGGTTAATTTGATTCCTAGCCTATCATTTCTATATCATTATTTAAAAAATCTGTGTCATATCGAAAGTAGATATTTCATTATCTTATATTTCTTTACCAGTTATTCAACTTCTGAGACTACCATTAAAAAACAAGTCATACAGTAATTCAGTAGCTCTGATGAAAATAACAACTGTCCTTTCATATTTTCAACATCATTCCACAGATCCAAGATAGGAGGTTTGCACCTACCACGTTTTTCTTTTTTTTAAATTAATTGAGTTTTAGATTTCGACTTTCATTTCCACAAAATTTTGAGTTCCAATTTCTCTCCCCATCTGCCCCTTCCCCCACCCCCTAATACCTTGCATTCTGAATACTACTTCCCTCAATGTATCCTTCCTTCAATCACATCCCACTCTTCTCTTATCCTCATCTTTTCTCCTTTCTTGTAGGGCAATATAAATTTCTTTATCCCATTACCTATATTTCTTATTTCCCAGGTATATGCAATAACAATTCTAAACATTTGTTTCTAATACTTTGGATTCCTACTTCTCTACCTCCTTTCCTCCCTCCACACCCATCCCCACTGAGAAGGCAAGCAATTCAATATAGGCTATATATGTATAGTTTTGAAAATGACTTCCATATTGGCCATATTGTGTAAAACTAACTATATTTCACTCCATCCTATCCTGCCCCCCCCATTTATTTTATTCTCTCTTTTTACTTTGTCCCTCCCCAAAAGTGTTTTCTTCAAATTGTTCCCTCCTCCCATTTGCCCTCTTTTACATCATTCCCCCATCCCACTTATCCCTTTCTCACCTATTTTCTGATAGTGTAAGATAGATTTTCATACCAAGTTGAATGTGTATGATATCCCTCCTTAAGCCAAATGTGATGAGAGTAAGCTTCACTTTTTCTCTCATCTTCCCCTATTTCCCACCATTGAAGAAGTTTCTTTTTGCCTTTTTTATGCAAGACAATTTGCCCCTTTCTATCTCTTCCTTCCTCTTCCAATATATTGTTCTCTCACCCCTTAAGTGTATTTATTTAGATATCGTTCCTTTCCATTCAACTCACCCTGTGCCCTCTCTCTCTTTCTTTCCCTCTGTGTACATACATACATACATACATGCATATATATGTGTGTGTGTGTATGTGTTTGTGTATGTATATTTCAAGAGTTACAAATATTATATTTGTATGTAGGAATGTAAACTGTTCAGCTTTAGTAAGTCCCTTATGATTTCTCTTTCCTATTTACCTTTCCATGCTTCTCTTGATTCTTGTGTTTGAAAGTCAAATTTTCTATTCAGCTCTAGTATTTTCATCAAGAATGCTTGAAAGTCTTCTATTTGATTAATAGCTATTTTTTCCCTTGAAGTATTATACTCAGTTTTTCAGAGTGGGTGATTCTTGGTTCTTAGTTCCTTTGACTTCTGGAATATCATATATCAAGCCCTTCAGTCTCTTACTGTAGAACCTGCTCCATCCTGTGTTATCCTTATTGTATTTCCACAATATTCGAATTGCCCTTTTCTGGATGCTTACAATATTATCTCCTTGACCTGGGTACTTTGGAATTTGACTACAATATCTCTAAGTGTTTTTCTTTTTGGATATCTTTCAGGATTTTATCATGAATTCTTTGAATTTTATTTTACCCTCTATTTCCAGAATATCAAGGCAGGTTTTTTTGATAATTTCATGAAAGATGATGTCCAGGCCCTTTTTTGACCAGGAAGTCTTATGATTTTTATATTGTCTTTCCTGGATCTATTTTCCAGTTCAGTTGTTTGTTCCAATGAGATATTTCACATTGTCTTCTATTTTTTCCTTCTTTGGCTTTTTGTTTGTTTGTTTGGGGTTTTTTTTGGAATTTTTTGGTTTCTCTTAAGGTCGTTACCTTTAATCTGCTCCATTCTAATTTTTAAATAACTGTTTTCTTCAGTGAGTTTTTGAACCTCCTTTTTCATTTGGTTAATTCTGCTCTTTAAAACATTCTTCTTCTCGTTGACTTTTTGGGCCTCTTTTGCCATCTGAGTTACTCTATTTTTAAAGGTGTTATTTACTGCAGCATTTTTGGGTCTCGTTTAGCAAGCTGTTGACTTGCTTTTCATGATTTTCCTGCTTAGCTCTCATTTCCTTTCCCAATGTTTTCTCCACCTCTCTTACTTGATTTTCTAAATCCTTTTTGAGCTCTTCCATGGCCTGAAACCACTGCATATTTATTTTGGAGGTTTTGCAGGCAGAACCTTTGACTTTTAGATCTTCCTCTGAGGACCTAAATTGTTCTTCTTCATTTGAACAAATGGAAGAAAATACTTGCTCACCAAGAAGGTAACTGTCTATTGTTTTATTCTTTTTCCTTTTTGGAGGCATTTTCCCAGCCAGTTACCTAACTTTTCAGTTCTTTGTCAAGGGGAGGGTATACTCTGGGAACTTGTAAGTTCTCTGTTCTTCCAAGATGGCACAATCAAGGGAGAGGAGTTCATTCCTCTTCTGCCCTGGACTCTGGTCTGTAAGCAGGATTCCTTCTCCAGAGCCTCCATCAGCTTCACATTGCCAGTCATCACACCACCTCTCTCCAAGGTCCCCACTCAGGGCTGTGATCCACAGCAGCTGCTCAATTCTCATAGAAGCTTTAGGCTAGGACTCCAACAATGAAAGCTGCAGTTGCCTGAGGTCAGGGCTAGAATGCTGCAATCCCTTCTCACCCAGGAGAATGACCTTTCTCATTGACCTTTGAAACTGTCTTTGTGAGTTGAGGAATCTGGGACCCACAGCTGCTGACAGTGGCATGGCTCCTTTAAGTCCACTCCAGTCCTGTCTTTGTTGCCACATGGTCCAGGCTGGGGTGTACTCAGCTTGGAGCCTGTGCTGGGCTGTGCTCCACTCCTCATCTGCCTTGTGCCTATTGTTATGATTTCTTTATCATAAAACTGACTGATGATATCTTTTTTTTATTATTACTTTATTTATTTTCAGTGTTCTACAATCACTTCCATATAACTAATATTTATCTCCTTCCCTCCCTCTTCTTCATGCCTTCCTACCCTCTTCTTCACCAAGACAGCATACAATTTTATATAGGTTCTGCACATATATTTCTATTAATTATATTTTCACCTTAGTCATGTTGCATGGAAGAATTAAAATGAATAGGAGAAATCATAAAACAAATCAAAACATTATACAAAGAAAATGATTTGTTACATTCTGTGATTGAATTCCATTGTTCTTTCACTGGAAGTGGAAGTCTTTTGTCTTATAAGACCATTGGGAAGTTTTTAAGTCCTTGCATTGCCATGCAGTTCGAAGTCAACCAGAAAAAATCCTCACGCACTGTTGCTGTTGTTGTGCATAAAGTTCTCCTGGTTCTGCTCCTTTTCCTATATAAGCCCATATAAGTCTTTTCAGGTCTATCTGAAGTCTATCTGTTCATCATTTCTTACAGTAGCATAGTATTCCATTACATTCATATACCACAATGTGTTCAGTCATTCCCCAGTTGGTAGGCATCCACCTGATTTCCACTTTTTGCCACCACAAAGACTGCTGCTATTAATTTTTTGTACATGTGGGACCCTTTCCCATTTTTATGACCTCTTGGGGATACAGTCCTAGAACCAGTATTGCTGAGTCAAAAGATATGCACATTTTTGTAGCCTTTTGGGCATAGTTCCAAATTGCTCTCCAGAATAGTTGGATCAACGCACAGCTGCACCAGCAATGAATTAGTATCCCAACTCTTCCACATCTTCTCCAACATTTATCATCATCCTCTTTTGTCATCATGTTAGCCAATCTGATAGGAGTGATGTGTAAGTCACAGTACTTTTATTTGTGCTTCTCTAATTGATAGTGATTTAGAGCATTTTTTCATATGATTATAGATATCTTCAATTTATTTCTCTGAAAACTGTCTGTTCATATCTTTGACTGTTTATCAGTTGAGGAATGACTTGTATGCTTGTACATTTGACTCAGTTCTCTATATATTTTAGAAATGAGGCCTTTGTCACAGATACTAGTTGCAAAAATTCTTTCCCAGTGTTCTGCTTCCCTACTAATCTTGGTTGCATTGGGTTATTTTGTGCAAAACCTTTTCAATTTATTGTAATCAAAATGATCCATTTTGCATTTTGTAATGTTTTCTATCTCTTGTTTATTCAAAAACTTCTCCCTTCTCCATAACTCTGATATACACCATTCCTTGATCCAATAATTAGATTATGGTGTCAGTCTTTATACCTAGATCGTGTACTCATTTAGACTTTATTTTTGTGAACTGTGTCAGGCATTAGTCTATGCCTAGTTTGTGCCACACTGCAATCTAGCTTTCCCAGCAATTTTGGTTGAACAGTAAGTTCTTATTCCAGAAGCAAGGGTCTATGACTTTATCAAACAGGAGATTGCTATATTTATTGACTACTGTGTCTTGGTCATCTAATATATTCCACTGGTCTACCCTTCTGTTTTTTAGCCAGTACCAAGTGGGTTTGATAATTGCTGCTTTATAATATAATTTGAGATCTGGTAGAGATAGGCCACCTATGCTACCATTACTTTTCATTAGTTCCCTTCATATTTTGTACCCTTTTTTCTTCCACACAAATTTTGATATTATTTTTCCTAACTCTACAATTTAATTACCTGATAGTTTGATTGGTATGGCACTGCAAGTAAATTAATTTAGGTAGAATTGTCATTTTTGTTATATTGGCTTGGCACATCCAAGAGCAACTGATGTTTTTCCATATACTTCGATCTGACTTTATTTGTGTGAAAAATACTTTGGAATTTTGTTTATATGTTCCATGTCTCTATTTTGACAGTATGCTCCTAAATAGTTTATTGTGTCTTCCTTAGCTTTAAATGGGAGTTCTTTTTCTATCTCTTGCTGTTGTACTTTGTTAGTAATATACTGAAATGCAGAAAATTTGTGTGGGTTTATTTTCCAACCTGCAACTTGGTCAAAAAGTTGCTTATTATTTCAATTAGATTTTTATTGATTCTCTGGGATTTTCTAGTATATTATCATATCATTTGCAAAGAGTGATAACTTAGTTTCATCTTTTCCTATTCTAATTGCTTAAACTACTTTTTCTTCTCTTATTGCTAGAGCCAACATTTCTAGGACTATATTGAATAATACTGGTGATAATGGACATCCTAGTTTCACCTCAATCTTATTGGAAATGCATCTAGTTTATATCCATTACATGTAATGCTTGCTGAAGATTTTAGGTAGATACTGCATATCAATGTATGGGAAGTTCCATTTTTTCCTAGACTCTCCAGTGTCTTTAATAGGAATGGGTGTTGTATTGCGTTGAAAGCTTTTCCTGCATCTATTGACATAATCATGTGGTTTCTGTTAGTTTTGTTGTTGATATGATCAGAAATGCTAATTGCTTTCCTAATATTGAACCAGCCCTGCATTACTGGTATAAATATTACCTGATCATAATGCATTATTCTCCTGATTAGTTGCTTTATTCTTTTTGCTAAAATCTTAGTTAAAATTTTTGCATCTCTATTCATTAGTGAAATTGGTCTGTAATTTTCTTTCTCTGTTTTGAGTTTTACTGGTTTATGTATCAAAGCTATACTTGTATCATAAAAAGAATTTGAGAGGGCTCCTTTCCCCCCAATTTTTCCAAATAGTCTATATAATACTGGAATTAACTGTTCTTTAAATATTTGATAAAATTCACTTGTGAATCCATCTGGGCCTGGAGATTTTTTCCTAGGGAGTTCATTGATGGCTTCTTCAATTTCTTTTTCTGAGATGGGGTTATTTAAGTATTCAACTTCCTCTTCTTTTAGTCTGAGCAATTTGTATCTTTTAAAATAATCATTCATCTCCTTTAGTTTATCGAATTTATGTGCATACAATGGGACAAAGTAATTTCTTGTTATTGATTTAATTGCTCCTCATTGGAGGTGAGTTTACCTTTTTCATTTTTGATATTGTTAATTTGGTTCTCTTCTTTCTTTTTTATTCAAATTGATCAAAACTTTATCAATTTTATTGTTTTTTTTCTTAAAACAAACTCCAAGTGTTATTTAGTAGTTCTATAGTTCTCTTAATTTCAATTTTATTAATCTCTCCGGTTTTCAGTATTTCTGGTTTGGTATTTACTTGAGGATTTTCAATTTATTCTTTTTCGAATTTTTCAGGTGTATGCCCAATTTATCGAAATCCTCTTTGTTTATTTTTTTTCATGTAGACACTCAGTAATATAAAACTTACCCTCACAACTGCTTTTGCATTATCTCATAAAATTTGGTAGTCTGATTAATGTCATTGTCTTAAGTGAAGTTATTGATTATTTCTATAATTTATTGTTTAACCCACTCATTATTTAGGATTAGATTCTTTAGTTTCCAATTAATTTTTGGTTTATGTTTCCATTGTATTTGATTGCATATAAGTTTGTTGTATTATTATCTGAGAAGGATGCATTGACTATCTCTGCCTTTCTGCACTAGATTGGGAGGTTTTTATGCCCTAGTGCATAGTCAATTTTTGTATCTGTGCCATGTATTGCTGAGAAAAAGGTGTATTCCTTTCTATCCCCTTTCAATCTTCTCCAGAGATCTGTCATATCTACCTTATCCAGAGTTCTATTCATCTCATTAACTTCTTTCTTCTTTATTTTGAGGTTAGTTTTATCAAGTTGAGAGACTGGCAGTTTGAGGTTGCCCACTAGTATAGCATTCCTGTCTATTTCTTTCTGTAACTCCCTTAACTTCTCCTCTAAGAATCTGGATGCTATACCACTTGGAGCATATATGTTTAGTAATGAAATTGATTCCTTGTCTATGGTGCATTTTAGCACTTTATAGTTTCTTTCCTTATCTCTTTTGATTAGCTCTATTACTGCTTTTGCTTTGTCTGAGATTAGGATTGCTACCAATGCATTTTTTTTACATCAGCTGAGGCACGATAAATTCCGTTTCAACCTTTTACATTTGCTCTATGTGTATCTCCCCTTTTCAAATGCGTTTTTTGTAAACAACATATTGTTGGATTATGGTTTTTAATCGATTCTGCTATCCATCTCTGTTTTAGGAGATATTTCATCCCATTCACATTCACAGTTATGATTGCTATCTCTATCTTTCCCTCTATCCTCTTTCCCCTATTTGTGCTTTTGATTCTCCCTTCTCCATTTCCCTCCACCATAGAGTTTTAATTTTTGACCACCACGTCCCGTAGTCTTGCCTTCCTTCTTTGAGCCCTGCTCGCTTTAACTCCTCTTTACCCTTATTACTTCTTCCTTGCCTTTAACCTTCTCTCTCTTTTCTTTCCCCCTTCCCCTCATGCTGTTTATAGAGCTAGTTAGATTTATATACGTAATTAAGTTTGTTGCTCCATCCTTGAATCAAATCAGATGAGAGTAAATATCAAACAATGTCCATCTCCATCTTCTCTTTCCTTCTACTGTAATATAACTTTTTGCTTCTTACTGCTATGTACTTTATCATTTTCTGCCTCTTTCTTTTCACTGCTTCTGTTCCAATCTCTTCACAACCTTAAATCACATTTTTATCCTCACATCATTTCCTTTATATCTGCATCCTCTATCTATGTATATCATTTTTATATTTCATAATAGATATACAATTCTCAAGATTAACAAGTATCATCTTCCCTTGTAGATATAAAAAGTTTGCCCATATTGAGTAACATTTTTTTTGTTTGTTTGTTATGTTTTGTTTTGTTTTTTTCCTCTGTTTACCTTTTTTATGCCTCTTCTGAGACAGGCACATCGAATTTTCTATTGAGTTCTGGCCTTTATACCTGTAAGGTCTTTAATTCCCTTACTTTATTGAATGTCCATCTTCTTGCTTGAAATATTATGTTAAAATTTATTGGGTAATTGATCCTTGGTTTAGTCCCAGCTCCTTTGTCTTATGGAATATTATATTCCCATTTCTTCAGTCTTTTAATGTAAAATCTGCAAGGTCCTGTGTAATCCTGACTATAGTTCCTCGATATTTGAATGGTTTCTTTCAGGCTGCCTGTAGTATTTTCTCCTTCACTTGATAGTTCTGGAATATGGCCACTATATTCCTTGGTGTTTTTAATTTGGGATCCCTTTCGGGAGGTGAAAGATGTATTCTTTTGATGACAATTTCTCCCTCTGGATCTAGGACTTCTGGGCAGTTTTTCTTGATGATTTCTTGAAAGATATTTTCCAGGCTTCTTTTTTTTCATCATGACTTTCTATTAGGTCAATAATCCTTAGATTTTCTCTCCTGGTTCCATTTTCCAGGTCAGTTGTTTTTTCAGCTAGATATTTCACATTTTGTGCTACCTTTTAATTCCTTAGATTTTGTTTGACTGGTTCTTGATGTCTCATATAATCATTAGCTTCTACTTGCCAAATTCTAATTTTTATCAAATTGCTTTCTTCAGTTACCTTTTGAATCTCCTTTTCCATTGGTCCAATTATTCCTGTTAAAGAGTTATTTTCTCCAGTTAGTTGTGTACTTCCTTTTCCATTTGTCCAGTTTTCCCAGTTATGTTTTGTGTTTCCTTCTCCATTTGTACTGTTTTTCCAGTTAGATTTTGTGCTTCCTTTTCCATATGTCCAGTTTTCCTTTAAAAAGACCTGCTCTCTTCAGGGAATTTTTTTTTTTCATACTTTTAAAATCACTGGCCAGTCTTTCTTCTATTTCTGTAATTTCACTTTTAAAATCCTTCTTCAGCTCTTTCACGCGTGCACTTTGTGCTTGTGAACAGTTCATAGTCCCTTCTAAAGTTTCAGATGGAAGTACAGTCTCAATGCTGACCTATTTGATATTCCTGTTTTGCTTCTTTTCCTCATAGAAAGATTTCATGGTCTTTTCTTTACTGCTCTCCTTCTTAGTCGTGAGGATGATAATCACCCTTTCCTGGCTTTTACAGTAGATATCTCCTTTTAAGGCACAAGAGGCTGTGTCCCCAGCCCTTCTACCTTGAACTTGAGGCTTTGTGTATTGTGGCCTCTGGTTCTTTAAGCTAACAGCTAAAGTGATGGAGTTTACCTGGTGCTGAGCTGACTAGTGAGAGAAAGCACAGATCAAGTGAAGTCTTTTTGTCTTTCTCCAAATTTACCCTGGAGCTAACTTGTTTAGTGTGGGAGAGGGTTGGTCTGGCCACAGGAGGTCTCCTCTGCTGAGCTAGAGCACAGGCAAGCTCCATAGTTGTTGATCATGGCTGCCCTAGCGTCTTCCTGATTCCCCTGGGGTGCTGAGCCACCCCTGGGCTTCTGATATTGGTGATTGTGGGGTTCCACCTTTCTGGGGCTCCAGATCTCCTACAGGTTTGCTGAGGTGGGCCTGTCTGGGGCAGCTCTGATCCTGTACTGTTCCTCATCAGCCACAGAAAGAGGAATATTCCTTAGCAGTTTTCAAAGCCTCACATGACAAGAGACTGTTTGCCCTTCCTGCTGATCCCACTCTTCCAGGATTTTTCTGGGGAAATATTTTATCATTCTTTCAAGGTAAAGAAGGTGAGTGATAGAGCATTTACCAATCACTCCACCATTTTGGCTCCCAGAAGTTCAAGTGGGTGACTTATAAACATTTATTCTGCAGGCTGATAATCTCAGAAGCAGCCTCTGCAGATACCTGGGACTCCTCAGCTCATAGACTCCTGTCCTGGGCTGAAATTCCTGAGATTCTGCAGTGCAGCCGCTGCCTCAGATCACCCAGGGCTTCCAGCCCCGTATGAAAGTTCAGTCTCACTGGGGTAGAGAGAAGAGAGTTAAAAGAGCAGCAACAGCAGCCAACCTCACTACAGGGAACAGGATTGTGTTCGTCCTTCATTGCTGAAGAAGACCATGCCATTAGAGATATGACATGATGTGCATGTGACTTTGTTTTGAGTGAGGGAGGGCTGTACAGGTCACCAGCTTCACTTCTTCTCTACAGCCACCTCTAAAAGCTAACATTTTAAGGAAATTAGGAGAACATGGAAGATTACTTGCCAGATCTATAGGAAAAAGAAGAGTTTATGAACAAATAATTAAAAAGTGGAGAACATGGGAAGTAAAATGCAAAATTTCAATTACATTAAATTTAAAAAAAACCTGTTACACAAACAAAAATAATGCAGTCAAACTTATAAGGAAAATAAGAAACTTGGGAATGTTTCTCTGATAAAATGTTTTTAAGGAACTGTGCAAAATATTTTTTTAAATGAGAGCTATTCACTAGTTGATATCAAATGATATCAACAGGTAGTTTTAAGAATAAGCTATCAACAGTCACATCAAAAATGCTCTAAATAACTACTGATTATTAAAATGTAAATTGAAACATCTCTGAGATACCATTTATCAGACTGGCTAACAAGACATAAAAGGAAAATGACAAATGATGAGAGGACATGGAATAATTGGGACATTATTGCATTCTCGGTAAAGTTGTGAACTAATTCGACTACTCTGGAGAAAAATTCTGAATTGCATTCAAAAACTTATAAAATTTTGACAAATACCACTACTAGATCTGTGTCCCAAAAACAACAAAGAAAAGCAAAAAGAATCTATTTGTAAAAAATATAGTAGCTCTTTTGTGATGGCAAAGAATTAGGAATTTGGGGCATGATCATCAATTGTGGAATGCTAAACAAGTTGTGGTAGATAATTGTAAAGGAATACTATTGTTTTATTTATTAAAAAAAAAAACTAGCAAGCATGCAGATTTCAGAAAAAAAAATGAGTGGAACCAGGAGAACCCTCTATCCAGTACAAAAATATTGTAAGTATGATCGCTGCAAATTACTTAGCTAGTCTGAACAGTGATTTAAGACATTTCCAGTTGACCCTTGATGAAATTGTTATGCACCTCCAGAGAAAGAAATAATGGGCTCTGAATACATAATGAAGCATAGTTTTTCACGTCATTTTTATTATTTTATTTTATTTGTATTTTCTTTTGCAACATGGCTAGTATGGAAAATTATTTTGAATTACTTCAAAAATACAGTTAATATTGAATTGTTTCCCTGCTAAAACAGAGGTGAATGGGAGGGAGAACAATCAGAACACATTCTTTAAGAGTGTTAAAAATTTTAGTATGTAAGTGGGAAATCATCAATGAAATAAATTTTAAAAATCTAATTTTAGGAACTGAGGATGATCATTTTCTCTGTCCAATTAGTTTTGTGGATTAAAGTAAAGCATGAGTGATTTCAAAGACAAAGTTCCAACAAATGCATGAAATAGTTCATTTTGTTCTGTTCTTCAGGAAGAAACCATGATTTTAGCCTCCATTGCTTGTAACACTTCACAGTTTTTCCCCCAAGAGAATGAGGTTTGTATTTTATAATTGATAGCTTTTGATACAATCTGACAGAACTTTGGAAGTAATCTACTCCAACTCCCTCGTGTTAAGAGGTGATGAAACTGAGACGTAGAGATCTTAATTAATTTTCCAAAGTTGCTGTGGTATTAAGTGTCAGATCTGTATTTGAACTCAAGTTCTCTCATTTCAAAGCCTTCTCCTTCCCTCAATATATAGCAGCATTTTTGGCTTAGTTTCAATCTCTTTCACTACTGGAAGTCCACATGCTCAGGTTTCTCTACTAAATCGTGCCTTAAGATAATTTCTTATGCAATTAAAACCAGCAGGTTACACAGATCCTACATAATAAGTGTTTAGTAAAAGTTAATAGATTGATTGAAATTTAATAATATTTATTAAATATTTATCATGTCTTCACTAATAACACATTGTAGTGTCTCTCTGTAAAGTGAAGGCATACACTTCATCTTTCAAAAAGTGTCCAAAGATATTCCGTTGTAGCCAGCTACAATTCAACCAGCTCTACAAAGTTAAAAAAAAAAAAAGCTTTTCATAGCAGGCACATGTATACCCCCTATTTTTGTCATCCAAGGACCAGACTCCTGGGTGTAGAGTCTAATTCTCAGAGTTGGTAACCTGTTAATGCCATTTTTATCTCTATGTTTTTTTTTAAGTATTTCTAAGGCGTTGGTCTTACAGTAGTAGAGGAATTAGATGCATAAAAAAATCAGTGAATGAACAAAAATTCTTGAAAATTTTGTAGAATAAAGTTTAAAATTCTTAATTTTTCATTCAACGATCGCTGTTGAATAAAATAACAACCTAGCAAATAGTACCCTGGTACAGCATTAGCAAGGTATAAACTTTGCAACCTCATAGTTTCCGAAATATAATATGGGAAAATGCTACATGATTATATGTGGGTTCAGCTTTAGGGCACAGGTAATTCTCATGAACTGATTTTGTTGAGTCCGATTAAAACATGGTACCAAAAGGATTTTCATTCACAATAAAAGTAGGTTTTAAGTATACATGAAGAAGAAAGGTTGCATTTGAAAATTATTGACTATTTTTGTAGCCATAATTATGCCTTACAGTCCTTCACATACTATGAGATATAGTTAATATGGCCTTCTTAGTTATCTCTAATAAAATTCATTCCATTTCTCATCTCTGTGCCTTTACACTAGTTGTTGTAGATGAATGTAATGAACTTTACTGGCTCTTAAAATCTCTAATTTCCTTTAAGATTGAGATCAAATATCACCTTGTGCATGAATTTTTTCCCAGTTGATTAGTTGCTAACACATTCCCGATATAATCACATTATATTTATTTGGAACTTCTTTTTAATCTATCATTATGCTTATATGTAATTTCTCCCAATCGAATATAAGCTTCTCCAAGTCAACTGTTCTTTTACTTTTCTATTTCTGTTGCTAGTACAATGAATGACAAGTATTGTGTCTTTAATAAAAAATTTTTGATAGGATTTTATGTGTGTATGTGCCTAAATGTTTGTGTGTATAAAGGAAATATGATACCTGGTGTGAGAATAGGAGAGTATCTGATAAAAATGGGAAGGTTTTCCAAAGAACCTTATAACTCAGTAGTGTGACCATTTGTTAGTCACTCATCAAATAGAAGAAATTCCTTGCAAATGAAGAAGTGTGATTATAATGAGTTAGTCATTGTATTAACAACTGATTTGATAAATGCACCTCAGAGTACCTGTTTTACAAATAATGAGCTCTATGTCTCTTGTGAGAAATTAAATTCTCATAGACACCTCTAGACAAATTGCTTTTTCTTTTAGAATACAACCTGGACCAAAAAAAAAAAAAACTTCTCCTACCTCTAGAAGCAATAATCATGATTTGTGGCAAAAGAGCATGATAATAAAAGACTTACTTTTTTAAAACCTGAGAAGGAATTGAGGGATATTTCTTCCTGAACCTTAACATTTTGTGTGGAGGAAGATAGAATCTCAATCATTTAGGGAGCAAGATACAAGAAATTAGTGCTCTATAAGTGAAGCAATATATTTAGAATAGTACTGGTTTTTGAGATTTGCCTTTGAGGCAACTTCAGTTTTAATTTTTAAGAATGCCTGACTTTTAAAGTTACAGGCACTGGACATTCTGGTGAATTTTGATGACGCATTCCTCAAGAAGACAGGAGAAAATCAGCATCGACTTCATATACACCATTCTTCTTGGGCCCCAAAGCCAGATAAAGATTCTCTTTCTGAAAGTCCAAAGCATCCCACTTGTTTATGAGAATTTCATTCCCTGCTCCTTATTAACATGCCCATGCTTTCTCTATTTTGAAAAGAAGAGGAATAAAAAACCTCTCACTTAATCCTTCCATTCCTGATAACATTCTGTACTTCTTCAGATCTTTGTAGCTAACTCCTAGGAAAAGACCATCTATAATAGTTTCCTCCATTTTTTCCCCACCCACACTCTTCTTAACCCATTATAATGACCCTACCAATGACCCTATCATTTCACTGAAACTGCTTTCTTCAAAATTGCAAATGATTTCTTTCGGTCAAATCCAGTGATCTTTGCTCTATATTCTTTTTCCTTACCTTGTCTGAAGCTTTTGACACTGTTGATCACTCTTTCCTCCAAAAAATCCTCTTCTCTATATAATTCTTGGAAATCACTCTCTTCTGCTTCTTGTCCTAACTATCTGACCAAGCCTTTTCAGCTTACTTTGATGGATCATCTTCCATATCATATCCTCTAACCATAGATATCCCTCAGGGTGCTGCCTTCGACCATATTCTCTTCTCCCTGTAAAGTAGTTACTTAAGGACCTGGTCAGCTGTCATGGATTTAATCATCATCTCTGCTGAAAATTTTAAAGTCTACTTATTCTTCCCTAAAATCTCTGCTGACATCCTATCTCACATTTTCAATTGCATTTCAGACATCTTAAATTGGATATCAACTAGACATTTTAAACTCAACAGATACAAACATAAATTTGTTATCTTTCTTCTTAAATCCTCCCCTCATCTAACTTTCCTATTACTATGGAAGGCAAAGCCATCCTCCTAGTATCTTAGGTATGTAACCTAGGAGTCATCTCAGACTCATCACTATCCAATCATCCCATATCCAATCTCTTGTCAAGAGCTGTCTATTTAACGTTTGCAAAATCTCTCAAATATACCACTTTCTTCCAACACTGCAGCCATTCTAATGTTCACTCTCACTACTTAATTTTTAGACATACATATATACAGGTACGTATATACACACCTTACATATGATATTTATCTAAAAGTTCTATCTACCTATATACACATATATCTATAAAGATAGATTGACAGATATGTATTTAGCTTTTAGGCTTTTAAATAAATTCAGTATAAATGTTTTAGGTTTAAATCATTCTGGATACAAGGAACTGAGTACCACTATACTCATACTATACCTGTCTTAGTATTATTTCAGAGCAAAATGTTTTGAAATGTGAATATTATCCAGTAATAAAAATTTTTTGAATCCAAAATTGTACTTTACCTTTAAGTTTGATATTATCTCCTACAGATTGAAATAGAATTTCCTCAGTGTAAAATGAATGTACTTTGGGTGTTATCACATTTAGCCCTCCAGTATGAGAGATAAGCAATTGAGATTCAAAGAGTTTATAAACTACATAACTTAAGACTCATAGCTGCTTAAGTACTAATCTAGAAATATAACTCATAACAGTTAAGTCATTTCTTCAGGGTCAAGGAGCATGTCTATCAGAAAGAAAAATAGACTGATAAAAACATTGTGCATTAAGTCCACCTCTGCTACTAACTAACTGTGGGTATTTGGCCAATTATTAGATATGCCTTAGGATCAAATTGAAGTTGAAAATAAATGTAATATAAAACAAAATGTAAAATAATATAAAAATAAATTACTAGCATATATCTCTTGGTTTCTCTTCCCTTGAGATGAAAGAGTGTTTACTGAGGAATAAAATACCAATAGGGAAGTTAGGTGATGTAGTGCCACATTTGGAGTCAGGAAGATATCTTCATGTTTTCAAGTTTGGGTTCAGACATTGACTAGCTGCGCAACTCTGGGAAGGTCACATATATAACCTTATTGTCTCAGTTTCCTCATCTGTAAAATGAGCTAGAGAAGAAAATGATAAATCACTCCAGTGTCACTGCCAAGAAAATGTTTCAAATGTGATCACAAATAGTCAGACACAATTGAAATTTATGGAACAACAATAGCAACAAAAGACATCAATTAATGTTTATGAAGGGGACTAACCCCTGTCCTGTAAGAGCGGTTCAGTCAATAGAAGTACTGTGTTATTATTCTACGCTAAGTGGCGAAAGAAAAGTTAGATAAAAAACCAGGAAAGAAGAACATTTTAATTCCTATTGATCAACATCTGGTAAAACTCACAGTGCATTGGTGAAGGAAGTAGCCAAATTGATTTCAGTGAAACTGATTTTACCAGTCCAGATGGCAGGTTAATAAACCACCTGGCTTGTGTGAATTATTGATTTTACTTCCCTAAACAGGACAAAAAGACTTCCAAATAGTTTAAAAGCCAAGAATCCATCACCTCCATAAAATGTTGCTTTTCTATGTGATTGGTAAACTAGTTAGTCATTTACAAATGGAAAAAATAGAGAAGGAATTCATTGAAAGAAACAATTTTTTCTCAATTTCTCTTTAGTTGGTTTTCCCTTCCCCCATTTACTCAGAGAATGGTCTCTAGTACTGAGGACATAAATAGTAAAGAATGATTAGTAGTTTTAAAAACATATGATATTCTGTCCAGTTCTCAAACCTTTCTAAGAAACTTTGTAATTTTTAGTAAAATATTCAATTTATGTCTATAAGCAGAGTTGGCCATATATTTTTTCTACAAAAAAGCAATAAAAACACAAAAATACTGGTTTGTATAAATACTTAGAGAGGATGTGTTTCATCTTGAATTTCTATTGAGCTCGTTCTTCAGTATTATGTGAGTTTTTCTTAAATATTCATTGATTTTTTTTCAGAAGCCTGAAAATTGCTATGAAGGTATTGGTGAAGTCTGTTCTTTTTACTTCTTTTTTTGTTCTCTTCTTTTTTTGTGTGCAAATAATCTTGACAAATGGCAAATCTGGACAGCATACTAAAAAGCAGAGACATTACCTTGCCAATAAAGGTCCACATAGTCATAACTAGTTTTTCCAGTAACACTGTATGACTGTGAAAATTGGACTATAAGAAAAGCTGAGCATACCAAAACAATGCTTTTGGACTGGAGTTCTCGAAAAGAATTTTGAGATTCCCTTGGACAGTGAGGAGGTCAAATCAGTGAATATTTAAGGAAATTAATTCAGGCAGTTCACCGGAAAGTCAAATACTGAAGCTGAAGCCTAAATTCCTGACCATAATAAGAAGACAGAAATCACTCTAAAAGATTTTTTTGTTCTGAAAGATTAAAGGAAAAAGGAAAAGAGGATAGCAGAGGATGAGATGGATGGATAGTATAATGGAAAAGTGAACATGGACTTAGACTTCAGGACATAGTGGAGGATAGGATGGCCTGTTATGCTATGGTACATGTTTTTATGAAGAATCAGGTGTGACTGAATAACAGCAACTATGACAAAAATAACTAAACTTTTTAAAAGTTAAAGAAAAAGTGTAAATTTTTATTGCATTGATGAATATTTTCACTACTAATAGTGATGGTTACTTGTGAATGAAATATTATTGTGGTAGGGGTGCTAAGAACCCTGAAAAGGCAGGACAAAGGAGATGGTCTACCTCTAAAGAATTTGACCCCTCAAGCCTTGTTTCAGTCAGAGACAAGGTTTATTGTGTTGTCAATAGAAGTGGTTGGGATACATAGAGACAAGACCCACCGTTCTGTAAGAAAAAAATTGTGGGAAGATTCGAATGCTGTAATGGTAAGGGAATTTGAAGATGTGACTTGCTTAAATCTTTGGCCCAGCTGGCAGCCTGAGTCACATGAATTCCATGGTGGGAAAAGTTTGCCCAACAGGTGGAGCAGGAAGGGTAGAGCAGGAGGTGTGTGTGTTCATCCTTCATTGCCAAAGAAGACCATGCCATCAGAGAAATGATGACATGACTACCACTTGAATTTGTTTTGAGTGAGGGAGGGCTGTGCAGGCCACCAACCTCACTTGTCCTCCAGAACCATCTGAATTCAGTGACCAGATACTCATCAAGATGACTGGAGATGACCCAGGATGAGACAATTGAGGTTAAGTGACTTGCGTAAGGTCACACAGCTAGTGAGTGTCAAGTGCCTGAGGTGAGATTTGAACTCAGGTCCTCCTGACTCCTGCACTTTATCCACTGCACCACATAGCTGCCCCCAGAGAGCAGGAGGAGAGAGTGAGGCAAAGCTGGGAGAGAGTAAGGTAGAGCTGAGGCAGAGCAGCTAGCATGAGTGAGGGTGGAATTTTGCCTATGTGAGTTTGTTTGTGTGGAGGTCTAACAGAGGGAAGAACTGGGGATGGCTGTGCTTCCTGCATTGATAATGTGTATACATTTCTTTGTTACTATGATAGATTTGACTTTCTGGTGTTTGCATAAATATCTTGTTTTCATCTTTGAGGAAGAGAGTTTACAATCTGCAAATTTATCCTGGAAATGTGCATGCATACTCATAGCTGTGGCTATCACATTGGCAGTACAAATAGGATCAAGGAGTGCCTGGGTTGAGGATCGCAATGAAAGGACAGTTGAAAAGATTACTAATATGTAGGTGAAGATGTGTGGGAAGGTTCAGGAGATGAATTACAATTTGGGGGTCCAGGTACCATGTCCCATCAATATGACTTAAAATGCTGATGCATCAGAGGGTGATGTTTTCTGATTTCTAATTTTCTATGCTATTTTCAAATTTTGATTGTATTTCAGTCTTTGCCTCTTCCTCTTACCTATGTTTAAAAATGACTATCTGAATGTAGTCTATTTCTGTATCGTTCTGTTGCTGTAGTTTTTAGTTTATCTGAAGTTTTACTTAAATTCAGGACTAAAATATTTATCTTTCTATTAAAAAACAGATATTCAATTTTAGTTGAATGAGGGTGTCATTTTATTTGCAAGTCACTTGAGTTAGAGTATATGTAAAAATGCCATGATATAAACTATACAATAGCTTTAAAGCAATCTACACCATAATTGAGAAACAAGATGAATACTTTTACACCACCCAGTCACACTTCACAGAAAGGTCCAATAGGAAGCCGCATTTTTTGATGGTATTAGTGGCGTATTGCTCTTACTTCTCAATTTGATGAAATTATAATCTGAATAGATGTGATTTGATTTCAGACAAAATTATAATTTCATATGATTATTATTCCCTTATGCCTACTTCAAATTTTATTAAGATTTTTATCTATCTCTCTTTGATGAAGTCTTATATATCTGCATATCTAGTTCAACCAATCACTGTTGTGTCTATTATACATGTATATTTATTATACTTAATGCTATTTATAATGACTCATTTTAATATAATGCTTTATGGTTTATAAAGCTTTGTACACATCTTATTCCTTTTTGTAACCCTCTGATCTATCTCACTATCTAGCTCTCTATTTATGTGTGTCTATGTTTCTATTTATCTGATAGATTACATGTGCGTAATGGTAACATTTCTCAGTACCAAATTTCAAAGGTTTATTGACAAGCTAGATTGTCCCCAGCACAGAAAGACTAATAGTGTGAGGAGATTCAAATCATTATATAGGCAGATACATTGAAGGAAGTGTGAAAATATATATTCAGTTGGAACCAGAATTGATTCATTTTTGACTTTGTATCACCAAATATGGCTGAAAAATAGAAAGCTCTTAATAAATTTCTGTTGATTGATTGGAAATATTGTTTGAAAAATTAGTGTACCTTTAACTAGATAAGAATTCCAGCTACAATTTAACTAACAGCTGGTCATCCAATCTCTGAAGGCTTTCAAGGAGTGGAATCCATTATCTGTCAAGGCAGTTCATTCTACTTTGGAACATCTATAACAATAAGACACTCTTCTCCCCCCTCCCTTCATTTTGCATTTTTACCTACTCACTACTCTTAATTATGTACCTTGGGGCCAAGAAATCTAATCATTTTCAGAGGACAATCCTTCAAAGACTTGAAGCTGACTATCATAAATATTTGAAGCTATTCATTTAGAAGTATGTAGATTTTTACTGTGATTTTATTTAATTTTAGTGTAGAACAAGAAATTACAAAAGGAAAAAAAATTCTGAAAGTTTGACCACTTAGTCTGTTATAACCAAGTTTAGATAGGCATCCAGTAATTCTGTACACCCACTTTTCAGGATGGTTTGTTAAAAGTTCTTGTTTATAGAGTACTTAACATCAGGTCTTGTCCCTAGCATATATCAAATACTATATACATATTGACTATTGTGATTTTCAGTGTTCCATTCATATCAGCTTGCTTTGTGAAAACTTTCAAGGACTTATTGGGGGCCCACCCTGCTGGGCCAAAAATCAGCTCTCCACCTTGAAAAATAATATTTGGCCCAATCTAACTAGAACCAAACTAGTAATAACAGTTGTGAAACTAAATTGGTAAAGTTTTATATTTTTTTATTTGAATGTATTTCATGTTATTAAGATTGAAAAATATATTTCTTGTTTTTTTGTCTTCTAAGATGCTGTTTGTATTTTTACAAGAATCATGGAGTCTTCACCTCCCCGATCTATTTTTTTAAAGGTGCTTTTCTTCACCTCATCTTATCAAATGTTATTCACTGAATGTTCACTGTCTCAGTCAAACTGAGACCTGTTAAGGGCCTTAGCTTGAAAAAGCTAAGGCTCCCCACACCATACAGGGCCATTTCCAGTTGTTCTGATCCATATCTGGTGCCTGAAACCAGGTGTCTCTAAGGAGAAAGTAAGTATGGTGACTTTGCACAGCGTTCGCTCACTTAAATCCAATTCACTCGCTTGTCATGACATCACCTCACTGATGTCATGCTCCTTTTGAAGAACAAGAACAAACAGCAAGCAATCTAGGATATGTGAAACTTGCTCTTTGACATGATAAGTAACCGTTTCAGTTCTGCTGGTGACATGTTATAAATTTTATAATGCTCAAGCTGAGAACTACTAGATATCTTTTAATGTCAATGATTTCTATCATTGTGAAGCAGAATTCATCCACTACTCTTTGGGTGTTTAAGCAAGAGGTGTCAGAAAAGTTACCACAGGTATAAATGAATTGTGGCAGTTGGCAAGTCCTGAAATAAATCAAAGCTCTGAGATGAAGAGTAAAGTATTTTTAAATGGAGATAACAGGATAGTAAATCTGCCACCCTAATGGATGTCTTATGAGTACAGAGCACAATGGAATCCCCAACTAGAAGACCCATGGGAAAGCTTCTTATACCTTTAGCAGGAGAGGGGAGAGGAGGTAATAGGCAAGGAGGCCTAATCATTAGACCCTAGTGGTCCTTGACAACCTGGACAAGGAAAACACCTTTATTCTGACTTTTTTACGCTTTATGTCATGAATCCCAAATGAAGGGGAAAAGGACTTTAGAAACTGAAATCTAGCTTCAGCTATGTTACTTTACCAGGTAAAATCTCTGGGTCATGGTACTTAGGGCATGGTTCAACTCAACCTAATTAGAAATAAATATCTTAAGAATTGAATTGTAAAGATATTATTGGCATTCTGACATTACTAGGATCATTAAGTGTGTGGCAAGAAATACATGGTATTAACAATTTTATGTAAGATATTAACAATTATATTAACAATTTTCTGACACAGCTGAAGGTTCATAATGCCTCATTTTTAAGGAAGCAAATGCTACCAAAATTTGTTGTTTTTTATTAAAGTCACAAATCACAAAAGTGATTTTCTTTTCTGATCTTTGGTGCAAATGGAGGCATGCCATTGACTTCTCCTTCCTTAGTAGATAGATTTAAAACCTGTTGGTAAGTTAGGGGCATGTCTACCCAAAGCATCTGAATACTCCCCCCGGCTAAATGGATGATTGAAAACATTTTTACCTCCAATGACTATGAAGGTGCTCAAGCAGGTTCTGTAGAATGATTAGAGAGTTTGGTCAGACATCAAAGACTCCAAGGTCATCTACTGACTTTTGTCTTGCCACTAGATTTTGTTGATGGGAATAATGAGAATAACTGCATTGTTCAACTCTGGCTTCAATCCAATTCACCACCAAGGCAAGACATCACTTGTGATGTCATTGGTTCTTTTCATAAACAAAGGAAGAAGAACAATCTCATCTAAGAGCCTTAAGAAACTTAAGAAAAAGTTTACAGGTTTGATAACTATCATAGGATATTTCAAGGAATGTTATGTAAATACAAGAAAGATGTCTTGGGGTAGGATTTAAAGTCAGAGTTTAGCAGCAGAATAGTCAGAGCAGATGTAAGGTAGTATAAAATGTGCTAATCCAGTATGCCATGCTGTTTAAATTTACAGAATATTTAGCTATACAGCATTAAAATTCTAGTACATCAGTTCTATGGCAGAAACAGAACTGAGAACAGATAAATGTGTTCAATCTGCTTATATGACAATTTCTGCAATAACAATGGGTGTTGGTAAACTCCTAACTTTTCACATTACTTGAAGATTACAATCTTAGTGTTTTCTCATTCTGTTCTCTACTACCTTAAAACTCTCTGTTTGGGTCACAGCCAGATTTACTTTATGCCAGGAGTGTGGAGATGCAGGAAGTCACTGAATGAACTTTGATCTCTTTGCTTAAGTTAATTGCTGAGTGAAGGCTTTTATAGACACATTTATCCTCCCTCACACATGCCATTGACCATATTGTGAATTTGATTTCAAAGTGATGATATGGAATTTATTATTATTCTAGGGGAAGTTCTGATCGACTTCATTTCATGTTATATCCTGAGCAGGATATGAAATCAAAGTCTATTCACACTCTGGAACAAACTTATTGAATGACTTTGGAAGGAGTCAGTCCCTCACTCTTTTTTATTTACTTTATGGTCTTACCATGTAATGGGAAATAACAGGCATCTTGAATGTTGAATTTAGCCTTCCTATAAAAACAAGCTGGAAATGTTTTACAATTCCTTTCATTGTTTAAACTGTCATTTAAAAAACAATGAGTACCAAGGGAATATCTCTATTAATCTTGATCTATCTTGCCACTAGACCCAAATGACTCAAGAGGAGAGAATGAGAATAGTGACTTTGCATAACCCTCTCTCACTTAAAGACAATTTACTTGGAAGTCATGACATCACTTTCCTCATGTCATGGTCATCTTCAAGAATGATGGACAAACAACAGTCTGGAGAGAATGCTGTGTATATATATATATATATATATATATATATATATATATATATATATATATATATATATATATATATATATATACTACTACTACTATTTGAATGACTGATCAAGGATTAATTTTGCTTATCTTAACCTTGAGAGGAGAAATGAAGACCACTAATACACAGAGGAGAGATACAATGAAAGAAGTTTCAGGTCAAAATGGAGAAAAAGTCCTTTTTAAAAATAAGAATAAAATTGAAATAAGTTTCTTTGTGTAGTAAATTTCCTTCAACTGGAGATCTTTTATTAGATACTAAATTCCAAATTGTCATGTTTTTGTGTCTGGGATTGATAACTTGGTTTGAAACCTCGCTAAACAGTTCTTGAAATGCCTTCTAATTCTGAAATTCTGTGCTTCTATAATTCTAATTTAATAGATTTTAAGCCTAACATTTGAAAACTAGTTCCTAAATAGGGAGTAATTATAAATAGGTTCATTATTCTGTGTCATGTTTTATTTCTTTACAATATGTTATTTAATTTTTCTGGTTTAAAGTAAGATATCCTGAGTTACATGCTTCTTTTACTCATTTGCAGCTTGCAGATTAAAGTTTCTAAATATATATACTAATAACCTGAATCTTATTTATCTTTGCAGAGACAGAACCTTACCCAATAATTTCATATAATAGCAATTGGTATTGAAATTATTACTTTCTCTCATATTAATAACCAATTATTAAAATAGGATTGAGGTTTTTCTTTTTTTTCACTCATTCAATATAATGTTAATGTAATGTTAATGAGAGTTAAAAATTTCCCCCCAGCCATTGATAAGCCTCAGGTGCAGCCCATTAAGGGAAGCTTGATAAGGGGAGGCTTATTCTTTGGAAGAAGGTTTGTGTGCCAGATGAGACTGTGGGTAGCCATTAAGGGCTCTCCCTCCCAGCTTTGGAAACCTAGATATTGGTGTTTCTCTTTCTGGTAACTGTGTATGTATGTAATGGTCAAACAGTTGGATCTGCCTGTTGGTCTGTATTGGATATATTGCCTGTGATCAGAGAGTTTGAAGCCCTGTCTGCTGGCCTTTATTTCTTGGTTTGTATTTTCTCTGTTGGTATATGTGATTAAAGACTATTTTGACCCCTCAAAAGTCACTTCCCTTTCTGAAAAGCAGATCTAAGAACCTATGCTAGTAGGCCATCCTGGATGTGTCAGGGTGCTTGCTAACACATTCAAGTATGAACCTTTGCAGGTCATTCAGTCAGCCTCCCATGGAAATCACTGATTGTCCAAATGCTTTGGGTACTTGCTTTGTCATCTTGGTGTTGCTACTCTGTTGCTGTTGCTAGGCTTTTCTTCCACCTCTCCACAGAATAATGTAGGTAAAGGTATTGTTATGGTGGAAATAGTTCCTCTCTGAGTTAGTTCATGTGCCACCAAATACACACACGCATGCACTCACACACACATACACACAGATGTACCTAGTCATTTCTGACAATTTCTGACTCTGTGGATCAGGCTACCCATCTATCCATTGTGTTTTTTTGGCAAAGATAGTAGAGTGGTTTGCCATTTCCTTCTCCAGTTGATTAAAGCAATCAGTGCTTAAATGATTTGCCTAAGCATCACATAGTTATCATAGTGTATCTAAAGCTGTATTTGAACTCAGGTCTCCTCTCTAGCTCCAGAGCTCTATTCACCAAACTACTTAGTGCCTTTATGTGTGTATTTACATATATATATATGTATATATATATATATATATATATATATATACACATATATATGTATATATATATGTATATATACATATATACACATATATATGTATATATATATACATATATTTGTGTTTCTATATACATATATAGGAATAGAGTGCTTAAATTTATTATTGTTGTCATTATTTAAAGAACAACTTCAGGCCTGAGGGAAAACCTGAACACCCTTCAGAATTCTGACAATGGTCCTTACAGGCAAATAAGTGTGATACAGAAATAAATATTTTATATATTATTAAAATAAAAACTCCTGTGAACTACTGAAATGGAAGAAACTCCAGGCCCAAAAGGTGGATCAGGAAAGAATCAAAATCCAATCACAATTTACAAAGATTATAAATGTATTTATTGTTTGATAAGAAGAAATTTGAAAGCTGGAGCAGTGAGACATCTTTCCCAACTGATCAAAAGGGAGTTGGAAAGAGTGAGACGTATACACATTTGAGGTATTTAGAACTTTTTGAGGTATTTATGTTTAAGTCAGGGTTTCGGGAGAAACCCAGTTAGTCAGATGGAAGGTAGGTGTCTAGGGAGAAGATACCATAAAGGAGAGAGCAGATGGATTGGTGCTCTTAGGTAAGGCAGAAAGAATAGTGTTTCTTTTTCTCTCTGAATTGTTCAAGACTGATTTCAGCAGTTGCAGGTATCTCCAAATTCTTCTAAAGTTTATTTCACAAAGGATCATTGGAATGTCAAGATGGCAGCCATGGGCATGAGAAGTCTTCCTGATTCCCCTGTAAAAAAAGGGAAGTTCTGTCATATTTAACCAGTTAGTATAAGCATTGCAGAACTAATGTTCAAAATATTGAAATCTTCTACTTTCCTCTCAGGCCATAAAAGTTAAAGAAAAGATAGGCCCATCATCCTATGTGTCCTTCATTGTCATAAAAATTGAACAAAAATTAAGCATCATAATTTTGTACATGCCCTAAGGAAACAAACTTAGTCAAACAAACTCTGTAGATAAATTAATGCAGGTTACAGATTAAATTATAATTAGAAGATTCACGAATAGGAAGGTTTAATGCTCTTAGTAAATTTTCAAATCTCATGAGGTCATGTGAGGTTAATATTAACTAAAATTTGCAGGAGGAATGGTTCTGAGTCAATAATAATAATAATAATAATACAGTATTGTGAGAGAAACTATACAATCAGATTGTGAAAATTCTGATGCTACAAACCCACAGCACAAAGATCTTGGGACAATAGGAGATTATTATCTCTTCCTCAAATTGCATAAATATACATAGACCCACCAGCCAAGAGGCTGTACCACGTATTGTTTGATAAGGTCTGCAGAGAATCCCCATAGTATGATGATACCTTGGGACCTAGCCAGGTCAATTTGTAGCCATACAAGTTTCCTCTGGAAAATTCTAATAGAAAGCAGTAAGCCACAATGTCCCCTGAAGCCTGATTTTGATTTTTCCATTCCATTCTAAATGTGGATAAGTGAAGCAGTGTTTTCCTTTTATTAAGTACTCAATTTAGTTTAACTTGGTCAAGTTAAAGTTCTTTATTTCTTTACTTGCCATTTGAATTCAGTGGAATACAGATACATGGATATTTATAATAGATAAAGAACTGGACCACTAATTTTATAGATAAAGGTAACTTCCACTTCAGAGGAAATTTACTGTGCTGATATAGGTAAGGCAGCTTCCCTACAACTTATAACCTCAGAATTTTGCCCAAAGAATTCAGGAGTTGTGACTTTTCCAGTATCTCAGGTCTAGTATCTCTTTGGGGCAGGACTCAAACCCAGGTGTTCTTGGCTTGCAGAGAAGGTCAGTAGCCACTTCTTTTCACTGACAGTCATTTACAAACAAATAAACAATGACATAGTGTTTTATATTTTTCTTATGTCCTGTCCCAAAGCTCATCTGTACTGGATACTCTCCTTATGGTTGGAGATAAAGACACTGCCAATGTGAGGGATGTTTTAGAGATGGTGAAAGACAAGAGAGCTCCAGGCTGATCAGACCCTTTCATAATTCTCCAAAAGAGAGGCAACTTTGAGCTGGGATTGATCAAGGTTCAAGTTTTCTTGGAACACCAAATTGCTTCTTGTGTCGGTTTCTGGCTTCAAGAAAGATGAAAGAGGCAAATCTCTCTTCAGGTGGCTGACAGAAAAGAAGCTGGGGGGGGGGGGGGGCGGAGCCAAGATGGCAGAGCGGAAAGACGCACATACACATAGCTCTGAACCCACAACCCATAGAACAACTACAAAGAAGTAACTCACAGCGAATTCTGCACCCAGAGGCTATAGAACATTGGAGCGAGGGAGATTTCTGTTCCGAAGAGACCTGCAAACCTCTCGCAAAAGGTCCTTCGCGCTGCAGACTGGGCGCTGAGACTGGGAGCTGAGTACAGCCCTGCTGGAGCCACGGCACCGAGAGGAAAAGATCCCAGCGGGCTTCAGGTACGGGATCTCCAGTGGCCACGTGGGTCCCTCCACCCACAGAGGGACCTGCAAACCTCTCGCAAAAGGTCCATCGCACCCCAGACATGGAGCCTAGCCCAGACCTGCCTCGCTGCGGCACCGAGAGGTACAGATCCGAGCAGGCTTCAGGGACGGGATCTCCAGCGGCGGCCGCACAAGTCCCTCCACCCACAGGTGACAGGGGTCGGTGAGAGAGTCACTTTGGCAGGTGGAGATGGGAGTGGGGTGCCCCCATAACTCAGGACCCACGGGGAAGTAGAAACTGAGGGGCAGAGGCAGACCGGGGATCCCCAAGCAGGCAGGAGCCTGGATCCATTGTTGAAGGTCTGTGCATAAACTCCCTGAGGGAACTGAGCCTGAGAGGCGGCCCTGCCCCAACCTGAGCATCTGAACTTAATCTCACACTGAATAGGAGCCCTGCCCCCACCCAAAGCCCTGAGGCTGGAAGCAGCATTTGGATCTCAGACCCCAAACGCTGGCTGGGAGGATCAGGAGGCAAGGTGGGTGTGAGGAAAATATTCAGAGGTCAAATCACTGGCTGGGAAAATGCCCAGAAAAGGGAAAAGACATAAGACTATAGAAGGTTACTTTCTTGGGGAACAGGCATTTCCTCCCTGCCTTTCTGATGACAAAGAACAATGCTTACCATCAGGCAAAGACACAGAAATCAAGGCTTCTGTGTCCCAGCCCACCCAATGGTCTCAGGCCATGGAAGAGCTCAAAAAGAATTTTGAAAATCAAGTTAGAGAAGTGGAGGAAAAGCTGGGAAGAGAAATGAGAGACATGAAGTCAAAGCATGAACAGCAGATCAGCTCCCTGCTAAAGGAGACCCAAAAAAATGTTGAAGAAAATAACACCTTGAAAACTAGCCTAACTCAATTGGCAAAAGAGGTTGAAAAAGCCAATGAGGAGAAGAATGCTTTCAAAAGCAGAATTAGCCAAATGGAAAAGGAGATTCAAAAGCTCACTGAAGAAAATAGTTCTTTCAAAATTAGAATGGCACAGATGGAGGCTAAGGACTTTATGAGAAAGCAAGAAATCACAGAACAAAGCCAGAAGAATGGAAAAATGGAAGATAATGTGAAATATCTAATTGGAAAAACAACTGACCTGGAAAATAGATCCAGGAGAGACAATTTAAAAATTATGGAACTACCTGAAAGCCATGATCAAAAGAAGAGCCTAGACATCATCTTTCATGAAATTATCAAGGAAAACTGCCCTGAGATTCTAGAACCAGAGGGCAAAATAAATATTCAAGGAATCCACAGAACACCACCTGAAAGAGATCCAAAAAGAGAAACTCCTAGGAACATTGTGGCCAAATTCCAGAGTTCCGAGGTCAAGGAGAAAATATTGCAAGCAGCTAGAAAGAAACAATTCAAGTATTGTGGAAATACAATCAGGATAACGCAAGATCTATCAGCCTCTACATTAAGGGATCGAAGGGCATGGAACAGGATATTCCAGAAGTCAAAGGAACTAGGACTAAAACCAAGAATCACCTACCCAGCAAAACTGAGTATAATACTTGAGGGGAAAAATTGGTCTTTCAATGAAATAGAGGATTTTCAAGCATTCTTGATGAAAAGACCAGAGCTGAAAAGAAAATTTGATTTTCAAACACAAGAATGAAGAGAACCATGAAAAGGTGAACAGCAAAGAGAAGTCATAAGGGACTTACTAAAGTTGAACTGTTTACATTCCTACATGGAAAGACAATATTTGTAACTCTTGAAACATTTCAGTATCTGGGTACTGGGTGGGATTACACACACACACATGCACACATGCACACATACATAGAGACAGAGTGCACAGGGTGAATTGAAGAGGATGGGATCATATCTTTAAAAAAATGAAATCAAGCAGTGAGAGAGAAAGATATTGGGAGGAGAAAGGGAGAAATTGAATGGGGCAAATTATCTCTCATAAAAGAGGTAAGCAAAAGACTCATTAGTGGAGGGATAAAGAGGGGAGGTGAGAGAAAAACATGAAGTCTACTCTCATCACATTCCACTAAAGGAAAGAATAAAATGCACACTCATTTTGGTATGAAAACCTATCTTACAATACAGGCAAGTGGGGGATAAGGGGATAAGCAGGGGGGGTGGGGATGATAGAAGGGAGGGCATGGGGAGGAGAGTGCAATTCGAAGTCGACACTCATGGAGAGGAATAGAATCAAAAGAGAATAGAAGTAATGGGGGACAGGATAGGATGGAGGGAAATATAGTTAGTCCTATACAACACAACTATTATGGAAGTCATTTGCAAAACTACACAGATTTGGCCTATATTGAATTGCTTGCCTTCCAAAGGGAAGGGGTGGAGAGGGAGGGAGGTAAAGAAGTTGGAACTCAAAGTGTTAGGATCAACTGTCGAGTAATGTTCTTGCCACTAGGAAATAAGAAATACAGGTAAAGGGGTATAGAAAGCTATCTGGCCCTACAGGGCAAAAGAGAAGACGGAGACAAGGGCAGAAAGGGATGATAGAAGAGAGAGCAGATTGGTCATAGTGGCAATTAGAATGCTTGGTGTTTGGGGGGGGAGGGGATAAAAGGGGAGAAAATTTGTAACCCAAAATTTTGTGAAAATGAATGTTAAAAGTTAAATAAATAAATTTAATTAAAAGAAGAATTTGGTATCAAATATGTATAAACAATTAGTAGCCATCGTATATGAAAAAAGAGTTCTAAAAAATTGCAAAATATTCATAACCACATAAAAAAAAAAAAGAAGCTGGGAGGACATGAGAAAAACTAGAAGTCTCTCTCATGTTTTTATTTCCAGCTTTCTACTCTAGAGACTTAGGGGACTTTCCTCTTGTGTGAGATTCAGGACAATCTCTCTTGATTGAGCTGAGTTATCTGACTCTCAGTGAAATGACGCTTTCATTTTGTATTTTTTGGTGTATATTTGTACTTATATCTATCTCTGTATACGACTTGACCCTTTCCTATGTACTGTGTTCCACAGTGAAGACATGGAGAAAAAAGTAAAGAAATCCATTTATCAAAATTCCTTTCTCTTTTTCTCTCTCAACTTTTTCTCTGTCATATTTTATAAAGAGAGATTTTACATATGTTATAAGTAACGATTTTTATACATTTTATACACATGTGGAAAGAGAGAGAGAGAGAAAGAGAGAGAGAGAGAGGGAGAGAGAGAGAGGGAGAGAGAGAGAGAGGGAGAGAGAGAGAGAGAGAGAGAGAGAGAGAGAGAGAGAGAGAGAGAGAGAGGGAGAGAGAGAGAGAGGGAGAGAGGGAGGGAGGGAGAGAGGGAGGGAGGGAGAGAGGGAGGGAGGGAGAGGGAGCACTTGGAAACTTGGGATGTTCTTTACCCACTCTCTTGACAAATTAGTCAGAAGGTACATGGAACCCAATTATATTCCCTAGAGACTAACAATTTACCGAAACAGATAAAAATACTTCTAACCCAGTACTCTCCCTCTCTGAGAAAAGTAGAATGGGCTTTAGAAGCAACCTGCTGCTTCCCCTGTTAGCAGGGATAGAAGTCCCCTTTGAAGAAGGGTAAGTGTTGAAGATGTTAGAAGATCCATTCTTCCACCCTTTAAATCCAATTAGGGAAGAGCATCCTTACTACTGGTGGGCACATCTATACATCTGGACTTACCACTTTTCTCACTACATTTATATATAAGTACGTACCTTGATACAGTATACATTTATGTAGATTGATGTATACATATATGCATATACATTACTTGTATGTATGTGTTTTATTTAAAGACATAGTCTCAAAGAAGTAGACAAGAAAAAAGCAACTCAATTTTAAATTATTTTGTCCATTAAGTCCTTTTGTAGTTAAAATTTTGTGTAATGAAATTTTAATTTTTGAAAATTTGTTTTCAAAAAGTCAGCAGAATCTGCCTGGGAGTGCTGATATCTTAAACATTGCTTTCACAATATTAATGATTCAATTAAAAGGTAAAATTTGTTTTCTTAATTTTTCATTAGATGAAAATACTATTCGAGACCAATGCAAATCACAGAACAGTTCAAACTTGAGATATTCTTTGACACTTTTCTAAGACATGGAGAATGAAAAAAATTCATTAAAGTTTTCCCTAAGTTAAATTTAATGTTTATCAGGACAAGGTAGGTGTATGGGTTTATGTGTTTTCCAGAAAATTGCATACTGACTAAGGTTCTCTGATCTCAAGTAGATGATATTTTGTTGCATGGATAAGTGAATGAAAAAAATATGTAAGCATCTACTGTGTTCTGATCACTTTGATGGGGCTTCTGGGCAGTATAGCACATACAGTACCGGAACAAGATTCAAGAATACTTTTATTTCTCTGAGTTCAAATCCAGTCTCAGACATTTACTAGGTTTGTAACCCTGAGCAAGTCACTTAACCCTGTTTGCTTCAGTTCATTTGTAAAATGATCTGGAGAAAGAAATGGCAAACCATTTCACTGTTTTTGCCAAGAAAACCTCTAATGAGTTTGAGAAGCATCTGACAGAATTGAAATGACTGAACCATAATAACCATCGCTTTGATAAGCATTGACTATAAGCATGAGAAAGCAATGTCAGAAGCTTATATTCTAATGGATCTACGGGCATGCATAGGGGAATGAAAACCAGGGACAGCCATTTTGGTCCTGTACACTAACTCATCTCACCTATTAAAAACTGAAGGGTTTATTTCATTTGGGTTTATATAGTATGAACTTAGAGAAAAGTCAGAAAAGTAGTAGGTAGGAAAGACAATGTGAACACCAGCAAGATTTGAGATTGTTGAGGCAGTGACAAGAAGAAGGAAGTGAAATGAAGTATAACTGGAGATATCCTGAAATAATAATATAGGAGGTGAGTTCACCCACCAGTCAAGTCAAGATGGAAAAATCCTCCAGAATATGATTTCTATTGTAGACAATAAATAGTTGGTGATGAGCCTGCAGAGGAAATAGATGGCGAGGAGGGACTTTTATTAATCTGTCACATGATTTCATGTTTCAGGACTTCCCCAATCATTAGATTTAAGTTCAGCTTCCACTTCCATTCATCATGAGCAGAATTTCCTACTGTTATCCATAGAAAAATTCTGTGCCTTAAAAAACCTCATTTGGACCTTGAGTCCACTGTCAAGGTGACGCTCAACATTCAAACAATTATGTGAAGAAATCCAAGGAGAATTTGGAAGATCAATAAAATTTTGGATTTTTGATTCTTCTATTAGTTAATGTTACAGTCAGAACTAAGAAAGTGACTCAGATCAAACACAGGCAGTAGTGTTCTGTGAACTCTTCCAATACAGGTTAAAAATTTCATTTCACATTACATAATATAATTTCCCAGGGCAATTTGACTAATAAAGGCCACAGGTCTAACCCCTCAAATGAGGCCCTTGTGACATTTTCCCCACCTGAATTTTCCCTAGAATTTTACTAGTAGAAAGCAGAAAATAGGTCCTTTTGAGTGAGAAATTAATAGGAAGGTAGAGAGATGTTATAGAGTAGAACAAAGGAATGAAATGATATTAATTTTGTAAATGGTTTCCTGGGATTTCTCTCTGTAGTTCTTAAAATGTGCGCATTTTAAATGTCTTTTCTCAAATACACAAAATAATCTCCAATTACCAGTCACATAGGCACAGTATCCTCATTCTGAGTGTTGTAAATAAAATTACCCGATCTTTATATATTATTTTGCATTCCCAAAGTACTTTCACATGTAGAATCTTAGTGAAACCTTACAAAAATTCTGTGCAGTTGCCAAGATAGACATAATGGGATATAGTGAATTGAAGGGCAAAGAGTCCTAGATCTGAGCCAGAGAATCTGAATTCATATCCAAGGCTCTTCCATATTAGAGCTTATATTTAGAAAAACAATTATATTCATTACATTCACCTAGTACAATTCTTTCAATTTACAAATGGGGAAAGTGATGGTAAGGTGGTGGGTAACTTGTCCCTGCTCATAAGTCTTGGAAATGAAAGAACTGGGATTTGAACTCAATCTCTCTAACTTGAAATCTAGCACCTGTGTGTACATTAAAAAGTATCTTAATTTTCCTGGGTCTCAGTCTATTTGTTTCTCTTTTTATCTGTAAAGTAAGTGGTTTGGGCCTGCTAAAATGTTTCTAAAGTACTACCAGCTCTACTGAGGGTCAGAAAAGGTTGGAAGTGTACGTTAATTCTATCTACTAGACAAAACAATAAAATAGGCATTTTGACACATGGCATTCTATTCCTTTCACTTGACTGTCTCCATGGTTGCATAATTTACTTGATATTATATTGGATCATCAATATTTAATGTAGAAAGGAGTATCAAATGTTACATCATCAATTTATTGTTTCAACTTACCTAATATTTCCAGTTTCCTCTTATTGATTTCCACTTTACTTGAGCAAACCCTCTCATTTCTCATTGAACAATGTTGTGCAGTTTCATTTCATTGCTGATTCCTGAACTGTTTGTCCTTACATGCCAGGGTCCATTGGCCTCCAGATTTAACATGGCCTGAGGGAGAATAAATGAATCTAAAAGTGACATCAAGGCCGTAGTTTTAGTGAGCTTGTGAAGCATATTCATCATCACTATTGATCACATTCATTTAGTGTTCTCAGCTCTAAGTTCTTCAAAAGTTCACTAACAAGTACTAGGGGACATAACTGGGAAATGCATAATATATGGGATTACCAACACAGTTGATGAAGGGAAGTTCAAAGGGAATGCCAGACTCCAATATCTGTTCTCTTTCTCTCTGTCTCTCTGTCTCTCTGTCTCTCTCTCTGTCTCTCTCTCTGTCTCTCTCTCTGTCTCTCTCTCTCTCTCTCTCTCTCTCTCTCTCTCTCTCTCTCTCTGTCTCTCTCTCTCTCTCTCTCTCTCTATATATATATATATATATATATATACATATATATGTATGTATATTTCTCTCTCCATACACACATACATCTACCCACAAATATATGTGCTTGTACATATGAGAACAGAAAATTCCATTTCTGTTCATATTTAGTAAAAGTAGCACCTAATATAAGAAAGATGTATCTCCCAGATTTTGACTTCCTTGTCTTTTTAATTATTTCTTTACTGTGTTTTAATGTAAACATTAAATTATTAAAAGAGTCCTAAACAAATCTATTCCTTGCCCTGGGGTTAGCTGGGTTGGGAGCTTGCCTCCACCCCAACCACAGGAGCTTTTAACCTCCAGTAGAGTAAGAGATGTCCTACATCTGAGCCAGGGGAGACTGAGGGAACCTCTGCTGACAAGGAACTCCAGACCCAGCTGTGCTGTAGAGATGCAGTTTTGGACAAGAAGGAACCAGCATACGCCCCGTGAATGCAGAAGCAGTGGTGTGAGGACACTGCTGGCTGTGAACACATGTAGGAGACTGGAGTTTTTGGTTTAGGTTCTAGGTCAGAGTGGAGAACTGAAGAAGGATCTGAGACCAAAAGTAACATCCTGCATATACTAAGACTAAAGATGATTATAAAAACTAAGCTACTAAAAATAAAAAAAAAATAATATTCACAAGCAAAGGAGAATGAATCCAGCCATTGTTACTATGGGAGTAGAGAAGACCAAGATTCATCTTCAGAAAAAAGATACTTAAGCTGAAAACCCTCTAATTCCACAAAGAGTAACATCAAATGGGCACCTGCTTTAACAGAATTCATAGAAGCACTTTAAAAATCAAATGAGAGATTGAAGAAAAACTAAAAAATAAATGGAACAATCCAAGAAGAACAAGAAAATTATGAAAAAAAATCAGCAAATTAGAAAAGAAGATTCAGAATCTTAATAAAAAAATGACTTATTGAAGATTAGAACTGGGCAAGGAGAAGACAGAAAAGTTACAGGAGATCAAGAAGTAATAAAACGAAATATAAAGAAAGAAAAATTGAAGATAATGTAAAAAATCTCGTAAGAAAAAACAATTAATCTGGAGAACAGATCAAGAAGAGAAAACGTAAGAATAATACGTCTATTTGAAAGATATGATAAAAAGGAATCTTGATACAGTAATATAATAAATAAAGAAAATTATCCTGAAGCATTAGAACAAGAAGGGAACATAAAAATGTGGGAAAAAATCTACTGAACTGCACTTGGAAGAGGTCCTATGAGAAAAACCTATAATAATAATGTAGTCAAATTCTGAAATCCCCATCTGAAGAACAAAATATTATGAGTAACAAGAAAAAAAAATTAAATATGACAGTGCAGCAATTAGAATTGCATAAGACCTAGCAGTGGTGACACTAAACGACTGCAGGTTTTGGACCACTATATATTGAAAAGCAAAAGAACTCTGGTTCCAGACAAAATTACCACACCTTGCAAAGCTAAGCATGATCTGAATGAAAAAAAATAACAGACATTTAATGAACTGTCACACTGTTGGGACTTTAAAAAAAAAAAAACTACACATAATAGTAGATTTTATATAAAAGAACTAAGAGAAATATAAGGTACATACCGGAGACTAATTACAAAGAACTCAACAAGGACAGACTGTTTACATTTTATGTATGTAAAATGTATTTATATCTAAGACTGTTATTAGTAATTGAGTAGTTTGTTATAAAGGAACAATACATATCTATCTATGTAATTCTAAATTCTGAAAGAAATAAAACAGCAAAGGGATAGGGAGGGGGGTGGGGAGAAGATAAGGAAGGATTCCCTTGAGGGGATGGTGTGAAAATAAGTTAAAAGGGAGGTATAGAATGTTGTTTAGATTAAATGGAATGGAAGGATAAGGGAGGGATCCTTGGAAGTTAAAGGGAGGGATTCTTGGAGGGGGAGAGGTTACGTAATATGAGGGCAAGGTAGTGTGTAGGAGTAAAGTAGAGGAATTATGAGGGATAGGAAATAAAAGATACACACAAAGAAAAACAAAGATCAGAAGTAGAATTTGTTAAGGAAAGCATATTTCCAAGTATGTATGTGCATATACATACATACATACACACACACATATATATATGTATATACATATACATATGTGTTTGTCTATATACCTATATAAATATGTCCATGCTTAGTTGTAGCTTTCAGTGGGGACTGAGGAGGGGAGAAAAAAATCAAAGTAAAAAATTCACAGAAGAGAGCAAAAGAAAACTATCAAGGAAACGTTCTCAAAATGGAAATTTATTGCTATATATTTTTAATTATCTCATGTTCTGATGTGAACATGACATGCTTTCCCCACCTTTTCTAATTTTGCAACTAAATATTAAAAAAAAGAAAGAGAGACACAAAGAATAAAGGTAAAAGGGCGAAGTAAAAAAAAAATAAAAGCAGGGGTAGCAATCATGATCTCAGAGAAAGCAAAAGGAAACCTACATCCAGTTAGACATATTGGAAAAGTAACTATATGTTGATCAAAAGTATCATAGAAAATGACATAATAACAATATTATTCATACATACACCAAATGGTATGGCATACAGATTCCTAAAGGAAAAGTTAAATGTTTACAGGAGGAAATATACAGCAAACCTGTACTAGTGGTGGACCTCAACCTCTCCCCCTCAGAACTAGACAAATCTAACCACAATATAAAGAGGAAAGAAGATAAGGAGGTAAACAGAATTTTAGAAGTGAAAATGAAACAAATAAGTTGAAACAAAAGCAATAACTAAGAGTTATTTTGCCCAATTTTGTTCTAATAAATCTGACAATCTTAGTGAAATGAATGTCTTTCCAAAAATATAAAGTGCCTAGATTAACAGAAGAAGAAATAGAATACTTAACCTCAATTTATAAAAAAAGAAACTGACCAAACTATCAATGAACTCCCTAAGGAAAAAAATTCCCAGAGCCAGATTGATTTTCAAGTGAAATTTACCAAATATTTAAAGAACAATTAATTACAATATTATATAAGCTATTTTAGAAAATAGACTAAGGAGTCTTGCCATTTTCCCTTTGTGTCATTAATATGGGCTGATACCTAAACTATTCAGAGCCACAAGAACAAAAACTACAGACTCAAAGTATAGACCAGATTATATTAAAAAGGTTTCACACAAAAAAACCCCAATGAAACCAAGATTAGAAAGAAAGCAGAAAGCTGGGACACAATCTTTGCTGCAACTCTCTCTGACGAAAGCTTCAATTCTCAAATATATAAAGAAATGAGTCAAATTTAGAAGAATGCAATCATTTCCCAATTGACAAATTATTGAAGAATATGAGCAGGTGATTTTCAGATTAAAAAAAATCAAAGCTATGTATAGTCATATAATGGCATGCTCAAAATCACTACTGATTAGTGAAATGCAAATTAAAAATAAAACTCTGAGGCACTAACTTATAATTATTAGATTGGCTAACACAACAGAAAAAGAAAATGATAAATATTGGAGAGGATGTGGTAAAATTAGAACACTAATACATTGCTGGTGGAGTTGTAAGTTGATGCAGCCATTCTTCAGTGCACTTTGCAACTATGTCCAAAGGACAATCAAATGTTGCACCCTTTAATCTAGAAATACTACTACTAGGTTTGTATCCGAAGGAGATTTTTTTTTAAAAAAGGGAAAAGTACTTATTCGAATAAAAGTATTTACAGCAGCTTTTTGTGGTAGCAAAGAATTGGATGTAGAGGGAATGCTCATCAATTAGGGAATGGCTCAACAAATTATGGCGTATTATTATAATAGAACATTACTGTGTTCTAAGAAATGAGGAGACTGATTTCAGAAAAACCTGGAAAGGCTTATATGAATTCTTGCGAAGTGAAGTGTACAGAAGATCCACATTAACAAAATATAGTGCTATTATCAACTATGCGTGACATAGCTACTTCCAACAATAAATGATGCAAGACATTTACAAAGCACTCATGACGAAAAGTGCTATCCACCTCCAGAGCAATAACTGATAGAGCCTAAATACAGATTGAAGCACATTGGTTTTCATTTTCGATATTTTTTTCTCCTTTTGGTCTGTGTCTTCTTTCACAGCATGGTGAATGTGATGATAGTTTGTATGACTGAACATGTTTAATCTATATCACATTGTTTATTGTCTCACAGAATGGGGAGGTGAGGGAGGGAGACAGATGCAGAGTAGTACTAGAAGAAAATTGGTGTTAAAATTCTTGGTTTCAGGGAGGAAATTTGGGGTCATTAACAGTAAATTTCCCAATTTTCAAAGAGTACTCCTTCCTGAGTTCCCACTGCCCTAGGTATTTGCATGTGGTGATGATAAGAGTGATTAGATGTGTTGAATTTGACAAATCATATAAGTCATCTCACTGGGGCTTTCAGAATGGAAATCAAAATATCCACAAGGCTGCTGACACTAATGTGGAATGTGGAGAGCAAGTGGAGTGTTCAGTAAGCAAATTTATTAAGAGATGTTCTCACATTCTCTTGATATTGGGAGCACAGTAATGGAGTATATAGGATATTGATCAGTTAACTCTTTCACTCACTATATGAGTAACTTCTTTTTGTGTTTGTTTTTCATTCAAACATTTTTGGCAATGAAGTGTATACTTCTCTTCATAATTCATAACTTCTACTGTGTTAGAGACCTTTTGTACCTACCAGTCACTTCTGCATTGCTATTTAGGTGAGCATCCATTTCAGTTTTTTAGTAATTGTAATTGTCCATGACATATCAACAACATATCACCAGAATAATATTGGTATTCAAAATATAGGCTTTATGCCTTTTTTAAAAATATTTCTTTCTTTCTTTTTTTTTTTACTTTTCAACATTCACTTTCATCAGATTTTGAATTCCAGATTTTCTCCCCTTCTCTTTCATCCCCTCACCCTAAAAGAGAGTGCAATATGGTATAGCTCAGCATACACTCACACACACACACACACACACACACACACACACACATATATATATATATACATATATACATATATACACGTATGCACATATAGTTGCTTAAAGACATGTGGCCTTTTCCACTTTGCTTTTATTCTCAAGACTGGGTTCTATATTCCTCGAAATGAATTGAAGAAATTGGTTGCGATATATTTTAGTAACCTGTTGTTTCCTCGGAGTGATGATTTCAAGCCACGTGATCATTAATTAATACTACTGTGCTATAAGATATCAGTTCTATGATCTTAGGGAGAAAACATGGATAGACTTGCATGAAATAATGAAGAGTAAAAAGAGCAGAACCAAGAGAACATTACATACAGTAAAAACAATATTCTTCTTAGAACAACTTTTGAGTGACTGAGTTAATTACTACAAAGGAGATATGAAAAAAGAAACCATCTAAAACAAGAAAGAACTGATAATAGAAGTACATATAGAATGGTTTTACAAATGTGTCTATGTGTGTGAGTGTGTGTGTGTATGTCTGTTTGCACACATACTTATATCTAATAGTGACCATCTTCGAGAGGAAGGAAGAAAAAAATAAAAAAGGAAAAGTGACAAGATAACTTTATATGTATTTATATATATATGTATATATATATATAAGTGTGTGTGTATATACATACAAACAATGGCAAGTTGTATATAATAGATTTGCATTTTTATGTACAATCACCTTTTTTTCATTCAACTATATTATGAAATGTTTGTTTTATTTTTTAAAATCAGAATAAAATAAAAATAAGCACTGGTCAGATATTCCCATATGCAGATTCTTCCACAAATCCTGGAACCAACAGGTAGGTGAATGTGGCCCTGTTGCAAAGAACATACAATCTTGTTGTTGGTTCAATTGATCTTGTCATTCTATTTTTGATCAATTCTGGACCAACCAAACATCAAAACTCTTTATCTCAGTACCTTTAAGATGTTAGTTTCTTGTCTGTGAACCAGAGACTTCACGGTTTGTTACTGGGTCACTAATAACTGACTTCAAATTTCACTGATATGGAACACATGCATGGACACTGGATAATACACTGTTGCTCCTTCCCTACCCCAATATAGATAGATATTCTAAATATTGGATTTTGGTTAAATCATTTATGAATGAAATTTGAATTTCCATTTTCCTTATCCATTGATTCAACCTTGTAACTATGATATAAGGAAAAACAAAAGGTAGCAAAACATATAGTGGATTTTATGCCAAGGGATATGGATTCAATTCACAACTCTGTCATGTGCTACATGTATAACTTATGAAAACTCAACTAATATTTATGGTCCTCATTTCCACAACTATAAATTGAAGGGACTGAACTAGAAATCTGATAATTTTCCTTCAAGTTTCTTAGTTATGGTTCTATAATTCTTGCTCACACATTCTCACACATAGGCTGTATACATCTCCATGTGTCTACATAAACTATCTGTCCTGTATTTGCATAGTTTGCTACCTTGTAATGCTACCCACATCTCTCTTCTAATAGCAATTAAAGCTACCAAATACTCAAGCTAATTCTTAATGAAAGACCTTGGAAAAGTGATTTTGTAATTTTAACTTTTTTGGGGGGGGGGGGAAGCAAGCACTTTTCTCCCTCTTAAGGATAATGAGTTTAGTCTTCGTTTTCAATGAGTCACATTGATATAAAATGACTTAATGGAAGAAGTCAAAGTGACTGACATTTTAGTCAGCATCTGACCCCAAGATTAAATGATACCAGTGGGTGTTATTGAGCTCAACAGATATATATAGAAAACACTATGCTTTGTATAATTTCAGAAATGTCCTTAGTAAGTAAAGTGTTTTTTAAAAAATATTCAGTGTTTTAAACAAGAGGGGAAAATATCAAGAAAATGACAATGATGATAAATGCAACTCATATCAGAAGGAGAAGAAATAGTACTTATTCACTATTCTATTCATATGTATTTTGTATATAGGATACTGGAATATCATTATAAGATATGAAGAAAATATGACATATAGGTATTTTTGCAGAGATTTTACATGTGTGTATATGCATGTGTATGAGTTTTCATCAAATATTCCTAATGCAAGTAAGAAAGTACCAATTAAGTAATATATTTGATTTCCCTCCTCTCTTTCCAAGATGTTATTGCAACTGATAGAAATAATAAAAGGCATCTATGTAGCTATTTACTTTGACAAAGCAATTTACATGCATATAATATGCATGCAATATCTATATTTTTCTCTCTCTACACACATACATGCATATACATACATATATATGAATATACATACATACATATATATATATACATATATACATACATACATATATATATATATATATATATATAACATGATCCTCCAAAAAGCCATGTGAGGTGAATGTGACAGCTAGTACTGGCTCCATTTTGCACTGGAAAATATCTAAACAGAGAAATCAGGTAGTTTGTTACTTTCACTGATGAAATAATACCAAATTCTAATTTTTAACAATTTAACAATTTTTAATTGAAAATTTCAAGCATTTTGGTCGTGAGAACTTTCTTTTCTACTTCTTCAACAGATGTGATTGTATTCCCTGAAAGAGCATTTGGCAGGCTGTATTTTTATGGGGCTTGCTTCCTACAAAGCTGGCTGCAGAGGCTGGGATAGGAACATTGCTCTTCCAAAGATCCTTATATTCACAGTGCTAGACTCTCTGTCCCATTTTGAGAAACAGTGTGGTGGTGGTGGTGGTGGGTCCAAATTTCCTGGCACAGGCTGCCTTTTTTGTCTTGCTCAGTGTGTCTCACTGCTTCTGTTATGTTGTCCCACTTGACCTGTGAATAGCAGTTAGTGGTGATTAACTGTGGAGAATAATTAATTGGGGTACACCATTGACCAGAACAGAGGGAACAGTCACAGTTCAAGTGCAAAACCCGGAAGAATTTATTGAGTTAGTATATAGTACATCCATGTGGGTTACAGTAAATCTGCTCGATTTATTCCAAAGACAGAGGTTAGGGAAATGGTCTATATGCTTTTAAAACAAAGGGGGGCAGAAAAATAGGAGGAACGAAGATTAACCATAACTGGGATGTTTTTGTAAGTTCTGTCCATTTGGGGCTGCTATAAATCAGTTTGAACCAGCCCTGTGGTTGCTGGCATAGTGGAAATATTGGAGTTCACCCAGTGGACATCACAAAAGAATACTGCTACGTCAAATTCTCATTCCACCTTCTGATTGACTGATTTTGATTACTGGCTATTTCAGCCTTTCCTGTGTAATAATGACAATCAAGCAAATAAAGATTATTAGTGAACTCATTTTTCATTCCATTTCAACAGGAGGCATGGCTGGTTGTTTCTCTAATGGAGTTGATTCCTGGATGATGGATGCATGGCCTCATCTGAACATAAAACCCATGGTCAAGGTGAGGGGTATTGTTCAGAAGATTATGCTGAGAGTGATGAGAAAGGTAGGCTAGTTCTCCATTATTATTTCTTCCCACAGAGATGGTTGCAGAAGTTAGACTAAAAGCAGATCTGATGGTTTGATGGTACAATCCTCAAACATATATCCACATATTTATTATAGTCTACATAGCACAGTAGATAGAATTTCAGGTCTGAATTTTAAAAGACTCATCAACAAAACCTAATTATAATATTCAAATTATTTGAACAGGTACTATAGTTTGTTTAGTAACTCAACTCTTTTAAAAATATATTTATTTATTTTCAGTTTTCAACATTCACTTCCACAAGATTTTGAATTCGAAATTTTCTCGCCATCACTCACCTATTCCCACCCCAGGCCTGCATGTACCCTAACCACCCCTTTCCCCAATCTGTCATCCCTTGTATCACCCCTCCTTCTCAGATCCCTCTCCCCTCTATTTTCCTACAGGGCAAGATAGATTTCTACCCGCCATTGCATGTACAATTTATTTCCCAGTTGCATGCAAAAACAATTTGAACACTCACTTTTAGAGCTTTGAGTCCTATATTCTCTCCCTTCCTCCATTCCCACTCACTTTCTTTGAGAAAGTAAGGTATTTGATATAGGTCATACATGTGTAACCATGCAAAGCACTTCTATAACAGTTATACTGTGAAAAACTAACCACATTTCCCTCTATCCTACACTGCCCTTCAGTTATTCCATTCTGTCCCTTGACCTGTCCCCCAACAATAGTGTGTGCTTCTGATTATCCCTTCCCCCAATTTGATATCATTTCTATTATGTTGCCTTTCCTATCCCCTTCCCCCTGCCTTCACATAGGGTAGATAGATTTTCATACCCAATTGCATGTGTGTTATTCCCTATTTGAGCCAAATCCAATGAGAGTAAAAGTCACTTATTCCCTCTTACTTCTCCCCTCTTTGCCTTCACTGTAAAAGCTTGTTCTTTACTCTTTTATGTGAGATGCTTTAGTATATTCTACCTCTACCCTTTTCTTTCTCCCAATACATTCTTCTCAACATTTAATTTAAATTTTTAGGTATCTATCAGTAAACCACACCGACATACACAAGGGGTCCTGCCATCACAGGTCCTTAGATCTACATTCATAAAAGGAAAGGCTATTTTTGAGGGGTTAACAATCTCCTTTAATCAAGCATATATGTCATTCACTTAGTTCAGAGGAAAAAGTCAGTACCCTGAACTTCAGAGAACATACAGAGAAATCTTAATCAACAGACAGTATTTCCAAACTATCTAACATAAGCAATACATGCATCATAGTTCAACAGACAGATTGAATTGTCTGACCATTGCATATGTACAAAGTGGGGGGGGGGGCTGCTCAGTGGCTTCCCTTAGTCTCATCTAGCACACAAACCTACTTGCAAAAACTAAGCCCCAGACTCACTGTTTGATAAAAATTGCTGGGAAAACTAGAAAACAGTATGGCAGAAATTAGGCATAGAACAATGACTGACACTGTATACAAGAATAAAGTTCAAATGGGTACATGATCTAAGTATAGAGACTGATACTATAAACAAGTTAGTGGAGCAAGAAATAGTTTGATTATCAGATTTATGGAGAAGGGAAGAAGTTTTGACTGAACAAGAGATAGAAAACATTATGAACTGGAAAATGGGTAATTTTGATTACATTAAACTGAAAAGTTTTTGCACAACCAAACCCAATGCAACCAAAATTAGAAGGGGAGCAGAAAACTGGGAAGGAATTTTTGCAACTAGTGTCTGTGATAAAGGCATTATTTCTAAAATATATGGAGTGCTGAGTCAAATGTACAAGAATACAAATCATTCCCCAATTGATAAATGGTCAAAGGATATGAACAGGTCGTTTTCAGAGAAAGAAATTAAATTTATCTACAGTCATTTGAAAAAATGTTCTAAATCACTATGGATTAAGCAGATGCAAATCAAAATAGCTCTGAGATACCACATCATATCTATCAGATTGCCTAACATGACAAAATAGGAAAATGATAAATGTTGGAGAAGATGGGGGAGAGTTGAAGCACTACCTCGTTGTTGGAGGAGCTGTGAGCTGATCCAACCATTCTGGAGGCAATTTGGAACTGTGCCCAAAGGGCTACAAAAATGTGCATACCCTTTGACCCAGCAATATCGCTTTGAGATCATAAAGGGTCCCATATGCACAAAAATATTTATAGCATCACTCTTTGTGGTGACCAAAAACTGGAAATCAAGGGAATGCCCATCGGTTGGGGAACAGCTGAATAAAATGTGGTATATGGTTGTAATGGAATATTATTGTGCTATAAGAAATGATTAACAGAAAAATTTCAGAGAGGACTGGAAAGACTTAAATGATCGCATGCTGAGTGAAAGGAGCAGAACCAGGAGAACTTTGTACACAGCAACAATCACAGTGTGTGAGAATTTTTTCTGGTAGACTTGCAACTTCATTGCAATGTAAGGACTTAAAAAATTCCCAGTGGTATCTTAAGGCAAAATGCCTTCCATATCCAGTGAAAGAACTATAGAATTCAATCACAGAATTGATTTTCTTTTGCATTATGTTTTGGTTTGTTTTATGATTTCTCCCATTCATTTTAATTCTTTTATGCAACATGGCTATAGTGGAAATGTATTTAAAAGAAATGTATGTGTAGAACCTATATAAAATTGTATGCCATGTAGGGGAGGGAACGGGGAGGTGAAGAGGAAGGAGAAAGAGGGAGAAAAACAATCTAAGTTCTATGGTAGTGATTGTAAAACACCGAAAATAATTAAAAAAAAACTAGGCCCCAAAGTAAAACCATAATTTACAGTCTTTATACACATTTTAGAGCCAGAGGGAATCACATGCTTTGAGAACCAGTGCCTCATTAACAAAATGTATAGGCCTTCCTACAAATCTTCCCAGGCCCATGAATGGGTGGGAAGAATGCTCCTCAAACATTATATACCCTGATTCCACTAAAACAAAAACCACAAAGGATTCTACTTTGCTTGCCCTCACAGTATCCTCCCTTCATATTTAACTCACCCTGTGCTCTCCTCTCTCTCTCTCTCTCTCTCTCTCGCTCTCCACACAGACACACAAACACATATACACACATATACATATACCTGAGCACCTATATACACATATATACACAGATACAGATATGTATATGTGTGTATATATGGATGTGTATATACACACATAAACGTATGTATGTATATATACACTAATATACATATATACACATACACATATATGTATAAGTATATGTGTGCATGTATGTGTGTATGTGGGGGCGGTGGGGGGATGTATTCACTCTAACTGCCCTAATACTGCAAAAGGTCTTGTGAGTTACAAGTATCATGTTTCCATGTAGAAATGTACAAACTTCAACTTTAATGATTCCCTTATGGTTTTTCTTTTCTGTATATTGTGATGGCAATCAAATTAGGATTTTCTGTTGTTTTTATTTTACTAAAAATGCCTCCAATTGAATAATGTGATTAAAGAAGATCTTTTCCATCCATTGATGGGCCTGCCCATTGTGGAAACCTTGATTAAGGGATTTGTTTTGTAGGGGTTATCAAGTACCTTTGCTTTTTCTACTGAGGCATTCAGTCAGAGGGTTATTCCCTCTGGCTTCAAAAAGTGTATAAATACTCTAAGTATGAGGTTTTAATTTGGGCTTAGTTTTTTTAAGAATGTTTAATTGCCAAATGAGAACTTTGGGAAGACGCTTTAAGGAGCCCACGCTTTGAAATCCTGGATTCAGTGCTTCTCTCTCCAGTAACTATTTTCAGACAGTTGAAGTTCAACTGTCTGTTGAATTCAGGTGGAGGAAGCCATGTCTGTTGATCTTTGATTTATCTGTATATTCTTTGAAATTCAAGGTGCTGACTCCCCTGAACTGGATGAATGACATATGTACTTGGTTAAAGGAATGATAGATGTGCTTGATTAAAGTGATTGTTAATCCCTCAAAAGTTGCCTTCTTCAAAGATGGCTGAGTGAGAGATTGTATTCACCTAAGCTCTAAGACAATCTCCTTCAGATACCTCGGAAAAGAGGATCTGAGCGAATTTTAGAGTGGTAGAATCCACTAGTAGACAGAGTGTGGCAGATTTCTGGCCCAGGATTGGCTGAAGGTTCAACAGGAAAGATCTATTGCATGGAGCTGGAGGACAGCAGAGCACACAGTGCATAGACTGTAACAGCACAGATCCCACCATAGCCAAGCTAAGCTGGAACTGTGAACAGTGGGAAGCAGAGACAGCAGTGTGGATTCTCAAGAATATCAGCTCAGGATGGGAGTTCAGTGAAAATGAGTGAGACAGGAGCACAGAACCTCAGGGAATAGCAGCAACTGCCCCTGAGACCATCATAACTCATACTAAATGTCTGTAAGTCACCTACTTGAACTTCTGGGAGCCAAGATGGTGGAGTAATCTATAAATGTTTTCCCCCTCCCATTGTTGACCTTGAAAAACCCAGAGAATATTTCCCCAGGAAAAATCCTGGTATTGTGGGATCAGCTGAAGGGATAAACAATTTCTTAGCCTGAGATGCTAGGAAAATGGCAAAAGGGTTCCCTCTTGTTGTGGCTGAAAAGGACCAGTGCAGGGCCGGGCCTGTTCCAGACAGTCACAACTCAGCAAACCAGGAGGAGATCCTGAGCCTCGGTGGGGTGGAGCTCTTATGCACCAAGACCTGGACCACAAGCCTGCCTTAGTACAGCCAGGGTAATTGGGCAAATATTAGTGCAGACAGAGGTTCACCAGCTGCTGAGCCAGCCTGTGCTCTAGCTCAGGTGAGGAGACCTCCTGTGGCCAAACCTCATTCAGCTAGCTCCAGGGTAACACTGGGGAAACTCAGAAAGACTTCACATGGCCTCTGCTTTAGCACACCAGCCAGGTCAGCACCAAATGAGCTGCAACATTCTAGCTTTTAGCTGAAAGAACCAGAGGCCATAATACACAAAGTCTCAAATTCTAAGCACAAGAACTATGGGAGAGAGCTCCTTGTGCCCCCGAAGCAGAGATAAAATCACAAAGCTAGGAAAAAGGCAATCATCATGAGCAAGAAGCAAATCAGAAAAGAAAGGAACATAGAATCTTACTATGAGGAAAGGACTAAAATATGAATACTGAAGAGATCAGCATTGAGACTGTACTCCATCTGAAACCTCAGAAGGGAGTATGAACTAGTCTCAGACCCAAAGAGCATTCTTGCAAGAGCTCCAGAAAGATTTTAAAAACTAGCTTAGAGAGGAAGAATAAAAATTGGTCAGTGATTTTAAAAATATGAAAAAAGAATTCATGACAGACTTTAAAAAGAAAATTAAAGAAATGGATAAAGAGACAAAACTTATCTGGAAGAATTGGACAAATGGAAAAGGAGATGCAAAAGTTGACTGAAAAAATCTTTTAAAAATTAGAATTGGGCAAGTAGAAGCTAATGACTTTATGAGACATCAAGAATCAGGCAAACAGAATCTAAAGAATGATAAAAAATAGAAGATGTAAAATATCTCATTGGAAAAACAACTGACCCAGAAAATAGATCCATGAGAGAAAATCTAAGAAATATTGGCACAACAGCAAGATTAGAAAAAGAGCCTGGACAATATGGTCCATGAAATCATTAATGAAAACTGCCCTGAGTTCCTAGACGCAGAGGGCAAAATAGTCATTGAAAGAATCCACCAGTCACCTCCTGAAATAGATTCCAAACTGAAAACACCAAGGAATATCATTCCCAAATCCCAACACTATTAAGTTAGAGAGAAAATACTGCAACTATCTGGAAAGTAACAATTCAAATATAGAGGAACTACAATCAAGATCACATAGGACTTTGCAGTATCTATATTAAAAGATCAGAGGGACTGGAATATGATATTTCATAAGACAAAGAAGCTTGGACCACAGCCAAAGATCAATTACCTAGCAAAATTGAGCTTCATATTTCATGTAAGGAGATGGACATTTGATGAAATAAAGGATTTCTAGAACTTCCTGATGAAAAAGCCAGAGCTCAATAGAAAATCTGATCTTCAAATACAAGTCTCAAGAAAGACAAAAATGGTAAACAAGTACATCCCTGTACGGGAAGATGATGTTTGTTAATCTTGAGAATTGCATATTTATTATGATATTTAAAGGGCTATGCATAGATAGTGGGAGTGGGTATAAATTAAAAGATAAAATGACAAAAATGTGATTTCAGGGGGAGAAGGGATTGAAATGAGTGATGTGTAAAAGAGGAGACAGTAGACAGAACACTTTTCTCTCTCACTCAGGTGAGAGTGCTTTCCCACTGACCTTCGAAGCTGTTCCTGGTGATTCTGGGCAGAAAAGTCTGAAAACCACCCTGGGCTGTGCTTAGCTCCAAACCAGGTGTGATAGACCATAGATCTCTCCTGTCAGCCTTTCAGATTGTCTTGGTCTGGAAATCTGTCTCAATCTGTCATTCTGTGGCTCCTGCTGCTCTAAAATTTGTTCAGAGTAATTTCCCACAGGTGTCTGAGGGATTTGGGTGGAGAGCTCAGGCAGGTCCCTGCTTCTACTCGGCTCCCTCCCAAGATGCTATTGATTTAGGTACTTCACTCTTAACCAGATATGAAATAATTAGTCTACATGCTTTCAAAATAAAACCCATATTTTTGTTATACTACATTTTAGTTTTATTTATAAATGAAAAGAATCTTTTTCTATTGAGAAAAAAAATCTTCCGATTAGATATTTTACATTTTCTTCAATCTTTTTATTCTTTAGATTTTGACTGATTCTTGCTGTCTCCTAGAGTAATTAGTTTCTACTTGCCCACTTCAGATTTTCATCAAATTGTTTTCTTCAGTTAACATTTGCCTCTCCTTTTCCATCTGTCCAATTTTTCCTTTTAAGAAGTTATTTTCTCCAGTTAATTTTTGTACTTTCTTTTCCATTTGTCCAAATTTCCCAGTTAGATTTTGTGTTTCCTTTTCCATTTGTCCAATTTTCCTTTTTAAGGAGGTGTTTTCATCACTGAATTCTTTTTCCATACTTTTAAAATCATTTTGCTATGGCCCCACGTTGGTCGCCAAGTTGCTATGGTTATGGCATAGCTTACCAAGAGGAGCAAGTCTTATGCCTGGCCAGCAGGCTGCTCCTCCTCCTGCGAAGCTCGCCAGTAAGAGAATGAGGCGGGAGAGCGGGTCAGTGAAACAACTCCGATTTATTCAAGCAAGCACTCTGATTATATAATCTCTGCCAGCTAGCCCAGTGAACCATGGTAACACACCTAAACAAACCCGAAACTATAGAAATGAACACAAGCTGGAACTATAGTAACAACAACAAACCAGGGGTGGGGCCATCCCTTCCAGCACCATCTTGTTCACCCTTCCCTGCTCCGGACTCAGTTTACCTGATGTCTGTCAGTGTGGCATCCCAGATGGTGTGGCGGTCAGCGCCCCTTACATCATTGGCCAGTTTTTCCCTTTCCTTCTTCAACTGTTCCATGAGAGCTGTTTATGCATGAGAGCAGTTCATAGTCTCTTCCGAAGTTTCAGATGGAAATACAGTCTCACTACTGACCTCATTGGTATTTTGTTTTAGTCTTTGTCCCCACAGAAAGATTCTATGACTCTTTTCACTCTTGTTTGCTTTCTCTTGTTCATGATGGTGATTGTGTGTTGTGGCTTCTGGTTCTTTCAGTTAGAAGCTGCAGAACTTGGTGTTGAGCCTACTTTGTGTGAAAAAGCTAAAAGCAGGTGTTTTTTTTTTTTTTTTTTACCTTTTTGTTTTGTGTTTCCCCTATCAGCTCTGGGGTTAGCTTGTTAAGTGTAGCGGAAGGGTAGTCTGGTCATGGGAGATCTCCTCAGCTGAATTGAGGCAAAGGCAAGCTCAAGGGATGGTGATCCCAGCTGCCCTATTTTGTTCCCATTTCCCCTGGAGTGCTGAGGCATGCCTAGATCCTAGTGCTAGTTTCCACCCCTCCTGAGTCTTCTATCCTAGCACTGAGGCTTGCCTGAGTCATAGTGTGAGTTTCTACCACTCTGGAGTCTCTCTCTTTCCGGTTCACCTCTGCCATGGTAGGAGGAATCCCCTTTAGCTATTTTCCTAGCCTCAGGTGTCATGAGACTATTTGCCCCGTCTACTGTTCCCACTGATCCAGGATTTTTCTGGGGAAATATTTTATGGTTCTTTTGAGGTCATCAAGGCGGGAGGAGAGAGCATCTGTAGATCACCGCACCATCCTGGTTCCCAGAAGTTCAGGTAGGTGACTTACAGACATTTTATCTGCAGCTGAAAGTCTCAGGAGCTGCTGCTGATATCTGGGGCTTAGGGGCTGTCACTTGCTCAGCTCTGTTGGTCTCTCATCCTGGGCTGCCGCTCTGCTGGTTCTGCCTGCTGCTGTCTCAGGTTTCCCAGGGCCCTCCCTCTCAGCTGTGCTGGACACGCTGCCCTGTGTGCTGTGGGCTAACCCCCATGGAACAGGTCCTTCTAGTGGACCTTCTAGTCTGTCCTGGGCTGTGAATCTGCCACTATCTGTCTCCTGTTGGATTCTGCACCTGTAAAATTTGGTCAGATTCTCTTTTTAGAGATATCTGAAGGAGTTTGTCTTACAGCTTAGGTGAGTCTTTGCTCTCACTCCACCATCTTGCCTCCAACCCCCAAAAAATTTTCCAAGAACCAAATTCACGAACTATTAACAGCCACTGACTCATTTTATGATTAGTGTTACTTTTTACAGAGGAACTTTTAAAGTAGCTTTGAGTTTTAAAGTTTAAAGGAAAAATTAGAAGGTAGATTTGCATCAAGTGTGTGACAGCCTGAAAAATCATTCCTTGTAAGGAAGCATTGTAATAAAGGACATTGTAAGAGAAACTTTTCTTACTAAGTTGAACCATTTAGAGGTAAATGAAAGAACACTATTTGCTGTGATGATTGCAATAGAAGGAACACTGAAAACTCAGTCTAGTTAATTCTCTATGTACAGCAATTGGCACAGTAAGGTTTCAATTCACTATTGGCTTTTAAATCCCATGATGAATCCAAGCAGCTACAAATAGTATACAAAAAACTATGCACAGGTAAGAGACATCTTAGAGAACTTGGAAGAACTCACTCAGTTGTCATTTCTACTTCCAATTGTCCAAATAAAGGAAACAAGTAATTTAAGAAAGTAATTTTAACAAGATTTAGTATTGATTTACTATCTATCTATCTATCTATCTATCTATCTATCTATCTATCTATCTATCTATCTATCTGTCTGTCTGTCTGTCTGTCTGTCTGTCTGTCTGTCTATCTATCTATCTATCTATCTATCTATCTATCATCTATTTTTTTGTGTGTATGTGTATTGAAAGAATTAATTGTGGGTTTTCTATAATTATTTTTATATATATACATGTTCCTTAAAATCTTTCTAGGAAATTTATTTTGATGTGGAGATAAACTTTGATTCTTGAATAAGATGCAAGTCATGTTTGGGTCATAAATTGGACAGCATTAACATATAAACTTAGTCATTGGCCAAAAGGTTGTTTTTTTTTTTTTTCCAAAATACCAGTCTAAATAAATTCAGATGATTTGTATCTTTAAAATAAAAATCTTTTAAGCCATTTTAACTCTTATTGATGCCTGCTTCCATTTGCAAATATCTTCCCCTCTATCTAGCAATTCATCTTTTGTGACATAAATAAATAGAGAGATAATTAAACAATCAAGAAGGGATTGGGTAAAATGTTTAGCAAAACTAAACAATGTGCATTAGCCTATGTGTTATTCTACACTAATAGTCATTCAATGCTTCAAAAAGAAAAAAGACATACATTCTCAAATATTCTCTCTGAGTCATTAAAATTATGTTATCCATTTTCATTTATTTAGTTCTTCATATTTAGATTATTATAGTAATTGCATAATCCCTTGAATTAGTTAGCAGAAATTTGTCAAAAAGTATTTGTAAGAAATAATATTCACAGCATTTCTATCTTCTACAATATTCAATACATACTGACTAAATTTTGTTATAAGTTTGGAAGCTATATCATTGGTTTGTTTATCACATCGTGTAACTTTCTCAATCTATCTATCTACACACTATGTGTGTACATGTGTATGTGAATGTATATATGCATGTATATGTGTATTTGGCATGTATATGTATGCACACATGTCTATATTCGCATATATACTTTTTATATCCATGTATGTGCATATTTGTTTCTGACTGTGATATTGATTTCTTTACACAAATTCAAATTTCAATATGTTTACATCAGATGTATGCCTTCATTCCATCTAATTATTGTGGATGATAAATTTAGTGCAATAGTAGAAATGAAAAAAAAATGGAGATTATCTATAAAATTACTGCCAGCATATATAATCCCACCTCTATGTGTTCTTTTGTTATCTATTTCCTTATTCCAAAAGGACATGTATTTTGAATGCTTTTTAAGTCTACTTTGTTTTTTCCTCTTTTTTCTTCCCCCAAAAGACTCCCATCCTCATTATATATCATCTTCATTTCCAATACAAGAACCTCTCTTTTTGGTAACCAATTTTTCCAAATTTGCTAAAACAATAGGAGAAAATGACAAATAATGTAGAGGATGTGGAAAATTTGGGACACTAATTCATTGTTGATGTTACTGTGAAATGATCTACCCATTTTGGATAGCAATTGGGAATCATGCCCAAAGAATTAGTAAACTACCCATACCCTTTGAACCTCAATACCACTACTTCGTCTATTTGCAAAGATGATTGAGGGAAAAGGAAAAGAAACTACATATTCTAGAATGTTATAGCATCTCTCTTTTTGGTGGCAAAGCACTGGAAGTTTCAGGTATGCTCATCAACTGGGGAATGGCTGAATAAATTGTGGTATATGATTGTGAAGGATTACTATTATGCTATAAGAAATGATGAGCTTAATGATTTTAGAAAAACATGGAAGACGCATAAAATTACAAAAAGCAAAGTTAACAGAAACAAGAGAAAATTGTATACAATAATACCAATACTGTTTTAAGAATGACTTTAAATGAATATTATTTTGACTATTGTAAATGCCCAAATTAACTATAAAGGATATGTGAAGAAAGATACTATCTGCATCCTGAGAAGGAACTAATAAATACATGTATAGAATATTTTTACACACACACATTACCTATATAACATACCCATAATTGTGTCTAATGGTAGTAATCTCTAGGGTAGGGGGAGGAAATGGAGGAAAAAAAAACAAAAAGGAAATTTACATGATAATTTTGTTGTATATTTGAAAGGAATAGCAAGTTGTGCATAGTAGATTTGAGGTGTCATGTGCAATCATCTTTTTTATTGTACTATATCTTGGACATACTTGTTTTCTTCCATAAATAAAAAAAATTTTTAAACTTATATGTATGTATGAATATATACATATATATATATATATATTTTCACACATGCGAAAATATATACTTTTAAGATACATTTATCCAATAGTTATATGTAAAGCTATGTGTACAATTTCATGATGTGCTTGCATGTGTATACATAGGTGTATTTGTGTGTGTGTGTATGTTCAATAAGCAAAACACATCACTTCTCCAAATACGAATAAAAAAAGTATTTTCTGACATGTATAGAGCCTTTCAAATACATCCAAGTGATCTGATCATGTACAGTTACATACATGGTAACTTTAGACTGACATAATAATGTCATTTTGATCCTCTTCAAGCATGAAGAACAACAATCAGTGCTTTGTTTCATCATGCCCCTTTCTCTTATCCCATTCCCTTCCTAATTCCCTGTAGGGTAAGATAGTTTTCCACTACCAATTGAGTTTGGGTGTGTATTTTCTCTTTTTGAACCAATTTAGATGTCAGTGAGGTTCAAGCATTGCCTACCCTCCAACAACATTTTTCATTACATCGTAAAAGCTTTTAATTGCATGTTTATTTGGTATGAGATAATTTTCTCCCATTCTCCCCCCTCCCTTTCTCTGGCTCCTAGGGAATGCCTCTTTTTTGACTATTCATTTTTTTCATCATCTCAACATAACCAACTCACTCCAGCACCCTCTTTTTATGTAGAATATTTTCAAGTGACCTAATAATGATAACATTCATAAGGGATACCTTTGTGATCCTGTACTGAAATGTAAACAGCTTAAACTTATTAAGTTCGTTATGATTTCTTTGTTAAAATTAACATTTTATATTTCTATTGTCTTCTAAGTGAAAGAAAATAATTCTATTTAGATCTGATCTATTCTTCAGGAATGCATAATATTCCTATATTCCATTTAATAACATTTTTCCTCTGAAGGACTATACTCAGTTTTTCTGGGTAGGTGATTCATGGTTGCCATCCTAGCTGTTTTACCTTTTGTAATATCATATTCTAAGCTCTCTTTACCTTTACTCTTTTAACTGGTAAGTATTCTGTGATCCTCTAATTCCATGATAGTTGAATTATTTCTTTCTGCTTGAAATATTTTCTTGTTGACCTAGCTATATTATTCTCGGGAATTTTCATTTGAACATTTCTTTAAAGTAGTAATCAATGGAATTTTTTTTGAATTTGTATTCCATCTTCTGATTCTAGGATATCAAGGTAGTTTTCCTTGATAATTTTTTGAAATGTAATGCCAGTGTTCTTTCTTTGATCATAGATTTCAGGTCATGCAATATGTCTTAAATTATCCCCTTTTATCCCTTTTTAGATCTGCTGTTTTTCAAGTGAGATGTTTCACTTTAAATTTTTTTTCATTATTTTGTACTTTGTTTTATTGTCTTTAAATTTCTCATGGATTTTTAGCTTTCACTTGACCAGTTCTAATTTTTAAGAAGCTGTTTTCTTCAGTGAGTTTTTGTATCTTTCTTAAACCATTGGACCAATTCTTTTTTTTTTTTTAAATAATATCATGCCTTTACAATGTTGTAATTTTCTTTTTATAACTTTCTTCTTTTGCTTTTATTTACTTCTCTATTTTTCTTTGTTACTCTTATATCTTTTTTTATTTTGTAGCTTTTACAGTAATTATTCTTATGCTTTTTGTCCTGTTCACGTTCTTTTCTTTGAGTCTTCACTTGTACTTATGTTTATTTCATTGATGGGATATTTTAGTCATTTGTAGAAGCCTAAATATTATAAAAGACATTGATGTTGCATCACTTTGATAATAACTCTTAATTGAAGTTTGACAGTGTTATATTACTGCAACACATGGTCCATCTTTTGTGCTCTTCTAAGGCTACACTCAGGAACATGAACAATATGCTCTAGTCTAGTATTAAAGAATAAATTTATTTTATTAAAGTTCTTAAGTTTTCTGAATCTTTAAATCATTTAAGTTTTTAATAATTAGCACTTGTACATTCAATTGGCTTCTCCATTTTTAAAAATACCTTAACCCAAAGAAAAATTATTATGATTATAACATGTGAAAATTACAAGAGGAAGAGATCTCAGAGTCCCTTCAATCCAACTCCCTAATTTTATGTCTGTGGAAAGGGAGACTGAAAGAACTATGTATCATTATTATATCTTATTTGGGAGGTATGCTTTCATATCATAAAGTCTGTTGATAGCAATAAAAAACAAAGACAAAAACAGCTATAATTACTGTATTACAGAAAATAGTTTTTGCCAACACATGTCCTCATATGAGAAAGAGTCTAGATCTGCAAAGTACTCTATTTGTGACCTGATAAGATAAAAAAAATTCAATATCTTCATGGAGTTAAGATTCTATTGGTAGATACAATATATAAAACAGATTAGTATATGTAAGATAATCTGATGTAGGGAAGAATGTCAATAATTAGGGGATCTAAAGATTTCCACTAGGAGGTGGCACAGAATCTATGATATAGAGATACTCAAATGCATGGCATGGAAAAGAGCCTATATAAAGATGATGAGGTGGAATAAGGAATGAAGATGTTCAGGAATTGGCCTTTTGGTGTGACTTTGGAATATATCAAATGATAAAATGTGAAATTTCTGGATACATGGATGGGAAAGAGGTAAGACTATAATATTTTTCATGACACCCTCAGAAATTTTAATTTTATCCTAGTGACACTACAGAATCACTGAAACTATTTAGTAGGGATGTGCCACGGTCATATTTGTAATTTAGCACTGTCATTTTTGCAACTATGAAGGGTGTATTAGCTAAGGAAGAATTTGGACACAGCAAGGATATCTAAAAGGCTTTTGTTACTCCAACTGAAAATTGAGGAAATCTGACTGTGTTAAAGAAGAGAAAAGAATCAGAAGAATTTTAAGATGTGCTATAAATAGAAATATATTATTTGGTGAGTTCTTTTTTATGGATAGTGAGGGAGATGGAAGAATTTCTCTACATTTGCTTTAATTCAGAGTAGAATAATTTTTGGTTTATTTGTGTGTGACACTTCCCTTTGGAAATCACATAGCTCTTAAATAGGTATACATTTTCATGTCAAACAAAAAAGTTAAGATTATTATCTTCGTATCTTAAACTTATTTCGTGTCTACGTCAGAAATGGTATACTTATGTATCTTAGTGGCCACCTAGAGCCCAAACAGTAGCAGGGATATCATTCTTCCTTTTAACTAGGCATTAGATTACAAAATGTTTTAATCTAAAGGACAGGCATGGAAGCGGACTGAAATGTAAAGGAGAGCAATAGATTCTAAGCAACTCATTCCTATCCGATGTACAAATTAAATAAGCTTTGTTTTGCTTTAGGTATTTGTTTTAAGTAAGTATTTGCTCACCAAGCCAACCAGATGGTTTCAGAAACATCAGATTTTAATGCCTATATTTGAGGAAATAAATGTAATGAAAGAGAAGATTTCTCATGGCAGAAAAGTTATTGAGGACTAGTATCGCCTTCAGTGACCACTTCAGCAAGGAATGCTCATAAGGCAAAGAACTAAAATAAGACAAGTTTGATGAGAGTGGTGGAAATATTTCATATGCTTTTACTTCTAAAGCACAAGGAATATAGCTGTAAGTATTCTTTTTTATGATTCAAATGAGGAACTACTGAATAGATGACATAAAATGGTATATAAAAAGCATAAATAATACATAGCAGTTTGTGCTATTATAGTTATTAATTATTTTAGTTACTATGTGTAGAGTACATTAAACTTCATAAGGAGTCTTACATATGAATTCTAAAAAAAATTATAACATGAGAGAAGGCAACCCTGTCATTTTTAGATGACTCTAATTGTTTGAAAGGTGTTTCTTAATCTTGAAAGTAAACAAGATTCTTTAAAATTCACACCTATTATTCTTATGCCTGTTTCTTGAGTCAAGCAGATAACAGTCTCAGTTTCTTGAAATGATGCTTTATCTCATGATCTTGAAGTGGTTTGCTCTCTAGATTCCTTCTTGTTAATGTTTTCCAATATATAAATATGGTACCTAAAATGTGATACCCAGTACTGAACATAATCATTTTGATGTTATATGAAGAGGGCAGACTATAAAAAGATTGCCTCTCTATTTCTGAATGCTATGTAACTCATTAGAGATAGGCAGACAGATAGACAGACAGATACACAGATACATAGATAGACACATAGATTCAATTTGGACACAAATCACTTCCAAATTAAAATTTATCTAAATCTATCTATCTATCTATCTATCTATCTATCTATGTATCTATCTATGTATCTATCTATCTACCTATAGATATATGTTTATATCTATAGATATAGATATACTTATAGCATCATCTTTCCAAAAATATTAACCCCAAACCATGCAATGCTGTGGTTAAGAGCCTCATTAATTTTAGTTTTCTAGTATAGCATTGCTTTAAAAAAAAGGAGTGGATTTTAACATAGTTTCATGAAATCAATATTGGTTACAGGTTTTTACTTTAATTTGTATGTCTTAGTGGTATCTTCATTCACTTCATATTTGTCGTTGCATGTATTGTTCATTTGATTCTTTCTTTTCTGCTTTCATCACTTCATACACAATAAATTATGGTTTACTCATATCTTCATATTCAAAATTCCTTATGATACTGCTAGTATTAAATTATATTCATGAATTTCAGTTTTCTTGCCTTTTCTCCAGTTAGAGGGCCTATATCTATAGTTATGTCTGTATCTATATCTAATCTACATACTTCTGTAGATAGACTTGCATATATATCTTTCTATTTCTGTCTCTAGAGATGGGCGTGAAGAGAGAGAGAGAGAGAGAGAGAGAGAGAGAGAGAGAGAGAGAGAGAGAGAGAGAGAGAGAGAGAGAGAAACTGCAGTTGATTATACATAGGTATTGTTATGGTTTCTAGAGTTTTGCCATGATAATGCTATCATTCAGCTTTGGATAACATGAAGCATTTCTTATTGTCAATGACCTTAGTTCGTAAAAATAAGTGTACTTTATGGGAGGCTGTGAACAATTTACTAATTTTTGTATAATGAAAAAAATTCCAGAGTGCTTGCCTCAATGAACAACTCCATAATCAATGGGCCCTTCTTCCCATCGTATTTTGTATAGTATTTTTACACTGTTTTCCTCTACATTCATGTGCATTTCATGAACATGGCTAGGGCCTCATAATTATTTTAATTTGAAAATATCTTAGAGATTTGTAGCATAGAAAATATAATTATTAATATTAATTGTTAATTATAATTAATTGTTAATAACAATTGCTAACATTATTATACAAATATAATTGTTTATTATAATTGCATTCTATCCGTATAATTGCTAATATTTGTCTTTCTTATTAATAATTTCTTAGAACTTCATTTTTATTTAACTTGTCATCACATTTAGTATGTATCTTCCAACAGAAGAATAATGATCAAATATTGCATCATTTTGCTAGAAATAATCTGTGGTTCCCTAAATGCAACAGTTTAATATTTTTTGTGATATATTACTATTGGCTCACATTGACTTTGGATAAGACAAATCTGCTAGCTTTTTAAAATATATTACTATACAGCCATACTCCAATGATGTCAAATTGATCATCTCTTTTTTAATCAAAGTACAAGATTTTATATTTAACTTTAATAAATTTCATATTGAATTTCCTCTGATATTAGGTTAAAATGTTTGAAATTCTGATTATTTTATTAATGTATCAGCTATATTTTCAAGTTTTGCATCATTTGCATATATCTCTAAGTTTGCCATCTGATCTTTTACTTGACTTTGACAAGCATATTACATACTACAGGACCAAATATCTGAGATACTCCTAATCCTACTTTGACACTAAAGCATAATGTTTATTGAAAAGTGGAATAATCTATAGAAAACAGTACAGAGAAACCCCATTGTCTTATAAAGAAAATCAGATTTCTCTGAGGTGTTATCTTATGAAAATGGTGAAATATGATGAGATTTAGTATAACCAGGGAAGGGTAAAGGATTTCACTCTTTTGCATGAAGAAATCACAAAGATGGAGGAACGAAGAGATGACATTTTGAAAGCCATTAGATTGGAAGAGAATTAATTAATCAGGGACCCAACTCAGTCCTAGCATACTTCAATGTGTCCTGAATGAAGGATATGTAGGAGTTTTTTTGAAATATCATTCCCCACACAAAGATTTGGGTTACCGCAGGGGGGGCGGAGCCAAGATGGCGGAGTGAAAGCAACGACTCACCTAAGCTCCTGGAAAAACTCCTCTGGATATATCTGGGGGGAGAGTCTGACCAGACTTTGGAGGTGTAGAATCCAGTGGGAGACGGACTTTGACAGATTCGGAGCCCAGGCTGGACTGGAAGGTCCACGGGAGGGATCTGTTCCGCGGGGATAAGACCCCGGCGCACAGCGCAGCGTGGTCAGCGTGGCAGGGCGGAGGCGACGCGAGTGGCCAGAGAGTGGCGGGCGAGACCAGCGGAGCAGGAGATAAGCCAGGCCGAGCCAACGATATCAGCGCAACAGCCTTTGAAATCTTCAGCCTAAAGACGGGACTTCAGTGGGTCACTACTTGAACATCCAGGAGCTGGGATGCCGGAGTGATCAGTAAGTGCTCTCCCCTCCCCCCCCCCCGATGACCATGAGGGAACCATAAAATTCTTCCCCAGATTGATCCTGGATCAGTGGGAGCAGCAGAAGGGGGCGGGTGGTCTCATAACACCAGAGGCTGGAGAGGTGGCAAAGGGGGATTCTTCCTACCGTGGTGGAGGCTATCTGGAGGGACAGATGACCCAGGGCAGAGAAAAATTCGCACTGAGACCCAAGCAAGCCACAGCCCGGGAGACGAGCCCCAGGAGGGGCGGGAACACGCGTTAGCCTCTAGGCGTGCCCCAGCCCTCCAGGGGAAAAGGGAAGACAATAGGGAAGCTGGGATCACCATCCCCGGACCTTGCCTTTGCCTCAGGCCAGCTGAGGAGATATCCTGAGACCAGACCACACCTCCCACACACCTATCAAGCTAAACCCAGGGTTGATCTGGGAAACAACAACAACAACAACAACAACAACAACAAAAAAAAAAAGCCTGCTTTTAGCCTAGACAAACATCAACTCAACTTAAAAGATCTGTATCTTCTGACTGAAAGAACCAAAAGCTACAACACTCAGCCAACATCATGAATCGGAAAAAGCAGACGAAAAGTGAAAAAACCATAGAATCTTTCTATGGGGATAAGGACCAAAACACAAACACCAAAGAGGTCAGAGCTGAGACTGTACTTCCATCTGAAACCTCAGATGGGACTATGAATTTCTCGCAAGCACAACTAGATTACCTGGAACGTCTGAAGAAGGATATAAAAGAAAAACTGGCCAATGATTTTAAAACCATAAAAAAAGAATTCACTGATGAGAACATCAATCTGAAAAAGAAAATTGAAGAAATGGAAAAGGAAGTTCAAAAATTAACTGGAGAGAATAATTCCCTAAAAGGAAGAGTTAATCAAACGGAAAAGGAAACTCAAAACCTAATAGGGAAAATTGATCAGATGGAAAAGGAAACCCAAAACCTAACTGGGAAAATTGGTCGAATGGAAAAAGAAGTACAAAAATTAAATGGAGAAAATAGCTCCTTAAAGGGAAAAATTGGCCAGATGGAAAAGGAGATGCGAAAGCTAACTGAAGAAAACAATATGATCAAGATTAGAATTGGGCAAGTAGAAACTAATGACTCAATGAGGCAACAAGAATCAGTCAAACAAAATCTAAAGAATGAAAAGATAGAAGAAAATGTAAAATATTTAATTGGAAAAACAACTGACCTGGAAAATAGATCCAGGAGAGAAAATTTAAGAATTATTGGCCTGCCAGAAACCCATGATGAAGAAAAGAGTCTGGACAATATCTTCCAGGAAATCATCAAGGAAAACTGTCCAGAAGTACTAGACTCAGAGGGCAAAATAGTCATCGAAAGAATCCACCGTTCCCCACCGGAAAGGGATCCCAAACTCAAAACCCCAAGAAATATAGTTGCCAAATTCCAGAGCTATCAAGTGAAGGAGAAAATACTACAAGCAGCCAGAAAGAAACAATTTAAATATCAAGGTCACACAGTCAGGATCACACAGGACCTTGCAGCTTCTACATTAAAAGATCGAAAGAATTGGAACCCAATATTCCATAAGGCAAAGGAGTTGGGACTCCAACCGAGGATCAACTACCCAGCAAAGTTCAGCATAACATTTCAGGCAAGGAGAAAGTCATTCAACGAAATAAGGGATTTCCAGAGCTTCCTGACCAAAACACCAGAACTCAATAGACAATTTGATCTTCAAATGCAGGTCTCCAGAGAATCATAAAAAGGTAAACAGAGGGGAAAAAACAAAAACAAAAACTTGCAACTCAATTAGGGCAATCTGTTTACCTCCCTATAAGGGAAGATGATACCTGTTAATCTTGAGAACTGTGCAGCTATTATGATAAAAGGGATATATGTAGAGGGAACGGGCATAAAGTAAATGATGTCATGGCAAAAATATGATTTAAGTATGAGAAGGGAATGTAATAGGAGGTGTGGAAAGGGGGAAGCAGAAAATGGCAAATTATATCACAGGAAGAAGTACAAAACTATAGTAGAGGGAAGGAGGGGAGGGAGATGAGCATTGTTTGAGAGGTACTCTCATCTGATTTGTTCAAAGGAGGGAACAATAACCTTAAGCAGATAATCCTAACTAGCTCTATAGGTAGTAGGAGGGGAAGGGGGAAGAAAGGGGAGGGTGGCTAAAAGGGAGGAAAGAAGCAATAAGAGTAAAGGGGACTAAAAGGGAGGGAGGCTAAAAGAAGGAGGGGAAGGCTGCAGGAGGAGGGGGAGAAAAGTGAATACTATTGAGGAGGGGAAGGGAGACGGGAGAGTTAAAAGCACAAATGGTGGGAAAGAGGGTGGAGGGAAATACACAGATTGTAATCATAACTGTGAATGTGAATGGGATGAACTCTCCCATAAAACGGAGACGGATAGTAGAATGGATTAAAAGCCAAAATCCAACAATATGCTGCTTACAAGAAACACATTTGAAACGGGGGGATACACATAGGATAAAGGTCAAAGGATGGAGCAGAATATATTGTGCTTCAGCTCATGTAAGAAAGGAAGGAGTAGCAATCCTAATCTCAGACAAAGCAAAAGCAGATATAGATCTAATCAAAAGGGATAAGGATGGAAACTATATCCTACTAAAAGGCACCATAGACAATGAAGCAATATCATTACTAAACATGTATGCTCCAAGTGGTATAGCATCCAGATTCTTAGAGGAGAGGTTGGGGGAGTTGAAGGAAGAAATTGATAGCAAAACTATACTAGTGGGGGACCTCAACCTCCCCCTCTCTGAACTCGATAAATCCAACCTCAAAATAAACAAGAAAGAGGTTAAGGAGGTAAATAAAACTCTGGATAAGGTAGATATGATAGATCTTTGGAGAAAATTAAATGGGAATAGAAAGGAATATACCTTTTTCTCAGTGGTACATGGAACATTTACAAAAATTGACCATGTACTAGGACATAAAAATCTCACAATCCAGTGCAGAAAGGTAGAGATAATCAATGCATCCTTTTCAGATCATAATTCATTAAAAATTACATGTAATAAAAGGCCATGGAAAGAGAAACCAAAAATCAATTGGAAACTAAATAATCTAATTCTAAAGAAGGATTGGGTTAAAGAAGAAATCATAGAAACAATCAACAACTTCATTCAAGAGAATGACAATAGTGAGACAACATACCAAAACTTATGGGACACTGCAAAAGCAGTTATTAGGGGAAGTTTTATATCTCTGAATGCTTACATAAATAAAATAGAGAAAGAGGAGATCAATGACTTAGGCTTGCAGTTGAAAAAGCTAGAAAAAGAACAAATTGAAAATCCCCAAGTAAATACCAAATTAGAAATACTGAAAACCAAAGGAGAGATTAATAAAATTGAAATAAAGAAAACTATTGAATTAATAAATAAAACCAATAGTTGGTTTTATGAAAAAACTAATAAAATTGATAAACCTTTGGTTAATCTGATCAAAAAAAAGAAAGAAGAAAACCAAATTACTAACATTAAAAATGAAAGGGGTGAACTCACCTCCAATGAGGAGGAAATTAAAACAATAATTAGAAACTACTTTGCCCAACTTTATGCCCACAAATTCGACAATCTAAACGAGGGATGAATATTTTAAAAAATACAAATTGCCCAGATTAACAGAAGAGGAAGTTGAATACTTAAACAACCCCATCTCAGAAAAAGAAATTGAACAAGCCATCAATGAACTCCCTAGGAAAAAATCTCCAGGGCCAGATGGATTCACAAGTGAATTCTATCAAACATTTAAAGAACAGTTAATTCCAATACTACATACACTATTTTTGAAAATCGGGGAAGAAGGAGTCCTCCCAAATTCTTTCTATGATACAAATATGGTTTTGATACCCAAACCAGGAAGAGACAAAACAGAGAAAGAAAATTATAGACCAATTTCCCTAATGGATATAGATGCAAAAATTTTAAATAAGATTTTAGCAAAACGAATACAGCATCTTATCACGAGATTAATACATTATGATCAGGTAGGATTCATACCAGGACTACAGGGCTGGTTCAATATTAGGAAAACTATTAGCATTATCGATCACATCAACAACAAAGCTAACAAAAACCACATGATTATCTCAATAGATGCAGAAAAAGCTTTTGACAAAATACAACATCCATTCCTACTAAAAACATTGGAGAACGTAGGAATAAAGGGAACTTTCCATAAAATAATAAGCAGTATCTATCTAAAACCTTCAGCAAGCATTATATGCAATGGGGATAAGCTTGATGCATTCCCAATAAGATCAGGGGTGAAACAAGGTTGTCCATTATCACCACTATTATTCAATATGGTACTAGAAATGTTAGCTGTAGCAATTAGACAAGATAAAGATATTCAAGGAATTAGAATAGCCAAAGAAGAAACTAAGTTATCACTCTTTGCAGATGATATGATGATTTACCTAGAGAATCCCAGAGATTCAAGTAAAAAATTACTAGAATTAATAAACAACTTTGGCAAAGTTGCAGGGTACAAAATAAACCCACACAAATCTTCTGCGTTCCTATATATTAGCAACAAAGTCCAACAGCAAGAGATAGAAAGAGAAATCCGTTTTAAAGCTAGGGTAGACAGTATAAACTACTTAGGAGTCTACCTGCTAAAACAAACCCAGGGATTATATGAACACAATTACAAGACACTTTTTGCACAAATAAAGTCAGATTTAAGTAAGTGGAAAAACAGTAGTTGCTCATGGATAGGCCGTGCTAATATAATAAAAATGACAATTCTACCTAAATTAATTTAGTTATTTAGTGCCATACCAATTAAACTATCAGACAATTATTTTCTAGAGCTGGATAAAATAATATCAAAATTCATTTGGAAAAACAAAAGATCCAGAATATCAAAGGGACTAATGAAAAGAAATGCTTGGGAAGGTGGCCTAGCGCTACCAGACCTCAAACTGTACTATAAAGCAGCAAGTATCAAAACCACTTGGTATTGGCTAAGAAACAGAGAGGTAGACAAGTGGAATAGACTTGGCACTCAAGATGCAGTAGGCAAGGAATATAGGAACCTTCTGTTTGATAAACCCAAGGACCCCAGCTTCTGGGATAAGAACTCATTGTTTGACAAAAATTGCTGGGAAAACTGGATAACAGTGTGGCAGAAATTAGGCATAGACCCATACCTGACACCGTACACAAGAATAAAGTCCAAATGGGTACATGATTTAGGTATAAAGATTGATACTGTGAATAAACTGGAGAAGCAAGAAATAGTGTATATATCAGATATATGGAGAAGGGAAGAATTTTTTACTAAAGGAGAGATAGAATGCATTATGAAATGCAAAATGGATAACTTTGATTACATTAAACTGAGAAGTTTTTGCACAACCAAACCCAATGCAACCAAAATCCGGAGGGATGTAGTTAATTGGGAAAGAATTTTTACAGCTAAGCTCGGGGATAAAGGCCTCATTTCTAGAATATATAGAGAACTGACCCAAATGTATAATCATAAAAGTCATTCCCCAATTGATAAATGGTCAAAGGATATGAACAGGCAATTTTCAGAGGAAGAAATTAAAGATATCTATAATCATATGAAAAAATGCTCTAAATCACTATTGATTAGAGAGATGCAAATCAAAACAACTCTGAGGGACCACATCACACCTATAAGATTGGCAAACATGACAGAACAAGAAAATGATAAATGCTGGAGAGGATGTGGGAGAGTTGAAACACTAATTCATTGTTGGTGGAGCTGCGAGCGCATCCAACCATTCTGGAGAGCAATTTGGAACTATGCCCAAAGGGCTACAAAAATGTGCATACCCTTTGACCCAGCAATATCGCTACTAAGACTATATCCCCAAGAGATCATAAAAATGGGAAAGGGTCCCACATGTACAAAAATATTTATAGCAGCACTCTATGTAGTTGCCAAAAACTGGAAGTCAAGGGGATGTCCATCAATTGGGGAATGGCTGAATAAATTATGGTATATGAATGTAATGGAGTACTATTGTGCCATAAGAAATGATGAACAAGAAGACTTCAGAGAGGCCTGGAAGGACTTATATGACCTGATGCTGAGTGAAAGGAGCAGAACCAGGAGAACTTTGTGCACAGCAACGACCACAGTGTGTGAGAGTTTTTTCTGGTAGACTTGGAATATTGTAATAATGCAAGAACTTCTTATAAAAAAAAAAAAAATCCCAATGGTGGTTCTCAAGGCAAAATGCCTTCCACACTCAGAGAAAGAAATATGGAAGTCATTCACAAAATGTAGCAGATCATGTTTGTGTATGTGTATGTGTTTTTGTATCATGTTTTGATTTGTTATATGATTTCTTTCATTTATTTTAGTCTTACCACATAGCATGACTATAGTGAAAATATACTCAATAGGAAAGTACATGTAGAACCTATACAGAATTTTATGCAGTCATGGGGAGGGAGGGGGGTAGTGGGGTGTAGGTGTGGGGGGGATAAAATCTCAATTGTATGGCAGTGATTGTTAAACATTAAAAAATAATAAAAAAAAATAAAAATAAAAAGGTGATCAAAATTATGCTTCAAACTACACTGATACTCTATCAGTTTTCTCTATGCGGATTGATAGCATTTTCATCATCTCTTTCAGAATTGTCTCTATTCCTTTTATAAGTCATATGTAGTACAAACAACTACACCAAGGACAGATAACACACACACATACAAAAGACATAGATTTATGCTTGCTGTCACACACACATACATACAGACACACACACATACAAATCTTCAGCATATATTAAGCTTAGTGAAGAAAGAGGTTAAAAAAATTTCTTCACAGTTTTAAAAATTCCATGATTTATCTCATGTCATCTTCAAATCAACCTTGTGACAAAAGGTGCTATTAAAGTCTAACTTCATAGTTGAGGAAACTGTAGAACAGAGAAGTAAAATGTCAAGTTTTCATTTAGCTAGAAAGTGTCTAAAGGACAATTTCAATTCCTATCTTTCTGACAAAGTCTCTCACTTTATCCATTATGCCATACATTCTTTTAACCTTTTCCACCCACATAAAAAGAATGATAGTCCACATAGACTTCGGAGTTACTGATTCTACAAAAGAAAGCCTACAGATGAAAGCCAGATTGTCATTTTTAAATAAAAGTTAGGATAGATACTTGCTCATATAGAAGTTTCACTGGTTGATTTCTGAGGTCACTTTCACTTCTTAGATTCTGTGACCTTGTCTTGTTTATTTTACTTGCACAATTCCCTTCTTCTCTATTCTGTTCTATTTAGAGACAGGTAGATAATGTACTCAATAGTCTTGAAGTCTGGAGTCTAGAAGGCCTGAGTTCAAATACTTTCTCACACACTTATTAGCTGTGTACCCTTGGGCAATACAGTTTCATATAACTTCTAGTAGCCTCTGTTTTCTCATCAGTCAAGTGCCTGTAATAGAAGCTATATCCCAGTGGTTTTGAGAGGCTATAACTAAATTATATTTGTAAAGCCTTCCGTAAACCAAAATGCACTATTTTAATACTAGCTATTAGTGTTTATTCTCCCTCATCTAATGCTACTCTAGTACATTCTCTTATTTCTATTCACTTCTGTAACAGTAAGCACCCAACATACACAGGGGGGCCTGCTTTCATAGGTTCTTTGATCTGCTTTTCTAAAAGGAAAGGAAACTATTGGGGTGTTAACAATCTCCTTTAATCAAACACATATATCATTCACCAATAGAGAAAAATATAAGAAGAGAAACAAAGACCGAAAGACAGGTTTCCAATTGTCTGATCGTTGCATGTACGCATAGTTATCAGAGAGGGAAGCAGCAACATCTGGGTTTTCAAAGTCAAGATGAGGGAAAGGGGCTGCTTAGTGGCTTCCCAGAGTCTCATCTAGCAAACAAACCTTCTTCCAAAAGCTAAACCCCAAAGCAAAACATCATCTCAGAGTCTTTATACACTTTTTAGATCTAGAAGGCCTCACAATTATTGAGAACTAGTGCTTCATTAGAAAATTAACAAAAGGTGTGAGCCTTCCTACAAATCTTCCCAGGCCCTCTGGTGGGTGGGGAAGATCTTCCCTAATCACATTATTCAATCAGAGGCCTTTTATACTAAAACAAAATCTTTGCTTTTCTTTACAACTTGCAATATTGCAATAGCATCCTTTTAAGACTTCCTTACTTATTCTGTTCTGTCCTTCCAATCTAATCTTATACCAGAATAATCATTCTTAAGCACAAATCTAGTTATGTCACTTCTGAGTTCAAAAGGCTTCAACGATACATTTTTGCCTAAAAAAAAAATCTGTGTCTTCTGCCCAGAATTCAGGTTTTCTAGTTTCTGTCCTTATTGTATTATTTTTTTAAAACATTCTCGTATGTTACTGATTCCATGTTCCATGAGCTCCATGATCCAACCCACTCATAAAACTGGTAGCCTCCTGAACAGGAATTTTGTACAAGTTCTTTCTCATGCCTAAAATTCCAATCTTATCTCTCTTTGTCTATGTACTTCTCTTTTCTTAGAGGTAGTTCAGTAATACAGTGGACTTAGCCCATTACTTAACATACAAAATTTGAATCCTGCCTCATACACTTACTAGTTGTGTAGTGCTGGACAAGTCTCTTCATCTCTGCCTGCCTCTTTTATCAATTGTAAAGATCAACAAAACAATGACAACACCTACCTTTCGGGTTTGTTTAAGGATCAAATAAAATAGTATTTATGAAGTACTTGGTATAGTATCTGGCACACAGCTAGTGCTTAATAAATGCTCATTTTCTTCTCTCCAGTCATTAAAAATTTCATCCAAATGCATCTCCTCTAAGAAATCTTCTTTGTTCCTCTACCTCGAAAGTATAAGATCTTTTCACTACTTCTCCTTGCCTCATGTAACTTTTGCTTTGTAACTTTCTATTCACCTTCTCACGCAACTGCATTTATTGTAACTATTAATATCAAAAGACTGAACAATCAGATACTTGAAAGAAGATGTCTATATATAGTCAAAGCTTACCACAGTGCCTTGTATTAAAGTAGGTACTTAAAAATTTGTTTATTATATTAGACATAGACATAGTGGTTAGATCTGCTTTGACAGTGAGAATCAGCATATTTTCTGTATTCCTAGTTGCCTACAGTGATAAAATAAAAATGAGTTACCTAGTTTTACACAGTCAATATGGGTCAGAATGATTCTGTCTTGGACTTTCTGGTTCTAGTATCAGCTTTCTCTTCATTAATCAACAGTACTTTTCTTTTCATATGTTATTACAACAAAGAAAATTTCCCAGGGTGGAAGAACAAGAAAGGAGGAATTTGAGGGTATAATCAACTTTACCTTAGTTGCATATCTGCCAGGTTACTAAACCAGAAAAACATAAATACCTAAGGAGTGAAGAAAAGGACAACTGAGATATAGGAAGAATCATGAACAAAGGATTTGGGAATGTCTACAGGAGTTTAATTGATATATAGAGTTTAAGTATTAGTGTATATGTAATAAAACAAGAAAGATATATTTTAGTCAGATGTTGAAGACTTTTGAATGTCCTGTTAACATCATTGAACTAAAATTTATAGGCAAATCAGAACCATTGAAGGTTTTTAAATGATGTTTCAAGAAAAAAATACTGATTCAACAAAAGTGTGCTAAATAACTACTCAAGTGCAAGGCAATATTCTAGGTCCTAAGGATAAAATGTTGGAAAATAAATATATAGGCTCTTGACTTAAAGAACCTTATACTATTTGATAGGTTATGACATATATAAAAATACAGATAATATGTGCTCTAAAGGTCCTCATTAGAACTGATATTTTCATAGATGAGTCACGTTCTAGAACCAATCTGGCAACATTTCTCCATGAGTTCTAAGGGTACCTACTCCAAAGAGTTGGAATGATTATCTAATGCTGTCAGATTGAGTCCCTACTGATGTGTTTGCTTCTTGTTTCCTCTTCCCCCAATGCAATCAGTTAAAAATCAGCCACCCTTAAGTAGTGATTAGAAAGGGATATTTACTAAGATGCTACAAGAGGAACAACTTGTGCAAAGCATCCCTCCAAATGAGTGATATAATAATTTGTCTCTCGCGAGCACATTCAAAATCTAGTCTAGAATACATGTGAGTAAGAGCTAACTCACAGCTTCAGGTTTCTGAAACCCTTTTCTCCCATTTATTCAGTCTTCAATAAGTATCCTTCAGGCATGATCTGGTTTCTTCCCTGAGTCACTGAAAGAGCCGTAAGTACAATTTTGGCTCCCAATACAGATTGTTGCTTTCCTACTGTCAATTTTCACTGTCCTGTGGTGAGGGAAGATGATGCTAATATGTCAGTGGGAAAAAAGAAAATATTAAAGCTTCCTCGGCCTTCAAAATTCATAGTTTATAATCTTTGAGCCAAAGGGTAAAGGAAAATTTAATATTTGAAATGTAATATTTAAATTTAACATGTTTTAATTTTGGGTAATATGAGATAGGGAAAAGAATGTACAACATGCAGTGTTATGATTAATTAGATTTTTGGTTCAATAAAAATGTAGAACTTTGTTGAATATCATTGTAAAACTTTTTTCTCAACTACAATGCAATTTAAAACCTAGCATTTGCCAATTTCAAGCCCCACTAAGATTCTATATTAAAGTGATAAATTATATGATCATTGTTCAAAAACATTCAATTTATTAATGTCTATTTAGACAGGAAAGAGGTCAATAAAATTTCACATTTTTGCAGAGGTAAGGCTGGATAAATAGGATGGAGGAAATTTGGCACTAACCTTTTAGACCCCAATTTAATAGGTGCTGCATTGAAAGTAGCTGAAATAGGTAATATCTTGCAGTTGTACAGAATGGGCAAGTTTTCAAGAAGTAAATATGAACTCTCCTACAGATAGTAATAAATGTAAATCCAGTTGGATTAAATTAAAGGCTTGAGTTAAATAAGTTAAAGCCAGTGATTGCTATTTTTACTTTAGATCTGTGATTTCATTGGTATAGAGTTCCTGGTGATGAAACTCAGTGCAGGTCAACAACTGTTTTTGCAACTTATTTTACCATGTTATTTGAAGCATGGACATGATAAATTGCTTGCCCAAACTCATGTGTCCTGCATGTTCCAGCCAACAAGTTAGCAAACATGAACTAAGCACCTATGAAAGAAGTACTTAAGTCAGGTCATTCTGACATTGAGACTATCCACGATAGCAATTCATTGATGAAAAATATATAACAGAAATACATAATTTTATAGTCATTTATGTATATTAGTGTATATCTGAATGAAACACGAGCATAGTTATTTTTGCTTGTTTGTTTCAATATTCTATTATACTTGCATCATTACTTAAATGTGATTTTTATCAGTATGGGTAATTACTAGTATAAAACACAACTCTTAATTATTCTAAGCTATACTTAATCCTGGGATAGAGATAGAGACTCAGACAGCATCTAGAACCAGTGATTTTATTGACATAAGGAAATACCAGATGAGAAAAATCCCTCCACCAATGCATGCTATGCCTTAACTCCAGTTTATGGTCCTAGAAAATTGTATAGTACAGTTAAAGTTAAATTATTTTCCTGGGGTCATGCAACCAGAATGTGTCAGAGGAAAAACATGAACCCTGGTCTTCCTGACCTTAAGTCAATTCTATATCTCCTGTGTTAGTCTGCCTTTCTGTAAATATTGTTTCAATGGGAAATATTAGCACAACTTTCTGTTCCTTATTCTCTTGGATTTAAATTGAAGGTTCTCTGAAATTAAAGATATCATAAATTGTTTTCATTGAGATCATATCCTCTCCAGATTGATAGAATCTGTTTATGCTATGCTGCCATAGTCTTTGAGAATACAGTCACCCTAATGTCATGATGAAACATAGAAGTAGGACTATTCTAAAGAATTGCCCTATAAGGAGGCATAAAGAAGGTGATAACTTACATTTATACCGCACTTCACGGTTTTCAAAACATTTTCACATATATTATCTCATTTAATCCTTGAAAAGATATCAAGTGAAAAGTAAACATCACAATTATAAAGGCATTCTAATACTGGTTTTCAAGATATCTCAGGAAAAAGATTTCCAAATAATACAAATAAACATATATGATATTTTTAAGGAAATATTGAAAAGAAATCAACAGGGAATGATGTATATTGACTTTCCCATGTTTACAAAAAATCATTATGGGACTGATGCTTTGAACTTGTGAAGCACCCTGTGTGATGATACAACAAGGGAAAAGGTAACCTTTTGTTAAGGATTTTCTTAAATAGCATCCTCAGAGAATTGGCTGAGCATTATGAGGAATAAAAGAGCTTGCTATTTGTTGTCGATTACTTGTTGATTACAAGAAAGCTTCTGAATATGTAGAACAAGACTTGGTTTGAAAAGTTCCCCCTTTGGACTTCTAGGGGAAGAGTCAAGATATCAGAGCAAAGGAAACATTATAACAATTCTCTCCCAATATTCCCCTCCAAACGGCTATAAAATAATACATCAAATTGAATTCTGACACACCAGACTGAACAAAAATTTGGGATAAGACACTTTTTTCCTAGTCTAAGAAATGTGGGAGGTCAGAAGGAGAGACCTGTGACACTAGACTAGAGACTGACCCAGAGCACACCTAGTGGCAACACCAGTTTTTTGTCTTGCAGATGACAGCGACAACAGCAGTAGTGGCTTTGGAATATCTCACCTTGAGAAAGGGAAGTGATCAGGCAACTGGTCAGAAAGAGAGTTTAGGGGACTCCCATGCTGGAATAGAGTACAGGAGTGAACACTTTTTATAAACTCCATTGCCCATACTCACTTTTGGGTTACATTATGGTCCCAAGGAGGCAGGGATCCTGAGAAACCGTAATCTGTGTACTTCCAAGAGAGCGGTAAACCTGAGGAGCTTTAATGCTTTTGGTCCAAAGGGAGCAAAAGCCCTGGGGAGCTGTGTCTGGTAACTACAAGAGATGAAAGCCATTTCCTGAGTATGGAGCAGAGGTCAGAAGCAAAAGACACTTTTAAGGAGGAATAGAATAGAGAGAGAGAGAGAGAGAGAGAGAGAGAGAGAGAGAGAGAGAGAGAGAGAGAGAGAGAGAGAGAGAGAGAGAGAGAGAGAGAGAAGGATAATGGAAGAAAATAAGATGAAGGGAAATGCACAGTTTTTAATTATCATTGTGAATATGAATGGTGTGAACTCAGCTATAAAACAGAAACAGATAGCAGAATGGATTAGAAACTAGAATCCAACATTGTGTTCTTTACAAGAGACACATTTAAAACAGAAGGATATACACAGCCTAGAGAATGCATTATGCTGTAGTTGAAGAAAAAAATTCGGTTGTTGCAATCATGATTTTAGACAGAGTTAAAGTAAAAATAGATCCAATTAAAAAACAGCAACAACAAGGAAACCATATCTGGCTAAAAGATAAACCAATAGTCAATACTAAACATTCACATGTTTAGTTTTTTTAGATTTCAATGATTCATATGATTTTATCAGTAATCTCATTTACTTTCATATGTGCAGCTGCACACTTTTGCAACTATGTGTGGAAGAAAATACAGTAAGAGGCATAATTTGCACAAGTTATGAAGTGGTTAATATCCCACTAGGCACTTCACTGGTCTTATTCTGTCCACCATTTTAGAGTAAAGAACTCCCTATGCATTTATTTTTTACGTTTTCATTGTTTTCCTTTAAAATTCAAGTTTTGATTATAATTATACCCCTTCCCAATATAGTTCAAATCGTTTGGGTTCTAAGCCAAAGATACAATGGTTCTTTTTATGAAAGATGATATCTAGGCTCTTTTTTTGATCATGGCTTTCAGGTAGTTCCATAATTTTTAAATTGTCTCTCCTGGATCTATTTTCAAGGTCAGTTGTTTTTCCAATGAGATATTTCACATTATCTTCCATTTTTTCATTCTTTTGGTTTTGTTTTGTGAATTCTTGGTTTCTCATAAAGTCATTAGCCTCCATCTGTTCCATTGAAAGAACTATTTTCTTCAGTGAGCTTTTGAATCTCCTTTTCCATTTGGCTAATTCTGCTTTTGAAAGCATTCTTCTCTTCATTGGCTTTTTGAACCTCTTTTGCCAATTGAGTTAGCCTATTTCTCAAGATGTTATTTTCTTCAACATTTTTTTGGGTCTCCTTTAGCAGGGTGCTGACCTGCTGTTCATGCTTTACCGGCATGTCTCTCATTTCTATTCCCAGCTTTTCCTCCACCTCTCTAACTTGATTTTTAAAATTCTTTTTGAGCTCTTCCATGGCCTGAGCCCATTGAGTGGGCTGGGATATAGAAGCCTTGACTTCTGTGTCTTTGCCTGATGGTAAATTGTTCTTCCTCATCAGAAAGGAAGGGAGGAAATGCCTGTTCACTAAGAAAGTAACCTTCTATAGTCTTATTTCTTTTCCCTTTTCTGGGCATTTTCCCAGCCAATGACTTGACCTCTGAATATTCTCCTCACACCCACCTTGCCTCCTGATCCTCCCAGCCAGCGCTTGGGGTCTGAGATTCAAATGCTGCTTCCCAGCCTCTGGGCTTCCACAGGGGCTGGGCTGCTATTCAGTGTGAGATTAAGTTCAGCTGCTCAGGTGGGGACAGGGCCACCTCTCAGGCTCAGTTCCCTCTGGGGGTTTATGCAGAGACCTTCAACAATGGATCCAGGCTCCTGCCTGCTTGGGGAGCCCTGGTTTGCCGCTGCCTCAGCTGCTGCCCCCCGAGGGGGCCTGAGTTGTGAGGGCACCCCACTCCCCTCTTGACCTGCCAAAGAGACCCTCTCACCGACCCCCCCCCCCGTCACCTGTGGGTGGAGGGACCCTCATGGCCGCTGGAGATCCCGTCCCTGAAGCCTGCTCGGATCTGCTCCTCTTGGTGCAGCGGGCGGGGCAGAGCTGTACTCGGCTCCCAGTCCAGGCGCCCAATCTGCGGCGTGAAGGACCTTTTGGGAGAAGTTTGCAGGTCCCTCTGGAGCAGAAATCTCCTTTGCTCCACTGTTCTGTGGCCTCTACTGCTCCAGAATTCGCCGTGAGTTCCTTTTTACAGATGTTCTATGGGTTGTGGGTTCGGAGCTATGTGTATGTGCGTCTTTCTACTCTGCCATTTTGGCTCCGCCCCCACTAGACATAATGGTTCTAAGGCCAGTGATACAACTAAGTGAGAACTTTATGCTAGGATGTCTGCAGCTCTTGTTAGCCATGATTTGGCATTAACAAATCAGCAATATATTATATTTGAAAAAAAGGGAAAAATATATTTCAAACGGATGTGTCCTTCATGATCTCCAATACCATTTACTACCTGTCAAGGGCACAGTGTTGGAGATGATATCAAAACTTGCCAGTGATGGAGTCTTCTGTCAGCAACAGTTAATGTCAGGGTGACCAAGGTAAAGCTATTTAAAGCAGCATAATATACGACAGGTTCAGATCACCACCTGATATAGTAAAAGGTAAAATTCAAGTTGAAAAATATTTTAGTATTAAGAATTTTATTTGCTGTAGAGTATTTGTGACACTATAGATTCTATGTTATGAAAAGCAATTATTGTCTAAAATAAATGTTGTTTTTGTTCAATTTAGATGTTAGCACAAAAGGTCCCAGAATTCTAGGGAGTTACTACTGAAAAAAAATATTTTTCATGTTGCAAATTTTATTCTTTGTTGTGTATTTTATCAGAATTAATATTTTCTAATAAAATTATATTCAGAAAAGTGTATTTTCATCAATCCATAATAAAAGATTACAGTTTGTGTTGGTCACAGGAAACCAACATTCAATTTTCAGAGGTTCAATATATCAACACTCATATTTTTTGTTTTTACACTATTTTCTAGGAACATCACCCTAGCAAAATTTGAAGATTTACTATACATGTATCAAATGGTATAACACCCCAATTCCTAAAGCAGAAGTTAAATGTTATACCAAGAAATAGACTTTAAAACCACATAATGGGGGAGGGAACAACTTTCCTTCTTCGAGTTAAATAAATCTAACTACAAAATAAATGAGAAATGATTCAAGGAAATGTAGGGAATTAAAAAAAAAAATAGATCTGATGCACCTTTAGAGAAAACTGAATGGAAATAGTAAAAAAAAAAAATGATAACCTTTTCTCAGATGAAAAAGACACCTTCACAAAAATTGACTATGGATTAGGGCATAAAAACCTCACAGCAATGTAGAAAAGCAGAAATATGACATACACATACACCTTTTGACCATAAAAATTGCATTCAATAAAGAACTGTTGACACTTAGGAAACTAAATAATCTGATCCTAAAGAACAAGTGGGTCAAAGAATAAATCATAGAAAAACATAATTTCATTAAATGTAATGACAAAAATAAGACAACATAACTATTTTTGGAATGTAGCCAAAGCAATATTGGGGGGGGGGAGATCTTTATATCTATGACTGTGTACATTAATGAAAGAAACAGCAGAACAATGTATTGACTATGCAAATTCAATAAAAAAAGAAAACTAGAAAAAGAACAAAGTGATTGAAAACAGAAATGGAAATTCTGGAAATCAAAGTGAGATCAATAAACTGAAAGAAAAAGCAGCAAAAATAAAGATATTGATCTAATAGGTAAAACTAAATTTAAAAAGCAAAAATAAAATAGAAAAATTATTAGCTTATTTGATTTTTTTTAAAGGAGGAAGAATAAAAAAATGAAAAAGAGTAAATGCACTTCCAGTGAAGATGAAATTAAAGACATTATTAGGATTTATTTTGTCCAATAATATGTTAATAAAATGCTCTAAATCAGTATGCACTAGAGGAATGAAAATAAAAATTACTCTGAGGTATCACTCCATATGTATCAGAATGACCGGAAAATTCATAGTTGGTGGAATTGTGAATTGAATTAGTTGTTCTGAAGAGCAATTTGTAACTGTGCCCAAAGGGTGACAAAACTATGTATACCCTTTCAATACCACTACTAGTTCTATATCCCAAAGAGATTTAAAAAAATGAATAAGTTCCTATACGAACAAAATATTTACAGCAATTTTTCGTGGGTGTCATACCTTTGACTCAGCAAATCAATGGAGTGTAACCAGCCAACAGATTTATTACTATTGAGATCCTACAGATAAATCTGTTTGCTGATTATGTTCCATTGATTAAAATATAGTAATAAAAGCAGTGATCACAGAGATTCTATCTAGGATCCACTGAAGCACTGAAGTATTGGCCACAAATATCCTTTTTACCATATTTTGAAACTGAGGTTCAAAGAGAAATATCATGTCTAAATTACAAGAGTATTTAAAGAGTGGAACTAAAACCTTAATCTTGGCCATTCTGTGGCAAGTTACGATGTTCTTTATTAGACTGTCCTAGCACTTGGAGTATTATTGATTCATACATCAATGGGCCTATTACATATGAACTCCCAGATAGCTACCCCAAGTTCAAAATACTGTGTTGAGAGGCATCCATAAAAACGTATTCCATTATGGACCTTCACTGATGTTTTCATTTTAGAAGGTCAAATGAAAGATGAGCTAAAAATAAAAGACATTTAATCAAACAGGGCTTCATTTATATTACTAAAAATAGAAAATCTCTTTGCACACATGAGATTCCTCTATTTGTCTATGGAATTTAATATTGAGGGTGGATGGAGAGAAAACATACATAGAACATTTATGACCATGGAGCATGTATTGTACAGAGTACACAAATATGGCCTCATGTGCCCAGGGAATATTTTAAGAGTCATAGACTTCAATAACATCTGTGTTTGGTATGTACACCAAGTAGTATACTTGTAAACTTCTGTATGAGACCAGCGTGCATATTTGGCTAAGGTGACACACATCAGATAATACTGACCTGAAAAGTGTTCTTTCGTGATGTCTTTACTCTGTTCTTGTTGGGTGAAACATCACTACTCTCCAGAAGATGTTATGTCATCCATTCCAGGTGACCCTGATAGCATGTATGCACCATTCTTATAGTTACTCAACACTTTGCTGCTCACACCAGATAGTTAGTGGGTATTTGGCTTCTTGAAAGCCAATTATATGTCTTGAAATTCTCTTCCTTACAATGGAGAGTTAAAATAGTTTCAGGAAGTGACCTTGGATAAAGTATCACACTGAAGCAGTTAGTGAATGTTAGTAGAACTTTTAGCATTCAATGAAGTTTGTTACTTTGAACAAAACTCAGATTATTAAATTGGAGCTGGAGAATAGAGATGATTTTGCTTAGTTTCATCATTTTACAAATGAGGAAATTGAGATCCAGAAAGGACAAGAGACAATGGAAGCTTAAATTCATATGAAGTAGTACAACTGGAACTTGGACTCAGACTCAATAAATTCAAATTCAATTATTTCCTACGTATTACACTGACTTTTTCATTTATATGAATTCTTTGAAATTTCCTTTCCAAAAAGTTATGTCCATGTCAGCCCATCCTTGATTTTCCATGTCTTATCTATCGAAGACCTAATGTGAATTGATCACCTCCTACCAATGTTCTATTTATTTAAAATTCAGAGATTAGTCGCTCTTAATTCGCTAGAGTCAAATCTGAAATGGAGGTTTGTTTTTTTTTAATTATTTGTTTGTTTGTTTTGTTTTGTTTTTTTTTAATCTTTGCTTCTTCTTCCTTTTAGAAGAATAAAATTTTCTTTACAGTCAATTATTTCTCAGCTGTTCTCCTTTGGGCAAGAAGAGAGCTTCATGAAAAGACTCAATCACTTAAGTTGCAAATCATTACATAATCTTCCCATGCCAGGATTGTTATTTATTCCCAGAACTCATCCATTTGGCTAGATGACTATAGTATTCTCACATCACAACATTGATTGTGATTTTCCCTCTTAATGAACCTTATGCAAAAGTTTTACTTCATACTCTAGTGCAGTGGCAATCAAAATAGGATCCTTTGCTGTTTTTGCTTGAATATAATCAAATGCCTCTAATTGAATTTTGCCCTTATCAATCAAGAGTCTTTACAAGGAATAAAGTACAGAAACAAGAGTTTCTTTAACTAGACACAGTGTGTGTATTTGTATTGTTAATTATTTTTATGTAATTAAAGATCTTTCCCACCCGTTGATGGGCCTGCCCATTGTGAAAAGCTTGATTAGGGGAGCTGTTCTGTAGGATGGTCCCAAATACCTTTTTTTTCTTCTATTGAGGCACTGACTCAAAGGATTGTGATGTCCACTGGCTCTAAAAAAGGTATGAGTACTCAGAGTTTTTGGTAAGAAGGACTGAGTGCCAGATGAGGACTCTAGGAAGCTGCTAAAGAATCTCCTCCCCCCCCCCCCCTAGCTTTGAGAGCCCTTCCCTCTCTGGCAATAATTGTTGAATATCTATATTAGTCTGTTGAATTATAGTCAGGCATAGGAAGTCATATCTGCTGCTTACTTTGGGGCTTACTGAATGGAAGTGTTTGTTTGGCCAGATGAGAACTCTGGGAAGCCATTAAGGAGCCCCCTGGCTTTGACTACCCAGATGTCATGTTTCCTTCTCTGGTAATGAAAGTCAAATAGTTGGAGTCCATTGTCCATTGTTGAATACAGGCAGAGGAAGCCATGTCTGTTGATCTTTGGATTTCTCTGAATTTCTTTGAAATTCAGGATGCTAACTCCCAGACCTAACTGAATGATCATTACTTTGTTAAAGGAATGATACAAGTGCTTGATTAAAGTGATTTTTAACCCCTTGAAAGTTGCTTTACTTTTATGAGTGGAGATCTAAAGAACCTGTGATAGCAAGCCCCACTGTGTATGTGGGGGTGATTACTGATGCACCTGGTAATTCAGTTGCTTTTTATAAGAATATCTTCTTTATAATGGAAGTCTCATCTTATCTTTTCCTTTCTTTTAAATGATACATACCTTTCTAAGGTAATGATTTAGCCATATGTCATATCTCATTATATGTCAGTGACATTTATGTATAATTTTCTGTTTAGTGTTTGTCTTTAATTAAATTTATATTTTTACTAAAACATTGTCAAGTATATATAAATACCTGAGACCATGATTTATTTTGCTGCCCTCTTCTAAGATGTAGTATTCAGGACTACTGATTTTTGTCCTACACTGAATCTGATGTTCTCTGCAGACATGATTAAAGTGCTACACTTGGGATCAAAAATTGAAAAGTTAAGATCCCACTATTGACACTAGCTATGTGACAGAGTAAAATAATTTAACATGCATAAGTCTCAATTTCCTCATACAGAAAATATTGATCATTATAATTGACTTACATGGTGAGTGAATGAATGAAGAAATGCATGGAAATTTGTAAACAAAGCACTCTGCTAAGGAATTAGAATGCAATAACAAAGTAAGAGAATTTCACCTCACTATGGACTCACATTCTTGTAGAGAAGATAACACAGAGACGATTTAACCTGCAAATCCAGTGGAAAGACTCCCTGGTTTGTCAGGGGCAACAAGAAGCAGATGAGAATAAAACTTCTTTAATTACAGTTCCAAATAACCATTGTAGCAATTTCTGATGTTGAACCCTTTGACAGTGCAACTAATTTGGTGACAAGAAGTTTCTTTTCTGAGTGTTTGAAAGTAGTGTTACTAGCTCTTAGAGAATTAACAGCTAGACTGCATCTCAACTGGAATTGCTTTCTACAATGATATCTTTAAGTACTGGAATGGAAGCTATACATTTGGTCTAGGGGCTGCTGCCACTACCAATGCTTTTGATCTTACCTTTCCATCAATGGTAATTGGTCAACAGTTATAGTTTCTTTCATTAGCTTCCAATTGCCCAGTTCTAATTTCTAAGGAATTATTTTCACCAGTGAACCTTTGTAACTTCCTTTCTCTTTGAATATTATTTGTTTATTTTTAGTTTCAACAATCATTTCCACAAGATTTTAAATTCCGTACTCTCTCCTTCCTTCCCTTCCCAGCCCACAAGCATTGAAAAGGCAAGCAATTCAATAGAGGTTATACATGTATAGATACGCAAAATGTCTACAAAATAACGATGTTGTAAAAGACTAACTATATTTCCCTCCATTCTATCCCAAACCTCCAGTTATTCTATTTTTTTCCTTTGGTCCTGTACTTTTTTGAAGTGTTTGCTTTTGACTACTCTCTCCACTATTCTGTCCTACCTTCTATCATCTCCCTGCTTTTATCCCAGTTCTCCTTACATTCCTGTAGGGTAAGATACCCAGTTGAGTGTATCTGTTATTCCTTCATTAAGATAAATCTGATGAGAGTAAGGTTCACTCATTCCTTCTCATCTCCTTGCCCTTTCCCTTCCTCTACATTGTAAAACCCTTTTCTGCCACTTTCATATGAGATAATTTACTCCATTCTATCTCTCCTTTTCTACTTCTGCCAATATATTCCTCTCTCATCCCTTAATTTTTAAAAATCACTCCTTCATATTCACCTCACTTTGTGCCATCTATCTATCTATCTATCTATCTATCTATCTATCTATCTATCTATCTATCTATCGATCTATCTATCTGTCTATCCATCTATCATCTGTCTGTCTGCCTAATCTATCTATATATCTATTTATCTATCTATCCATCTATATGTATCTATTTCCTCAAAATACCTTAATAATGAGAAAGATCTCATGAGTTACAAATATCGTCTTTCAATATACAAATGTAAATAGTTCAATTTTAATAAGTTTCTTATGATTTCTCTTTCCTGCTAACATTTTCATTCTTCTCTTGATTCTTGTATTAGACAGTCAAATTTTCTATTCAGCTCTGGCATTTTCATCATGAATGTTCCAAAGTCCTCTATTTCATTAAATATCCATGTTTTCCCCTGAAGAATTGTATTCAGTTTTGCTGGGTAGGTGATTGTTGGTTTTAATCCTAGCTCCTTTGACCTCTAGAATATGATTTTCCAAATCCTTCACTCTCTTACGGTAGAAGTTGCTAGATCTTGTATTATCCTGATTGCATTTCCACAATAATCAAATTGTTCCTTTCTGACTCGTTGCAATCTTTTTTTTCTTCTTGACCTAGGAACTCTAGAATTTGGCTACATTTTCCTAGGAAGATTCCTTTTAGAATCTCTTTCCAGTTGGAGCAAAGATGGCAGAATAGAAGGATGGGCCTGCTCTAGCTCACCCCCATAGCCCATAAAATACCTGCAAAAATGACTCTCACAAATTCTAGGACAGCAGAAGTCAGAAAATGATAGAGTGAAACAGGTTTCCAGCCCAAGACAACATGAAAGGCTGACAGGAAAGGTCTATCACACCAGGCTCAGAGTAGGGCACAGCCCAGCATTGACCAGGACTGGAGCAGGCTGCAGGGCATGGAATCACAAGAAGCAGCTGTGGTTCTCAGATTTCTCAACCCACAAATGCCAAAGACAGCTCATAGAACAGTAAGAAAGTTCTTTCACCTGGGTGATAGGGGAGCATGGTCCAGTCCTAACCCAGACACAGAGCAGCAATTACTGAGGCAGCAGGTCCACTTTTGGAGCCGTTGGCCTAAAGGCCCTGGGGGAATCGAACCATTAATCTGTGTCTCAGTCTTGAGTGGAGGTCCTGGAGTGAGAAGGAGCACTGGTATGGTGGAGCTGGTGGTGGCTGTGGAGAGGGAACCCTACTTGGACTTCCATAGCAGAATAAAGTGCTTGTGGCTGCTCTCAGATCAAAGCACAGGCCAGGAAGTGCCACTTTGGAGGAACTAAAAACCTATAGGTCTCTACAGATACCTCAGAGAACAGCTGCACAAAATCTCTGAAGCCTAGAGTAGTATACCCTCCACTTGACAAAGGACTCAAAAGTCAAACAACTGGCTGGGAAAATGCCCCAAAAGGGGAAAAATTAGAGTAAATACTGTTACCTTCTTGGTCAAAAGGTATTTTCTTCTATCCTTTCAGGTGAGGAGGAGCAAAGCACACCATCAAAGAAAGATATAAAAGTCAACACTTTTACATCCAAAACATCCAAAAAAATATGCAATAGTCTCAGAACATGGACAAGCTTAAAAAGGATTTTGAAAATCAAGTAAGAGAGGTGAAGAAAAAGTTGGGAGGAGAAATGAGAGTGATGCAAGAAAATCATGAAAAGTGAATCAACTACGTGCTAAATGAGGTGGAAAGAAATGCTGAAGAAAATGAGATCTTTAAAAATAAAGTAATCCATATGACGAAAGAGGTCCAAAAAGGCAATGAAGAGAAGAATGCTTTAAAAAGTAGAGTTGGCCAAATGGAAAAGGAGGTTCAAAAACTCACTGAAGACAGCCCTTTAAAATTAGAGTGGAGCAGATTGAAGTTAATGACTTTATGAGAAACCAAGAAATTATAAAACAAAACCAAGTGAATGAAAAAAAATTGAAAAAAAACTGTATATATAACTATATAACTACACACACACACACACACACATACACACATATATATGTAGTTATATAGATACAGACAGAGGATACAGAGTGAGTTGAATAGGAAGGGATGATATCTAAAAAAATAAAATTAAGGGATGAGAGAGGAATATCATGGGAGGAGAAAGGGAGAAATGGAATGGGTGAAATTTTGTCTCATAAAAAGGGAAGAAATAGCTTTTTCAATGGAGGGGAAAATGGGGAGTTGAGGGGGTAAAAGTGAATCTTACTCTCATCACATTTGACTTAAAGAGGGAATAACATGCACACACTTTGTTATGAAAATCTATTTTAGACTACAGGAAAGTAGGGGAGAAGGGGATAATTGGATTTGGAGAAGATGATGGAAGGGAGGGCAAATGAGAGTAGGGGAATAATTAGAAGTAAAGACTTTTGGGGAGGGATAAGTACAAAAGGGACAATAGAATAAATGGGGAAGAGGATAGGATGCAGGGAAATATAGTTAGCCTTTTACAATATGACTTCTATGGAGATCTTTAACAAAACTACGCACATACACACACACACACGCACACACACATACACCTTCAATTGAATTGCTTGCATTCTCAGTGGAAATGGGTAGGGTAGGAGGAAGGCAGAGAAGTTGGAACTCAAAGTTTTAGGAATGGATGTTGAGAATTGTTTTTGCATGTAACGGATAAATAAGAAATACAGGTAATGGGGTATAAAAATCTGTCTTGCCCTATAAGAAAAGAGAGAAGATGGGGATAAGGGAAGGGAGCAGTATGACAGAAGGGAGGGTATATTGGATGAAAGGGTAATAAGTACGCAAGGTAATTTTGGATGAGGGGAGGGGAGAGATGGGAAGAAAATTTGCAAATCAAAATCTTATGGAAATGAATGTTCAAAACAATAAATAAATAAATAAATTGAAAAAGGGATTGGTCTCACTCTTTACAATTTATTGGGATAGTAAAGAAAGTATTGGCTAAATCAATAACTACTTACCAAGTCCCATCATATTTCTGAATCCTTTCTGTTAAGATGATGGTATCTAGAACAGTAGCATACAAGGGAGGAAGTCACTTTCTTCAATTGTCTATAATCCACTGTCATTCCCCATGTCCCATCTGACATTCATACTGGCCAGATAGGATTATACCATTGAGTGGTTGCCACTCCTGCCTCAATATATTCCTTTATATTACTGGTAATTTCTTCTTGTTCACTGGATTCATGACACTGATTTGAAGTAATTACTTTCAGGTGAAGTGACTGACTACATTTTCGTTTTATCCACTACAATTGTATTAATTCCTGTCCTCTTTTCTTCAAGTTAGTATCTCCCCCTCAAGTCAATTTAAAGTGATACTTCTTCTTCTTCTTCTTCTTCTTCTTCTTCTTCTTCTTCTCCTTCTTCTTCTTCTTCTTCTTCTTCTTCTCTCTCTCTCTCTCTCTTTCTCTCTCTCTCTCTGCATATATATATAATGTTCCAATTATGTATTTAGCAATGGGTGTAATTACTGCTGTATATTTTTTTAAGTAATTACTAAATTTTCATGATTAGTTTAATTTATCTAGCTGGTGTTTGAGCATCTCCCAGCACTCTGATGGTAATAGGCTCTCCATGTTTAAATTTATCAGAGTTTCCATATATGAGGGAGTCCTCTGACCCAAATATTCATTAATATCATAGCTACAGTGGTTGATCAATTTTTCAATTTTTCCTGTATATGCTTATACTGACCTGGGGCTTGTAATCCCATCTGTGTACTGCTTTAATCTGAACAGGCCAATTTTCTATTCTTCTTGCAGATGGGACAAACTTGGATATTTATAATGTGTGTGTGTGTGTGTGTGTGTGTGTGTGTGTGTGTATTTTATAATGTTTCAAGAGGATTTGTACACCCACTTCTTACTTCCCTATTCCATCCAATATTAAGTCCCTTTTCCCAGTATATCTTAGGTAGTTCATTAGTTGGAATACCATCTATTCTTTAATCTATCCCTGTTCTCAATAGAGCAGCACACATTTCTCTCTTTGTTAATCTATTGTGACTTCCAATTTGCTGCTGGTTCCTCTTCTCTCTTGAGGAAATTTATCTTTTCCCTATGTCCCTAAGACACTTAATTGTGAAATCTTATCCAGGACTTCTGAAAGAGGGTGTCCTTTTTCCTCAATAAATAGAGTGAGAAGCATGTGTTTATAAGTAGGAGGGGAAATCTTCACTATTGTATTTCTATGAGAAACCATTAAAAGAGTACTGTGATTTGCGTTTTCATCTTCTAGTATTATTGCAGTTTTCATTACCTCTTCCTTTAACTTCCTCATACAGTCTTTAAGCAAATACCAAGGTCTATCTCTACCAAGCCACACAGAACCAATGGGATACTGTTTAATTGCATTCCTTGGCAGTTGAAGCTAACAAATTAGTTCCATTGCTACTTCCTAGAGTACGGTAATCCACCAAAACTTATTGTTGCAATGGCAATTTAAATGGGAAGATCTATCCCACTCATTAAGAGGTCCATGTGACCTGACTGAATCACATAGAAGCCTAATTCATATGTGGTGAGAGCAGCTTGTTGAACAGGTGGAACAAGAAAGGTGAAACAGAACTGGGAGTAAGCTGGTGAGAGCAGTCGGAGCATAAGGAGGGGAGGATATAGTGAAGCAGACAACTAAGCTGGTGAGTGTTTGTTTGTGGGAAGGTCCCAGTGGGAAGTGGGGGAAGGGAAGCTTGGGAATGTCTTTGTCCCATGAAGTACTAATGTATATTGATCTCTTGGTTACTATGACAGATTTGGCTTTCTGGTGTTGGGATTTGGCTTGCTGGAGTCTGAATAAATGTTTCTCTTCTTCCTTCTATATGGAGAGTCTGCTAAAATTTGTGAATCAGAAGTGTGCCAGCATGTTCATCATCACGGTCTGTGCTGTGAGTATTGCCTTAGAGAAACATTTGGGGTCACAAGCAGTATCACAGTGTATAAAATCTCTGGAAGAAAAAAAAAGAATTTAGAGGAAAAATTGATATCGACGGATGGGAGGATTTATTTTATTCCTTCCTAGCAATGGGCTAAAAGCACTGGATTCTGTGAAAACAGGGAGCCAAGGTTACAGGAGGAGGAACCTCGAGACTTGGGAAGGTGTTTGCAAGGAATACCAATAAAACCAGGGAAAGAGCTGACAAGGATGTATAGGAGAGGCTGGATTTTACTAAAATGTTACAGAATTATGTGTAAAAGCAGAGTTGAGTTGCTGAAAGAAAAAAAATCATATGAAAAAAGTGTCAGCCAGTTTGCATGGGAATCCTTAGAGTTTGAGCTGTCCTTTGAAAGAGCAAGTTGGAGGGCCTCAGGTGACAGGAGAAAAAACTGTTCATTTAGCTCAGAAGAAGAAGAGAAAAGATGGCAAAAGAAGGGTGCATACAACCTTTTCGCAGACCCAGCCTAGCCATGGTTATGACTACTAGGAGAGTGTGTGAGAATAAAATATAACAAAGTCAGAGTTGGAAAATGAGACAATGTTGGAGGGGGAAACTTAGGCAGAAACACATCCAGTACTAAGGCAGAAACAGGAGAACCAGTGGGGCAACAAAGTGTTTCGGGAGATAATTGGGGATTTTACTCAGAAAGATGTCACAGATATTTTGAGTTGATGCATCCAAAGGATGGAAGGATCATTAATATAATGGATTGTGAGAATCAGTGAAGAAGATGCATTAGGAGTATCTATTGATGATATGGATTGCTTGAAATTAGAATCATTTTGTACAGCAAACTTTTAGAAATTGCAATATGCAAAGAAGTAACAATAGGACTAATCTGTTAGATTTGGCTGCAGAAGGATGGAGTAAGTAGTATCCTACTGACTCTATGTGGCCTAGTGGAGATTCACCCTGGTGAATTTACTTAGGGACTATGTAGCAAAGTTAAATGAGGAGGTAATAAAGACTGCCATACTGATCAGAAATACATATGCATTCTATGATACCACCTTAACAGTTTCCCATTGGACTATAATAATGAAGATGACTCCTCCTGCTTACAATCACCTAGTTTTGATTCTACTCATTGGTGATATAGGGCACCCTCTTTTGAAGGTGCTGGACAAGATTTCACAGTTAATTTACTCAGGGGACTGGGAAAAAGATAAATTTACTTGAGAGAGAAAGTAGTCAGCAGATAAATAGTTAGAATAGATTGACAAGAAAATAATTATTTACTGCTCTACCGAGAGCAGGGGTAGATTTTGGAAGCATAGATGTTATTCTAGCTAATAAACAATATGAAATCTACTGAGACAAGTGGCTTGATACTAGATGGAACAGAGAAGTAAGAACTACTCTTACAGATCCTCCTGACCCTTGTATCCAAGTTTGTCAAACCTTCAGGAAGAACAGGAAATTGGCCAAGCCTCAGTTCAGATTACAGAAATACACAGATGAGATTGCAGATTCCATATAAATTTGACCCTATATTGAAAAAAATGTATCAAATGCTGTAGCTGTAGCATTAATTGATGCTGGGGCAGAGGACTCCCTTATATATGGGAACTTTGATAAATATAAACATGCAACTCCTATCACTATCACCAGACTGGGAGGGGATGAAATATCAGTCAAACAAGCCAAACTAATGACGAAAACTGGACAATTACCTAAGAAAGAATATTCCATGATAATTTTACCCATTTCTGAATACATCATTGGAAAAGATATATTGAGAGGTATCACTTTAAATTTGCTTGAGGGAAGATATAAATTTGCATTAAGAAAGATAGAAATTAATACAATTATAGTAGGTAAAATCAAAATATACCCAGTCACTTCACCTGAACCTTCTGAAGTAATTACTTTAAATCAGTATCATGTGCGAAGTGGACAGGATGAAATTACCAGTACTATAAAGAAAAATGTTGAGGCAGGAGTGTTTGTCCTTGCAACCACTTAATGAAATAATCCTGTCTGGCCAGTACCAAAGTCAGATGGAAAGTGGAGGATAACAGTAGATTATAGACAATTGAATAAGTTTATAGATAATTGAATAATACCTTTTATGGTACTGTTCCAGATACCATTACCTTAATAGAAAGGATCCTGAGATATGAAGGGCCTAGGTGTGCAATTATTGATTTAGCCAATGCTTTCTTTATTATCCCAATAGATTCTAAACAATGAGACCAATTTGCTTTCACTTGGCAGGGTGGACAATATACTTTTACATGTTTGACACATGGATATCTGCATAGCCACATTATTTGTCATGTCCCCATTAATAAGAAAGAGGACTAAAAGTTTATGGGATTATTTTTATATTGGAGACATCACATACTGCATTTAAGGCAGGTTCTGAAACACTTATATAAGGTAACTACAAAAATCGAATGCGTCTTATTGGGGACTTGAGCAGAATAAAGCTTTTAAAGAATCCAAGGCTGCCATTCAATTGGCCTTAGATTTATGTCTAATGGAAAGTGGGCCGGTGGAATTGCAAGCCACTGTACAGGATGAATATGCAAACTGGAGTATATGGCAAAAACAACAAAGTCAAAATATACCCTTACAATATTGGGCCAGTAAACTCACTTTTTCTGGAATTCAACATGCCCCTTTTGAAAAGTAGTTGTTAGCTGCATATTGGGATTTGGAAGAGACTGAATAGTTGACTTTAGGCTATGACATAATGCTAAGGCATGGAATTCCAATTATGACTTGGATAATGAGTACTCCAGCTTCTCATAGAATTAGATATGCACAGGAAAATGACAAAATTAAATGGAAATGGTATATTCAAAATAGATCTAAAATTGGCAAAATTGGAGTTTCTGCTTTGCATGAATCTGTAGCAAACATACTCAGAGAAAAATTATACCCTCTGAACCAAAGCAACAGTTGGTACAATTCTTGGTGAAGTGTAATGGAGGATATGATGGATTGACTGAAGAATAAAAGACATGCATTGTTTACTAATTGGACAGCACAATATTTGAGTCACAAAAGACATTGGAAATTCATTTAATAGGCAGACATTGAAAAGTACTGGGATAAGTGGAAGTACACAATGTGCTGAACTTATGGCAGTACATTAAGCTATGAAAATAGAACAAGGTGAAAATTTTCTTATATTCATTGATTCAAGGGCTAATGGGTTAGCTACATGTGGAAAAATCAAAATTGGGAAATTCATGACAAAGTAGTCTAGGGCAATGAATCATGGGAAGATATTTGGGACATATCTTTGGTTACTCATTTGTCAGTTTTTCATATAGATGCTCCTGTGGCCCTCACCATGCCAGAATGTGAGTACAATGCACATGTTGATCAACTTGCAAAGATTGCTACGCAACATATTATCCCTAGTCTAACACCAGCTTATGATCTTGTACGAACAAAATGAGTTCTTCAAATTGCCAGTCTTTTAGGGGTCTAGGTCATGCACCAGAGGGCACAAGACTGAAGTATTACGATCTCTCATTCATTGTTAAAACACATATAAAAAAGGAATGCTATATATATCAATTGAAAAATGAAAGAATTGTTCCTCATGTAGTAACTGGAGAGATATCAAGGAGAAAAGTACCAGTTCAAATTTGGCACAAAAATTAAATTTGACATCTACCCCAAGATAAATGACTCAAATTAATATGTACTTGTGTTGACACCTATTCATGTGTCCTAATGGCTTGTCCCTATAAGAATGAGACATAGAAAACCACCAGTAAAACTCTACATATCATAAGTCTGTATTATGGAACCCCACTTAAGATTCAAAGGGACGATGGGTCACATTTCAAAAGCGATAAAATGAAGAGACATTGTGTATTAAACTATATAGAATAGAAATATCGTACTTTATAATATCCACAAGAGTCTGCTGTAATTTAAAGAATGAATGGATTATTGAAAGAAGAACTAAGGAAGTTAAGTTCTAATAATTCTTATCAACATTGGAAAGACAATTTATACTTTGCTTTATGTAATTTGAATAATAGACCATTGGAAGTAAGTACACCACTAGCCAGAATGATGACCCCAAATTAGAAAACTAGAAGAAAACAAGCACAAAAGATCACAAATATTGAGTTTTAAAATGTGAGGCCAGATGTCCCAGCACTGCATCCAGGTAGGCCTGGTTTGGCAGGATATGATTTAAATTATTTTGTGGACTTTAGGTTGGAAAGAAAAGAAATACAAAAAGATCTCTCCTGGAATATGTATGAGAATCCCTAAAAAAACCTTTTGGATGGATATTCTCTAAATCAGGACTAACAGCTCATGGGATACATGTATTGGCTGGAGTGATAGATTCTAATTACCAAGGAGAAATAATTGTGACATTCAAAAATTTAGGTCAAGCAATCATATAGTTATTTTTTAATGATAGAGTAGTTCAAGTGATTATTTTTCGTTGTGAAACAATACCTCTTGTGAAAACTGACCTTTCTTCTGAAATAACTAGGTGAGGAACTGAAGGGTTGGGTTCTACTGACAGAATAAAATTGGGAGGTAATTATGGGTAAAAAGGAAACCAGAAGATGTTCCAAAAGCTGAGGAAATTATAGCACAAGGGAAAGATAATACTGTAACTGTTGTTGTTTTTTCAAGAGAAGATGGTTACCAAATTTTACCCTTAACTCATATTACTCTACTTTGAATGAGGTTATAGTAGTTGGTTCATGGTGTCCAGAAGGATGATTGATCCTATATTTAACTTGATTCTAGTTATTGTCTCCTTCCTTTCTTTTAGCTTTTTGTCCATTATATTTGTTTCCTAGATTGGTTTCCTTCAGGATTAGTGCTCTCCACCTGCACTGCAGATGCTGATTGCTTAAGCCAGATATCACCCCTGTCCACAACTGTGATGTGTCTCCCCTGGACCTCATGTATGATTGAGGAAATTTATGGTTTGTATTCGCACCTACAATAAGACACACTTGAGAAGAAGAAGCTGGATATTTTATTGATTTACAGAAAAGGCAAATGCACAGATGGTTTAGAGCAATAGCAGCAATCATTAATGTATCTTAATATTAATAAAATTATAGCAATATTAATATAGATATAAGAGGAAATAGAAAAACATCACCAATCCAGGGAGGTACCAACTCCTGAAGCTTCTCAGCTGGGATATCCCGGGATACAGCTTTCAGGTCTGAATTGGGAGCAAGGGGTTCCAAGCAGAGCGTCTTCTCCATGGGTGAAATTCCAAAATTCTCCTCAGAACAGAGACCTCAGAAACCCTTCCAAACAAAGAAGGCTGACTCCCAAAAAAGAGACTAATTGCCAGGTACCCCATATGTTGTCCATAGATAGGGTAGCCAAACCTCATGATGGAGTACATACATGATGTTCGTCCTTAGAGAACTGGCTAGGTTCTCAAGGCAGCAGATGTTCCATGTTTGTGTGGGATTTATAATGTCTTCAAGATACGAGTTCACTTAGGGGACACAACAGTCTACGTGCAAGGCCTACACTGAAATATGGAAGAACTTCTAAGTCCATTTACCATTCATCTGGTATCAATCAAGCTCTGAATGCCACCTAAATAACTGATCTCTTGAATGGGAACTCTTGGGGCAGGGACAGTTCTACGTCCAATTTCAGCAGAAAGTAATTGTAGAAGAAGAGATCTTCAGTGATTACCCTGACATCTTAAGCCCCATTCTTTCAAGGGGGGCTATGATGGAATGCTTGTCCTTAAGCCCCACCCTAATATATTGTTTCATATGCTTATTTTCTGTTTTCTCTGATAACATTTGCCCCATCAACCTATGTAATGAATACAAAAGATATTAGGGCCGAATGTAATGGTAATTTAAATGGGAATACCTTTCCCATTCATAAATAGCCCATGTTACCTGCTGAAAGCACATGGAACCTTAGGTCACATGTGGGAAGAGTTCACTAAATAGGTGGAATAGGAAGGGTGGAGCAGAACTGGGAAGAAGTTGGTGAGAACAGTTAGAGCAAAAGGAGGACAGAAGGAAGCAGACAGCTTTGCTGGTATTTGTTTGCTTGTGGGAAGTCCCTAATGGAGGGGTGGATGCTTGGAAATGACTTTGTCCCCTACAGTGCTAATGTGTTTGGACTTCTTGGTTACTAAGACGGGCCTTGCTTTCTGCTGTTGAGATTTAACTTTCTGGTGCCTGAATAAAAGTTTTTATTCTGCCTTTAATATGAAGAGTCTTTGCACACTGAAATTCAGAACTACATCAGCATATTCATAGTCATCTTCTGTGCTGTGAATATTGTCTTGGAGACAGAGTTATATAAAGGGATTCTGACTAATAATTATGAATTTCCAACAATATATACTATCTACCCATACTCCTTCAATCTCTTCTTCACTGATTTTCACCATCCAAGATACTAATTATTCTCCCATTTTTTTGGATGAATCAACTTAATATATCTGGTGTCTCTTGCTGAGAAAAATCTTCAGTTACTTCCTTAAACTCTATGTGAACCACGTGGATATCCTGCTTTCTTCATATTTTTGAGTGTGTGCACATTTCCAGAAGCCTCCTCTTCTGAATTTGCTTCATCTTTCTCCCCATGTCTTCTTCCCATTAGATCCCACAGATGCAAGGATTGTGTTACCTTTTCCCTTCTGTTTCTGAGACACTCTCAAAACTGCTTTTTATGCTACTGCCTGATACTTTCTAGCTTTCTCTTCTAAAGCCAAGTTCTGGTACTGTAGTATAGGAAGCTTCTCATCCAAATCAACTAACTCCTTTTTCAGCTGAACCTTTCTTCCCAGCAATTTGTCTTTATTTTTACATATAATATGCTAACTTGTTAACAGTGCTCATCCTCTACTCCATATCCCTGCCATTTCTTCCATTTTTCGAATCTGCACGCTATGTTCTGTGATATCTGTCTTTCTCATAAAGTCCTTAGAGTCCATCTGTACCATTCCAGTTTTGAAAGATCTATTTTCTTCAGTAAGCTTTTGAATCTCCTTTTCCATTTGGTTAATTCTGCTTTTGAAAGCATTCTTCTCCTCATTGGCCCCTTGCACCTCCCTTGCCAACTGAGTCCAGCGACGGACCTTTTGCGAGAGGTTTGCAGGTCCGTGGCCACTGGAGATCCCGTCCCCGTAGCCCACTTGGATCTTTTCTTCATGGTGTTGCTGCCGCGGCAGGGCTGCCCTCTGCTCCCCGTCCTGGCGCCCAGTCCACAGCACGAAGGACCCTCCGCGAGAGGTTTGGAGGTCTCTCCGGAACAGAAATCTCCCTCACTCCAATGTTCCGTGATCTCTGGGTGCAGAATTCGCCCTGGGTTGGTCCCCTCTAGCCGTTCTGTGGTTTGTGGGTTCGGAGCTGTGTGTATGTGTGTCTTTCTACTTTGCCATCTTGGCTCCGCCCCCCTGCCATTTCTTTCACTATTTCTATTGGTATTCCTTGCAAACATCTTTCTAAATCTTTGAGTTTTCCCTTCTGTAGCCTCAGTTCCCAGTTTTCACAAACTCCATTGCTTTCAGCCCATTCTCTCACCAGAGAGGAATAAAGTAAATCCTCCTATCATGGGATACACATTTTCTTCCCTACAGCCTTCCTGTCTCCAAGTGGAGGTTTTATATTTTTAAATCCCATCTTAGCTGCCAAATATAAGGCCAATATGATATCCTTAGGTATTATGATACCCATAGGTGTTGCATTTGAGTCATAGTGGCTTAGGTCTCAAGATGCTCTTCATATAGCAGGAGAACAAAGGCACTCTTTAATTACACCATGCGGCATAAATGAATGTACAATAAATGTTATCTTTGAAAAAAAGACAACCATTTTGAGTCTTAGCAGAAACAAAGTTTTTCTAAAGTAATTTTTCCAAACTCAACTAGAAGGGGTGGGGGTGGGAAGGAACATTAAACTACATATAAAAATTTCTGAAGATCACAAATTTTCTTAGAAAAAATATATACTAATGCTATCTATATTTTATTGTATTTGACAGATTTTATGATATAATTGCTAATTACATTTTAATCTAGTTCAGACTATAATTACTAGTGTTGGTGACCACACGGAGGTAGGTTTTATATTGACTCTTTCTACTCTAAAGTATTGCTGGAATGCTTAATGAGACTCATAAGTGGATTGTGACTTTAGAAGAAAATCAGGCAGTTTTATTAAGATATATAATGACATATGGTACATAGTCATGATTATATTCAATCATGTTGTGGTCCTAAGCTATTAACTTGTAGTTCTGCACAACCTGATATTAGAAAAGTGTATAAATGGACTTCAACGTCATTGAGAAGCATGATGGTAAGAATCCATAGGCTATAAGCAAATTCTCTTTCTGTAAAGTGCAAGTAAATCACAAAATATAATGAATAGAAATTTACTCAACTCAGGACAAAATCGAAGGGAAGAGATTGATGATTCAGGTCTGATTCCTTTTGTGTTTTAAAGTCTATTAAGATAAGAAGTCCAATATGAAGATAAACAGTAAAGATTATAAAGTGAAAGATCCAAACTGAGCCACAGGCAGTAATGTCTACTGTAGTACTAAGTGGGGATAATTAAAATGATAAAAAGTTAATCAAATATAAATATGGGATCAAAATGAGAAAAATAGTATAAAAATTACGATCCTCTGTCACTGCAGAGGACATTTAGTGTTTCTAGAGAACTCAAAATAGTTCATGTGGGATGAAAACTGTATGGAGAGCTTTCATTTTGCTCTTTTCTCAAACCTTTTCAAGGATAATTTATTCTGAAAATATGAATTATAGCAAGCTTGGAAATGTGAGTTGTATCTCAGGTTATAGTGAAAAGAAAAATGGTCATTACCAATTAATTCTTTCTCTCTTTCCCATATTTTTCATGCTCTCAAGTCTTAATTGTTTTTCTCATTCCAACATTCTGCCACTATGGACTTCAGCTACCAAGCACTACTCTGAGGGTAACACATGTAAAATAAAAGTGAAAATATATTTAAAAAAACAGAAAAAACACAAAAATCTTGAGTAATAAATAGAATAAGAACGAAGAAACAGGAAGGAGTAAATAAGGGATGAAATTATCAGTAGAGATGATCTGAACCTAAGCTGAGGGAATAAACACCTAGTAGAAAGCTCAGTGACAATGTCAATATTTGTTGAATTGAAGCAGTTAACCAATATTGTGGAAAACTATATCTGAATTTTTAGTTGAAATGTCTTAATTGATATGTGTAAGTTTAGAGCCAAAATGGTGGGATAGAGAATAATTTAACTGAGATCTCCCAACATTGTTCTGTAAACAACTTAAAAATAACACTTCAGGTTATCTTCTGGAGCAGCAGGGCCAACAAAAGGTGAGACTGAGACATTATTCTAGCCCAAAACAACTTAGGACATCAGGAAGAAAGTTTTGTGATGTGAAGGTGGAGACTAGCCCAAAGAAAACACTGATGAAATACCAGTAGAGGGACTAGGTCAGGAGTGGAGAAGCTGCAGCTTTGAGGTCACATGTGACCCTGTAGGTCCTCAAGTGTGGCTATTTGACTGAATCCAAAATTCACAGAACAAATTCTCTTAGTAAAAGAATTTGTTCTATAAAACGTAGACTCAGTCAAAAGGCTGTACCCAAGGACCTAGAAGGTCATATGTGACCTGAAGACCACAGGTTCCCTAGCCCTAGAATAGGTTATGGTAACAGAAACAACAGCAGCTTCCAGGTCTCTCAAGCCAGAAACAATAAGGGGATCATATAAGTCTTCAGAAAGAGATTACATGGTATTCCTGTGCTAGCACTGTACAAAGTATCAGATACTGTTTGGAAACTTTTTTTTGCCTATACTTACTTCAGGATCATGGGTCAAAGTTGGAGAGGAGTACTTTCAGAAAAAAGGGATTGGAAGTACTGAGAAGAGTTTCATTTGGGCCCTCTATGGTTTCTGAAATTCTGAGGAAGAGTATCCTTTCCAGTGCCAAGGAAGGAGGGGCCCGGAGGAACAGAACTGACTTCAATCTCACGAATTCAGAAATCCTTCCTGGATAAGGGTCAGAATGCAAGCAAAGAAAGTGACTATACCTCTTCATAGATCACACTAACTGGCCTGTACTAAAAAACTGCTGAACCCCTAGAACTGGCTCTGAAAACAGCAAAAAAATAAAAAAAAAAATACTTGAAGTTAAAGACAAAACCCCTACTAACCTCCTGCTCAAGATAGACCCCAATATTAACATAAAGTTCCAAATCAAAAAATAGGGTAGAAAAATGAGCAAACAGCAAATTTTTGACCAAAAAGTACTACTATGATGAAAGGAAAGGTCAACACACAAACTGAGAAGAAGAAATGAAGTTGAAACAGTAATAAATGATGCCTAAAATGAAAAAAAAAGTGAATTGGAAGGCCAAAAAAAAATTCCGCAAACAAGCACAGAATAGTATTTGTAAGGGGAATAAGCTCAAATTCTTCTTATTAACATTAGGAGAGAAGCAAGGATGGCATTATCATCTCCATTATCCAATATTGTACTTGACATGCTAGATATAACATCTTTCACACAAATAAAGTTGTATTTAAACAATTAGAAAAAATATTGATAGCTCATGGGTAGGCTTAATTAATATAATATAATTAAAATGCTACCTAAATTTATTTATTTATTCATTGTTGTGGTAATCAAACTACCAAAGGATTACTTTATAGAGCGAGGAAAAATTATAACAAATGCGTATGGAAAGAAAAGGTCAAAAATCATAAGGCAATCATTTATTTCCTTTAAAAATGTGAAGAAATTCTGTCTAATAGTTCCAGATTTCAAACTATATTGCAAAGAAATGCTCATGAAAAAAAATCTGGTACTGCCTAAGAAATACAGTGATGGATCAGTCATATAGATTAGGTATGCAATATGCAGTAGTGAAAGGCAATAGTAATTGAGTATTTGATAAAACCCAATATGCAAGTTTTGGGGGTGAGACATTTGAGAAAAATTTCTACGACAATTGGAAAACAGTATAGTAGAACCTAAACTCAGATGAATCTCTCACAGTGCATCCAAGATAAGGTCAAAATGGATAAGTAATTTAGAAATAAAATAGATCTCACAAGTAAATTAGAGGAGCATGGGAAAATGTACCTGTCAGTCAGATCTATAAAATAAGGGAAGTATTTATGACCAAAGAAGAGGTAGAGAACATTAGAGGAAATAAAATAATTAATACAGATTACTTGAAATCAGAATAAGTTTTTGTACAAATAAGATTAATGCAGCCAAAATTAGAAGAAAATAGAAAAATAGAGAAAGTTTCTCTGATAAAGACCACATTTCCCAAATATGTAGGGAAATGAGACAAATTCATAAAAAATAAGAGCCATTTCCCAGTAGACAAATGGTCGAAGGATATGGATAGGCATCAAAGTAAACTGGGTAAGTAAATATGCTCTAACTTACTACTTGTTAGAGAACAGCAAATTAAAGCAATTCTTAGATATTGCTATCAGATTTTTAACATGACAGAAAAGACAAAGAACAAGTGCTGGAGGGGGTGTGGAAAAATTGGGACACTATTGCACTATTCCTAGAGTTATGAACTTGTCCAACCATTCTAGAGAACGATTTGGAACTATGTCCAAAGGGCTAACAACACTTCATACCCTTTGACCAGGAATACCACTACTAGTTCTGTATCCCAAAGATATTAAAGAAAAGGGCAAAGGACTGATTTATAATATATATGTATATATATATGTATATATATATGTATATATATATATGTATGTATGTATGTATGTATGTATGTATGTATGTATGTATGTATGTATGTACGTATGTCTTCATGGCAAATTGTGTTGTGATGCCAAAGAACTGGAAATGAAGGGGATATAAATGAATTGGGGAATGGCTAACTAAGTTACAGAATATGATAGTGATGGAATGCCATTGTGCTATAAGAAATGACAAGCAGAATGGTTTCAGAAAAAAACTTGGGAAGTCTTATAAAAACTGATTCAAGAAAGAGAACAGAACCAAGAAAACAGTAGCAGCAATATGGTAAGGATGATCAATTGTGAAAGCCTTACATACACTGATCAAAAGCATGGTCCAAGACAATTTCACAATGTCCAGGATAAAAGATGCTTTCCACTTGAAGAGAGAAAGTTAATGAATTCTGAGTACAGATTGGGGCATACTTTTAAAAACATATTTTTATCATTTTAGTCTGTTTGTGTTATCTTTGCAACATGGTTAATGTGGAAATGTTTTACATGACCTCATATGTATGGACCATATCAAATTTCTTGCCTTTCTAAGGAATAAGAGGGGCTTGAAATAGGGTGAGAATTTTTAATTTAAAATTTGAAGATTGTTGTTAAACCTTTTTATTCCTTTATGGAAAATATTTAATGAAAAAAATTAAAAAGAAATGTCTTATAAATCATTAACATTCTTATAAATTCATAAGCATTAGCATATCACAAACAAGACCCTATAAGAAGAAATGGCAAAAATATAACCCATTTAAAATAATTGTAGATGGTATTAAATACCTGGGAGCATACCTGACAAAACAAACCAAGGAATTATATGAATAAAATTATATATATACATATATATATACGTATATATAATATATATGTGTGTGTGTACACACATGCTTTTCATACAAATAAAATCAGAGTTAAATAATAGGAGAAATATTCAGTTTTCTTGGATATGCAGGGCCAATACAATAAAAATGATAACTATAACTAAAAAGATTCATTTATTCAATGCCATTCCAATTAAATTATCATTTTTTTACTAAATAAAAAAATAACAAAAACTGATTTGGAAGAATAAAAAGTCAAGAATATCAAATATCAAAAAATGTAAAGGAAGGAAATTTAGTAGTAACACAGCTTAAACTATGTTATAAGGCTATCATCAAGCTCTCTTTGAAATAGAAAGGGAGATTAGTGGAACAAAATACACATACAATACGCTTCAGCAAATAAATATAGCAGCTTTGTACTTGACAAACATAAATATTTAACCTTTTGAGATAAGAATTCATTATTTGGCAAAAATTCTTGGGAAAACTGGAAAACATTGCGAAACAAATTGAACACTGACCAATACCTTAAATCATTTACCAAGATGAAATCAAAATTAATACATAGCCTAAATATAAAGAAAGCTATTACAAGAACATTTGATGAACAGTAAATGTATTACTTATCAGATTTATGGACAGGCTAACAATTTATGAATAAACAAAAGATAAAAAGTAGTATAAAATGTATAATTTTATTACATTGAATTAAGTTTTTTGTGTAAATAAAACAAATGTAGCCAAAATCATAAGGAGAAAATTGGAGTAACTTTGTATGCAGGTTCTCAAATACATGTCTCATGTTTCAAATATATAAAAACACTGTCAAATCTATAAGAATAGAAATCATTGCACAATTGATAAATGTCCAAAGCAAGAAATTGTTCTAATTATTATCAGTTAGAGAAATGCAAATTAAAACATTCTTGAAATATTTTATCTCTCAGATTGGCTAAAATGTACGAAGAGGAAAACAAAAAATGTAGAAGGGTATGTAGAAAAATTGGAACACTAATTATCTGCTGGTGGAACTGTGAACTGTTCTAATTATTTTGGAAAACAATCTAGAATTATGCCCAAAGAAAACCTGCCTATAATTTATTGACCCAACTGCATCACTAGTATGTCTGTTTCCAAATATGATTAGTGAAAAAGGAAAAGAACATATATGTTCTAAAATATTGATAGCAGCTCTCTCTGTGGCAGCAAAAAACTAGAAATTGTGGGGATGCAGGGATTCACTGGGAAATGATTGAGCAAATTGTGGTATATTATTGTGATTGATTATTACTGTGCTATAAGGAAACATGAGCTTGATGATCTTAGAAAAACATGAACATTTTTCAAGGATATAATGAAGAGTGAAATGAGAAGAAATGAGAAAATTGTAAATCGTAAGAATACTGCTTTTTACAATTTTAGTCATTTTGAGTGAGTAAGTCATTTTGACTATTATAAATACCAAAATTAACTATAAAGGACCGATGACAGAAGATACTATCTGTATGCAAAGAAAGAACTGATAATAAGAAGTAGGTGTAATATTATTTTACATATATATGTATATATGTGTATGCAGCCATCTCTAGAGCTGGAAGAGGGAGAAAAAAAGGGAGGAGAAGAAAGATACATGATAATCAGAAATGTATTTTCCTCTCCTTTGCTTATTATTGTTTTATCAAACAATAAACCCACACTTCACATAAGCTAAGAACGAAATAAGAAAGATGCCTAATGAGACCAGATAAGTAGTACATAAAATTCCCAAAATATATAAATTTTAAGAATATATTGGGGCGGAGCCAAGATGGAGAAGTAGAAAGACGCACATACACATAGCTCCGAATCCACAAACCACAGAACGGCTAGAGGGGACTAACCCAGGGCGAATTCTGCACCCAGAGACCACGGAATATTGGAGCAAGGGAGATTTCTGTTCCGGAGAGACCTCCAAACCTCTCGCGGGGGGTCCTTCGCGCCTTGGACAGGGCGCCGGGACGGGGAACAGAGGGCAGCCCTGCCGCAGCCACGACACTGTGAGGAAAAGATCCGAGCGGGCTACGGGGACGGGATTTCCAGCGGCTACGCAGATCCCCCCACCCACAGAGGGACCTGCAAACCTCTCGCAAAAGGTCCGTCGCGCTGCAGACACGGAGCCCAGCCCGGAACTGAGGCGGCGGCAGCCGCGGCTCCGAGAGGTACAGATCCGAGAAGGCTCCAGAGACAGGATCTCCAGCGGCGGCACGAGCCCCCCCACCAACAGGTAACTGACGGGGATAGGTGAGAGAGTGTCTTTGGCGGGTTGAGAGGGGAGTGGGGTGCCCCCATGGCTCGGGCCCCCCCAGGAGATAGAAGCTGAGAGGCGTCTACAGACAGGGGCTCCCCAAACAGATGGGAGCCTGGATCCATTGTGGATGGTCTGTGCATAAACCCCATGAGGGAACTGAGCCAGAGAGGCAGCCCTGCCCATGACCACCTGGACTTAATTCTCGCACTGAATAGCAGCCCTGCCCCCGCCAAAAACCCTAAGGCGGGAAGCAGCTTTTGAATCTCAGTCCCCAAACACTGGCTGGGAGGACCAGGAGGCAAGGTGGGTGTGAGGAGAACATTCAGAGGTCAGGTCACTGGTTGGGGAGAATGCCAAGAAAAGGGCAAAGAAATAAAACCATTGAAGGGTATTTTCTCAGAGAAAAGACACTTCCTCCCTTCCTTTCTGATGGGGAGGAACAATGCTTGCCATCAGGTAAAGACACAGAAATCGAGGATTCTGTGTCCCAGCCCACCCAATGGGCTCGGGCCATGGAAGACCTCAAGAGGAATTTTGAAAATCAAGTTAGAGAGGTGGAGGAAAGACTGGGAAGGGAAATGAGAGGGATGAGGGAGAAGCATGAAAAGCAGATCAGCTCCCTGCTAAAGGAGAACCAAAAAAATCTTGAAGAAATTGGCACCTTGAGAACTAGCCTAACTCAGCTGGCAAGGGAGGTGCAAGGGGCCAACGAGGAGAAGAATGCTTTCAAAAGCAGAATTAACCAAATGGAAAAGGAGATTCAAAAGCTCACTGAAGAAAATAGATCTTTCAAAACTGGAATGGTACGGATGGACGCTAAAGAGTTTTCGAGAAAGACAGATATCTCAGAACATACCGCGCAGATTCGAAAAATGGAAGATAATGTGAAATATCTTATTGGAAAAACAACTGACCTGGAAAATAGAATCAGGAGAGACAATGTAAAAATTCTGGGACTACCTGAAAACCATGATCAAAAGAAGAGCCTAGACATCATCTTCCATGAAATTATCAAGGAAAACTGCCCTGAGATTCTAGAACCAGAAGGCAAAATAAATATTCAAGGAATCCGCAGAACACTGCATGAAAGAGATCCAAAAAGAGAAACTCCTAGGAGCATTGTGGCCAAATTCCAGAATTCCCAGGTGAAAGAGAAAATATTGCAAGCAGCTAGAAAGAAACAATTCAAGTATTGTGGAAATACAATCAGGATAGCACAAGATCTGGCACCCTCTACATTGAGGGATAGAAGGGAATGGAATAGGATATTCCAGAAGTCAAAGGAACTAGGACTGAAGCCAAGAATCACCTACCCAGCAAAACTGAGTATAATACTTCAGGGGAAAATTGGTCTTTCAATGAAATAGAAGACTTTCAAATTTTCCTGATGAAAAGACCAGAGCTGGAAATAAAATTTCACTTTCTAACACAAGAATGAAGAGAACCATGAAAAGGCGAACAGCAAAGAGAAATCATAAGGGACTTACTAAAGTTGAACTGTTTACATTCCTACATGGAAAGACAATATTTATAACTCTTGAAACATTTCAGTATCTGGGCACTGGGTGGGAGTACACACACACACATGCACACACGCACACATACATAGAGACAGAGTGCACAGAGTGAATTGAAGAGGATGGGATCATATCTTAAAAAAAAAATGAAATCAAGCAGTGAGAGAGAAATATTGGGAGGAGAAAGGCAGAAGTTATATGGGGCAAATTATCTTTCATAAAGGAGGCAAGCAAAAGACTTATTAGAGGGGAGGCAAGAGAAAAACATGAGGTCTACTCTCATCACTTTCCACTAAAAGAAAGAATATAATGCACACTCATTTCGATAGGAAAACCTATCTCATAATACAGGAGAGTGGGGGACAGGTGCACAAGCAGGGTTGGGGGGAGGATGGAGGGGAGGGCATGGGGAGGAGAATGCAATACGAGGTCGACACTCATGGGGAGGGAAAGGACCATAAGAAAATAGAAGTAAAGGGGGACAGGATAGGATGGAGGGAAATATAGTTAGTCCTATACAACACAACTAGTATGGAAATCATTTGCAAAACTAAACAGATATGGCCTATATTGAATTGCCTGTCTTTCAAGGGGAAGGGGTGGAGAGGGAGGGAGCTAAGGAGGTTGGAACTCAAAGTGTTAGGACCAAATGTAACGTTCTTACCACTGGGTAACAAGAAATACAGGTTAAGGGGTCAAGAAAGCTATCTGGTCCTACAGGACAAAAGAGAAGACGGAGACAAGGGCAGGGAGGGAGGATAGAGGAGAGAGCAGATAGGTCACAGGGGCAATTAGAAAGCTCGGGTTTGGGGGGAGAGGGGATAAAAGGGGAGACAATTTGTAACCCAAAATTATGTGAAAATAAATGTTAAAAATTAATTAAAAAAAAAAGAATAAACCATTCCCTGATCCTCCTCTGAATAACCTAATTAGCATATCTGGCATATTTTTCTATAGAGTATCCTATATAAACTTTAACTGTACCCCTCTAAGGTTGCAGATTCCCTAAGAACCCTTGGCAACTGAAAAGCGTAACAATAAATCTTTACCACCTTGACTTCAAGAAAAAAAAAATTGATGATGTACTAGGCCATAAAAACCCCATAATCCAGTGCAGAAAGGCAGGGAAAGTCAATGCATCCTTCTCAGATCATAATGCAAGAAAACTTATATGTAATCAAAGGACGTGGAAATATAAACCAAAACTAATTGGAAACTAAACAATCTAATCCTAAAGAATGAGTGGGTTAAACACCAAATTGTAGAAACAATCAAAAACTTCATTCAAGAGAATGAAAATAATGAGACAACCTACCAAATTTTGTGGGATATTGCAAAAGCAGTTAGTAGGGGAAGTTTTATACTGTTGAATGTCTACATGAATGTAATAGAGAAAGAGGAGATCAATGAATTGGAAACGCAGCTGTAAAATTTCAAGAAAGAACAACTTTAAAATTCCCAAGTAATTACCAAATTAGAAATACTGCAAACCAAAGGAGAGATTAATAAAATTGAAATTAAGAAAACTATTGAACTAATAAATAAAACTAATAGTTGATTTTATGATAAAACCAATAAAATTGATAAACCTTTGGTAAATTTGATTAAAAAGAAGAAAGAAGAAAACCAAATTATCAATATTAAAAACAAAAAGGGTAAACTCACCTCCAATGAGGAGAAAATTAAAATAATAATAAGAAATTACTTTGCCCAAGTGTATGCCCTGAAATTTGACAATCCAAATGCAATGAATGATTATGTAAGAGATATAAATTGCCCAGATTGATAGAAGAAGTTGAATACTTAAATAATCCCATAGCAGAAAAAGAAATTGAACAATCCATCAATGAAATCCCTAGGAAAAAAAAAATGTCCAGCGTTAGTTGGATTCACAAGTGAATTCTACCAAACACTTAAAGAACAGTTAATTCCCATACTATATAGGCTATTTGGGAAAACTGGGGAAGAAAGAGTCCTCCTAAATTCTTGTCATGACACAAATATAATTTTGATACCTAAACCTGGAAGAACCAAAACAGAGAAAGAAAATTAGAGAACAATTTCTCTAATGAATGTTGATGCAATAATTTTAAATAAGATTTTAGCAAAAAGAGTACAGCAACTTATCACGACAATAATACATTATGGTTAGGAAGAATTTATACCAGGAATACAGGACTGGTCCAATATTAGGAAAATTCTTAGCATTATCAATCATATCAAAAACAAAACTAAAAGAAACCACACGATTATCTTAATAGATGCAGAAAAAAAAAACCTTTTGACAAAATACAACATCCATTTCTATTGAAGATACTGGAAAGCATAGAAATAAATAAAACTTTTCATAAAATAATAAGCAATATCTACCTAAAACCTTCAGCAAGTATTATTTGCAATGGAATAAGCTAGATATATTTGCAATAAAATCATGGGTGAAACAAGGATGTAGATTATCACCACAATTATTCAATATGATTCTAGAAATGTTAACTGTGGCAATAAGAGAAGAAAAATAAATTGAAAGAATTGGGACAGGCAAAGAAGAAACTAAGTTATGACTCTTTGAATATGATATGATGATATAATTAGAGAATCCCAGAGCATTAAGCAAAAAAACTACTTGAAATAATAAACAACTTTGGCAAAGTTGCAGGTTACAAAATAAACCCACACAAATCTTCTGCATTTCTATATATTACTAACAAAGTCCAACAGCAAGAGATAGAAAGAGAAATTCCATTTAAAGCTGTGGTAGACTCTGTAAAATATTTGGGAGTCTACCTACCAAAACAAACCTAGGGACTATGTGAATAAAATTTAAAAATAAAACACTTCTTGCACAGGTAAAGTCAGATCTAAGTTAGTGGCAAAACATCAGTTGTCCGTGAATGGAATGAGCCAATATAGTAAAAAGACTTATTTAGTGCCATCCAGAACCATCTAGAGCCAATCAAATGATCAGATAATTATTTTGTAGAGCTTGAAAAAATAATATTAAAATTCATATAAAAGAACCAAAAGTCCAGAATATGAAGGGAATTAATGAAAAGAAATTCTAGGGAAGGTGGCTTAGGTCTACCTGATCTCAAACTTTGTTATAAGGCAGCAATTATCAAAATCACTTGGTAATGGCTAAGACACAGAAGTGTGGACCAGTGGAATAGGTTAGGTACTCAAGACACAATAGACAATGAATGTAGCAATCTACTGTTTGATAAATCCAAGTATCCCAGTTTCTGGGAGAAGAACTCACTTGTTGACAAAATTGCTGGAAATACTGGAAAATAGTGTGGCTGAAACTAGGCATAGACAAATGCGTGACACCATACACAAAAATAGTCCAAATGGGTCCATGATCTAGATACAAGTTTGATGGTATAACCAAACTAGTGGAGGAAGGAATAGTGTATTTATCAGATTTATGGAGAAGGGAACAATTTTTGACTAAACAAGTGATAGAAAACATTATGAAGTGCAAAATGCCTAATTTTGATTACATTAAATTGGAAAGATTTTGCAACCAAGACTAGGAGGGAAGGGGAAATCTGGGAAAGAAGTTTTGCAAATAATGCCTGTGATAAAGGCCTCATTTCTAAAATATAGGGAGAACTGCATGAAGTGTACAAAAATACAAGTCATTCCCCAATTGATAAATGGCCAAAGGATATGAACAGGCAGTTTTCAGAGAAGGAAATTAAAGCTCTTTACAGTCATATGAAAAAATGCTCTAAATCACTATTGATTAGAGAGATGCAAATCAAAACAACTGTTAGGTATCACATCACACCTATCAGATTGACTAACATGACAAAACAGGATGGTGATAAATGTTGGAAAAGATGTGGGAAATTTGGCACACTAATTCATTATTGGTGGAGCTGTGAGATGATCCACCCATTCTGGAGAACAATTTGGAAATATGCTACAAAAATATGCCTACCCTTTGACCCAGCAATATGGCTTCTAGGACTGTATCCCTAAGGCATCGTAAAAATGTGAAAGGGTCTCACATGTACAAAAATATTTGTAACAGCACTTATTGGGGTGGCCAAAAACTGGAAATCAAGGGGATACCCATCAATTGGGGAATGACTGAATTAATTTTGGTACATGAATGAAATGGAATACTATTGTGCTATAAGAAATGATGAACAGGAAGACTTCAGAGAGGCCTGGAAAGACATATAAACTGATGCTTAGTGAAAGAAGCAGAACCAGGAGAAGTTTGTACACAGCAACAACCACAGTGTGCAAGGATTTTTTCTGGTAGACTTAGAATTTCATTGCAATTCAAGGACTTAAAAAATTCCCAATGGTCTCTTAAGGTAAAATGCCTTCCACATCCTGAGGAAGGACTATGGAATTCAATCCCAGAATGTAGCAAATCATTTTCTTTTGTATATGTTTTGCTTTGTTTTATGATTTCTCCCATTCAATTTAATTCTTCTATGCAACATGATTAAGGTGAAAATGTATTTAATAGTAATGCATGTGTAGAACCTATATAAAATTGTATGCTGTCTCAAGGCAGGACAAGGGAGCTAGAGGGGAAGGAGGGAGAGGGAGATGAAAAAATCTAAGTTATGTGGAAGTGATTCTAGAACACTGAAAACAAATAAAATAATTAAAAAAAGGTGTTTTTCAAAAGGTATCAGATAACTCTAGGAAGATAGAAGAGAAGAAACTTTACATAGCAGAAACTGTGAGAGAGGTAGGAACCAAGAGGGAATACTTAGTGAATACAAAGATTTATTCCAATTTTATAGACTAAATTTGAAAGTTGTTTTTTATTTTTCTGGGAACCTTGTAGATTAGGAGAGATGCATTATATTGCTGATCATTGATTGGCTGGAGAATGAATTACTTTTTGAGGAGTTTTCCTCTATATTCATCAACCACTTTCTCTGGTTTGATAGGGAGAAATCGAAAGGTAAAGGGAAGCTTTGCATCTATTGTGCTAAAAGACTTTTTTTTTTTTTCTGAGAAATCTTTTGATGAAGCAGAATGTGCTGTTATTTGAAGAGGTGGCTGGAGAAAAGCTGCATGGTCCCACTACTATATATAGCTGAACAGGGAGAAATTCATCAGAGACACAGAGTTTGACAGTTATCTGGCTTATGAGAACTGCTTGTAATGGAGAGTCTTAAGACTTTATTCAGCACCCTTCCAAGTTTTGTCATTGTTACTATAGCCTGAGTGCTGATGAGGTAGCTTTTTTTAATGGGAGAGTTGTGAGAAATAGAAGGGGATCAGAAAGCAGAGAATTGGTTTTATTCAGCAGGTGATATGTTATACGACTATTCTCAAAAATGACCAAGGACATCAAAGTCTACAGTCCACACTCATCAGTTTCCCCAGACACATGGATTTCTTTATTCACATACATCTCTGCTTGGTTTCGGTAATTATGACACTGAATTGGTGGGAGAGTGTGACAGTGGTTTATGGTTAGACAGTTAGATTTTATTATTCACAAATGAAATATTTATATTATTATACATGGTTACGAGACAAAACAGATAAGGATAGATATGGCAAAATGTGCATTATAAGAAATAAAATAAATAATCTTAATTGTGTAGAATGAAAAGAAAACTTTTGCACAAATAAAATTAATGCATTATGGATAGAATAACTCATAGTTGAATTCTACCTCAGTCTCTTACTAGTTCTCTGATGTGGGACAGATAAGTAACTTAATCTCTATGACACTAAATTTTCTTATCTATAAAATGGAGATGATAGTATAACCTAATGTCACCCCACTGTTTCAAGGATCAAATTCAATCATGTATGCAAAGTAAAAGTTCTATATAAACTAAAAATAACTATATAAAGTTCTACATAAATGTGAGCTACTTTGTTGCCTTCTATTGAAGGCAACAAAGGCAATATTGACTATTCCTGTTCTTGCCTTCTAGTGAGTAAATGGTATGAATATTCCTGCTTTTCTTTTATTAGGTAAAAGTTTTGATTATTTTTGTTATTGTTTTCTATTAAATAATTATTTTTGTCTTTTATCTTTATCACTCAGCAAATATTTTCTGTCTCAATTGTGATCAGTGATTCTGTAAAAATAGGAAACATATCACTGGGGACTGAGGAGCCAGTATGATGAGTAATGGAAATGTAATCCCTCCCACACACATAAACACACAAGTGATTGAGTGGAGAGGGCCGTAACTGGTTGATTTTTGAGGAAAACAACAACAGAATAACCACAAAAACTTGTCAATGTGAGAGCTAGTTTGGATGAGTAAAATAGCTTAGAGACAGAAAATGGGGGAATGGTTGGTGCTATATTAGATACCACATGTAGAGGCTACATTGTTGATGTGGGTGCACTTTGGCTACAACTGGGCAATGCTATATTTATATATTTTAACGCTTTTAAAATTATTCAAAGCAAATAGAAATTTAACCACAATTCATTTAAACTTATTTCTCTTTGCACTCACTATTCAGAAATTACTATGCTACAGAGCTATGGGAATAAAGATAAATGCATCACAAACCAAAGTCACAAGGAGTTTACAATATAATCAATGAATATAATCAGGGAGAAGGGCATATGCAATTCAGGGAAGAATGTGATAAGTACAAAGGAGAGGTCCAGCAAAAATGTTATGAAAGATTTGAGAAAAAGAAATTATTTGAACCCTGAGAGTTGGATAGTGTCAAAGCACCACTTCGAAGAGAGAGAGAGAGAGAGAGAGAGAGAGAGAGAGAGAGAGAGAGAGAGAGAGAGAGAGAGAGAGAGAGAGAGGGGAGACTCCTAAAATACAGAGAGAGGAAAACTAAAGTTGATTTCAAAATCAAGAACTTGCAGGATTTAAGGCACAGAAATGGGAAACAATGGGACTAGCATGGGGTTACACATTCTAGTAGTCTTTAACTGGGCTAAAAAGTGAACTTGAAGATGACAATGAGCAAACCTAGAAATCTATGCTGTAGCTGCTTTAGAGAAGAACTTGACTGATGGAATGAGTTTATACATTGATTTGTGAATGACTGGAGTCAGTGAAGAAATTTGAGTAGATGACTGACAAGATAAGAATACATATTAGAAAGATCTCTCATATAACTATGTACATAGCTGAGAGAAAATAGACTAGAAACAGGAAAAACACCTAAGTCAATATGGTAGTAATAATACACTCTTAATTCCTGTTCCTGTTCAAGTGGGTTTAGATTTTCTTTAAAAGATACTTCCTGGGACCTTTCTCAAGTCTTGCTTGACTCAGAAGATGTAATGCTGATTGAAATGAGATCTTTCCTTTTCATTAATAGATTCATGTGACCTGCCTGGGTTACATGGAAGCCTGAGCCACATGAGTCTGAGTCAAATGGAGATTGTGGTGGAAGGAGTTTGATGAATAGGTGGAACAGGAAGGGTGGAACAAAAAGAGACAAAGAGAGAGTAAAGCTCGGAGGAAATTAACGAGAGAGCAGTGAGAACTGAATGATGAAGGCAAGTCTGCAGCTGGCTGTGAGTGAGAGAAGTGCATTTTGTTTAAGGGGAGCCTGTTTGTGATTTGTTTAGTGGAGCAGGTTTTTGAGAAGCCTAACAGGGAGAAAGCTTGGGGATGGTGTTCTCTGCATTTTCACTGTGTATAGATTTTTGTTATTTGACTTTCTGGTGTCTAAATAAAAGTTTTGTTTTTGTCGTTCATGTGGACAGTCTGTAGTACTCCATGATTCAGAATTGCACCAGGATATTCATGGGTGTCATGGGCAATGCGAATTTTATATTGGCACTACAGAAGACTAATAGTTCAGACTATTGGCATCACTTCTTAGCATCCAGAGTCCAAAACAGAAATAAACAACTTCTCTCTCTGATGCTTGTAACAATGATAATTTAGTCAAGAGAGTTTCATCCAGCTGAATCAGCTATAGCTATAATCAGTGTCTATCCTTATTGAATATCTTTCTGTTATAGTCAAGTAAGTGTTTTGACTCTTGAATAAATTATGAGTTTCTTATTTTGTTCAAACTTCAAAGATAAAATAGTAGTGGACTCGCCTAATTCAGGCCCAGCAAAGAATAATTGGGTTGTCTTTCCAGATTGGAACACGATGAAATTATTGAAGTTGGAATCAAATATTTCAGAGATAGGTGAACACAAATTTGCTTACCTGCTTTCATTTGTGCTTTTGGTAATTATTCTAAAGATGGTGAATGTTTAATATGAGGTACTTTCACCCTTACCCCAATAGATTAAAGAATAAACTACCATTGAAAATTCAGTGGGGGTAAACTTATGTGTATATGTTATGTGCCTTTAAAAATTTCACACTTCAAAGAAAATTTTATATGTATGCATATATGTACACATATATGCATTATACATACAGAAATACATGTATATATGCACATATATACACACTAACAAATACATACATATATCACGTATTAAAAGACATGTTGTCTTTCTGATGCTCCAAACATAATATCTCTGAATCATCCACTTAATAACTTAAGCTTCGACAAGTTTCATTAGGGAATCTCCTGAGAACACAATTTATCTTCAAAACTTTGGGGAGGGCTTGAGATAGTTTTTTTTTTCTTTTTCCCTGCTGGGATGGGGGGGATGTTATTTGAAATGCATTTTTCCACCAGGACAAACGAAGAAATTAAGATGAGTTGTATTTTTCCTTTGCTGGACCTGGATACCTTTGTCTTCCTCAGTTTTCATTGCACAGTTGAATCCTCCCAGTTTTAAAAGAATAGTATTTGTGCAAGAATGTAAGAAGGACTGTGTTATTTTATTTTAAATTTGGCCTCTCAGTGGACATGACCTTGGTTGTCATTCTTTCATGCAAGCCATTGAGAGAAAAATTTGAAAGGTCGGTGTCTAATTTTTCCTGGAAGCACAGATGTTTTTTGAACATATTGAAAAATTTGCCAATTTTCTCCAATAAAATTATTTAGGACAGACAGAGGTTCTGAATCAACTTGTAAAGCTTTTGTTTTCAACCCCAAATGGTTAATGATGAAGTATAACTTCTTTTTTCTTTAAGGAGCACCGACTGACCTCTCTTGGGAATCCTTCCCCACCTTAACACAAATAACTACTTGTACATGGAAAATCATATACATATATTATCTGAGAATCTCTGGATATGTTGCCTTTTATTTCATTTAATGTATTTTCCTTAAATATAGATAAATATAGATAAATCAGATATTTCTCATACTAGTGGCAACCCTGTGAGATGTCAGGAGCAACTTAATTCCTCATTGGAGACCAACTGGAAGCAGGAATGATGACCAGTGAACCTAAAGGTAACCTGAGCTCTAACAAGAGGGCCTGACTTCTTTGAATTTGTTTGACTTTTGGATGTGACTGTTTCTAATCTCAATAACTTTAATGGAGCAGTTGACGTCCATGATTTTCTGGCCTGTTGACTTAGCTCTAATTAGAACAGAGTAAGGCTTCAGGAGTAACAACATTCACAGTTGTCCTCCTCAGCATAGGGGAGAAATGACAGTACAGGGCCAAGTAACCTTCTGCATAAAGAGGGAAATTCAAATTTCAGTTTAATGGCCAGTGACCCTCTTCCCAACATGGGAGGGAGATAATAATTATCCCAATGTATGGAGAAAGAGTCAGGCCTGAAACTGAAATAGAGTCAGTTCCTTGTATTGGCAACATGATAGTGCTATATTTCTGGAAAACTATCTTAGCAAAGGGAAGCTTCCCTTGAAAGAATGAGCAATGAACAAAGATATGGGCCCCAATAGCAGTGAAAGCCCAATATCAAAAGGGTAGGCACTTCAATGGGCAGTCAAAAAAGGGTGCCCACTATACTCATTTGCTTACTGTCATCTAGAACTAACTGTCTCTTCCACATTGCTGCCAATATTGTACCAAAGGATCATTGTACAATATCTATTTAGAGAGGGCTTGGAGATTCATTGTTGGAAATGTTGAAAAAGGGGAGGCAAAAGTGTTCACCCACTCTTCATAACAAAGGGAATATTCTGCAATGACTGTTTCAAAGGCATAAGATTAAGTATCCTTCCCATGAGTGGGTGAGGTGCTAGGTCACTAGGGACCCTAAGTGGGTTGGCAATTCTCCTTGACTTGAGTTAAATTGATGACTATATGAGAAGTATAATCTTCGCTGTAGCCTTGGTATTCCAATTAGCACTTCTCTGTATGGTCAGCTTTTACAATGAGGCTTCTACTGTGAACTTTAAATATTTAGCATCACCTGTGACCATTTCCCCTGTCACCCAAGCTTGCAAACTAGGTATCGTTTTTGACTCTTCGTTATCTCTTCCCTCCACAGAGTGAATCAGTTGTCAAGTCCTGTCTTTTCTCTGTTTGTAACACATTTTAAACACCCCCTTTTTTCTTTCATCCTATCATGCTGATGCAGGTGTTTATTACCTCATGTCTGAACTATAGCAATAGACTGCTAGATAGTCTCCTTGCCTTAATTTTCTCCTTGATCCATTCAACTATCAAAATGATCTTCCCAAAATGCAAGTCTGATCATGTCATCTCCCTACTCAAATAAACTTCTGTGATTCCATATTACCTACAGGATCAAATATGAAACTCACACATTTTACCTCTTCCTTCTGAGTATCAGTGAGTCCCACTGATCTCAGTGTTGTTCCTAGCAAATGGTAGTCCATCTCCAATCCTGAGAATTTTCATTGACTGCCACCTATGCTTGGAATGATACCCCACTTCATCTCTGCCTCTTGCCTTCCCTGGCTTCCTTCTAGTCTCAGACAAAGTTGCAAATTCTGCAAGAAGTCTTTCTGAGTTCTCTATCATCTTTGTGCTTTCTCTATTAGATTTATCACTGAGATAATCTCCAGTTTATCCTGGATGTATTATTTGTATTTAGTTGTTTGCAGACTGTCTCTCCCATTAGACTGTTAGTTCACTGAGACTACTATTTTGTATAGTATAGCTCTAAGGATAATGAGGGACAAATAGTACATAAAGAACTCTAGTTGACTTGTTGATTGGCATAGAATGGATCATTTAAACCCAGGAATCAGTCCTTCCTGGAAATCTCCCAGATTTAGTCTTCTCTTGTGAGGTGTTATACTTCTTTTTTTTCTATGTTTCTGTTTTAGCTTTTCTTTTTCCATTTTATTGTTGTGCATTTCAGGCTGCCTGAAGATCAGAGGTCATAGTGGACCAGTCCTGAAGTCATTTAAGTAGGGGAAGTTGCTCTACAAGAACCTATTTACCTTAACATTCAAGGGTTAAATGTAGTCAGAGCAATATGTTAATCACTGCCCCTAGACATATTAGAGTATTTTTTTCCCTAACAGATATCAAGATCATAAGTGAGGCTGGTTGGTTCAGGAATCTAAAGGTTTAGACCTTTGACATTACTTGCTGGTGACCTGAATGGAGACAATGAGGCTTTCTCTCTAGTTCTCTGCTCATGCTTCATAGTGGGGAACCCAAGCAGGAGAGCTGTGTTCAGATGAATCAATTCAAGGTATCCTTAAAGTCTCTCCTTTTTGAATATCTTTCTCTAATGGCCAGTGATTTAGAGAGATCAGTTCCACATTATTCAGATTTCAACACTGAGAACTGAGTGAGTGGTGAGAAAATATAGACAAAGTTTGCTATATCTTACAATGAGGAGGAGAAATCTGTGATGTTAAATAGGTAGCAAGATTAAAGGAAGATTTTTGTTTGTTTTTGCATAGTGAAGACGTGAGCATATTTGTAATGGTTTGAAATGAGACACAAATAATTTGGAGATTGAAAATGCAACAGAAATATCACTGGATTTCAAGTCATAAAAGCCACCAAATTCAGATCCAAGCTGTGCTACTTATTACTTGTGTGACCTGAGCAAGTTACTTCATGTCTTTGGAGATCAGTCTCTTCACCCTTAAAATGAGTGGGTTGGTAAAGGTGAACTCTAACATTACTTCTATCCTTAAATCTGTGATTCTATGTAATATATTAACCTTTGGTGGAACAAAATCATGAAGGATATTGGATCCAGGGTATAGTTAGAAGGATTAGTTTTAGCGAGTGGAATAGTAAAATAAAAAGTCATATTTTCAAGAAGAATTAGAACCAAAGGGAAAAACCACCAGCAAGACGAAGAAGAAGAAGAAGAAGAAGAAGAAGAAGAAGAAGAAGAAGAAGAAGAGACACAGAGAGAGAGAGAGAGACAGACAGAGAGAGAGACAGAGAGACAGAGACAGAGAGACAGAGAGAGACAGAGAGAGAGAGAGAATAGTATACTTCAATCTGCATTCAGACACCGAAGTACTTTCTCTGGATATGGATACCATTTTCTATCATGAGCTTTTCTAATTGTCTTAGATGTTTGTATTTCTGAGAAAAGTTAAGCCTATCAAAACTGGTCATCCCACAATGTGACTATTACTGTGTTCCATGTTCTACTGATTCTTCTCACTTCACTCACCATCAGTTCATGTAAGTATTGCCAGATTTTTCTGAAGTCCACTGGCTCATCATTTTTTTTTTTTGATGGAACAATAGTATTCCATTACATTCATTTACCACAATTGGTTCAGCCGTTTTCCAGTTGGTAGGCATCCACCTCCTCATTTTCCACATTTTGGCCACCACAAAAAGAGTTGGTATAAATATTTTTGTTTATGTGGGTCCTTTTCCTATTTTTATGATCTCTTTGGGTTATAGACCTAGAAGTGGTATTGCTGGATCAAAAGGTATGCAGAGTTTTATAGCCCTTTCGGCATGGTTGCATGCAGTATTATAGACCTTTGGGCAATGTTCCAAATAGATCTCCAGAATGGTTGGATCTTTTCACAATTCCACCAAAAATGCATTGGCATTCTAATTTTCTCATATTTCTCATTTTCCTGTTTTGTCATGTTAATTTATCTGATAGGTGTGAAGTGGTACCTTAGAGTTGTTTTAATGTGCATTTCTCTAATCAATGGTGATTTAGAGCTTTTTTTCATGACTATAGATACTTTAAATTTCTTCCTCTGAAAACTGCCTGTTGATATTTTTTGACCATTTATCAATTTAGGAATGATTTGTATTCTTATAAATTTTACTCAGTTCTTTATATAACTTAGAAATGAGGCCTTTATTAGAGATACTGCCTGTAAAAATTTGTTTCCAAGTTTTCTGCCTCCTTTCTAATCTTGGTTGCATTGGTTTTGTACAAGAACTTTTCAATTTAACGTAATCAAAATTATCCATTTTGTGTTTCATATTGTTCTCTATCTCTTGTTTGATCGTATATCCTTCCATTCTCCATAGATCTGACAGGTAAACTATTCCCTTCAGAATGCATTTATTAACTGTCAACCAAACATGGTGATAAGGAAGTAAACATATATTTATTAAGTACCTGCTATATGGCAGTTATTATACTAAGTATTCCACAAATATCTCATTTTTTTCTTCATAGTCAATTGAATCTATTATCCCCATTTTGCAGTTGAGGAAACTGATGCAAACAAAAATAAAGTCACTTCTTTAGGGTCACACAACTAGTACGTATTTGAGGCAGAATTTGGGCTCATATCTTCCCAACTACAGGTCCAACACATTATCCATTATGTCACTTAGGAGTGATAAGCAAAGAGAATGAAAATATGTCTAAAAAAAGGATGCTTCTTGCTCTCAAGGTATTTGTATTCCAATGGGGAAATAATATACTCTATAAAGGTTGAAAAGCTAGATGGGTGAGGTTACCCAGTGTGTATATGGTATAAGAAATCTGGAAGATCTATAGTTTACCATGGAGGATATTACTTGCCTGGTAGATTTTTGCTTTTTTTTTTTTTTTTAATGGAGGATTTGAGTGGAATCAGTTAATCTGAGAAATGGGTCATTGTGAACTAAAAGCAACTGGTTTTGGAATCAAAGTACATGGCCTCAAATCCAACTTCTGTGGGAGAATGAGCCTATTGCCAGGGCCTAGCTGACAGAAGTGGTTTACTGTTTGCCACGGACTTGTTTATATACCAGGAAGTTTGGTGCAGTGGATAAAATGTAGGGCCTGGAATCAGAAAGATCTGATTTCTAATCCAGTTTCAGACATTTACTACTTGTGTGACTCTGGTCAAGTCATTCAACAATGCTTGTCTATTTCCTTATCTGTAAAATGAACTGGAGAAGGAAATGGCAAACTATTCCAATATCTTTGTCAGGAAAAGCCAAAATGGGGTCAAGAAGAGTTGGTCATGACTGAAGTAATTGAAGAACAACAACAACCCCATAACAAGAATAGTTAGTTTCATTTAGGAAATTAATTCCATAATATCCTGTTCATAACAGTTTTAGAAAATTTCAGCAATCCAAGTATGCAAGATTAGCAGTTTCCTAACCACAAAGCCTTTGTTGTTTGTAAAGGGAAGGTGAAGCGTAGCATTCCATGTCACATGCTGATTGACTTTCTGTAAATATTTTCTCCCACTAATTTCCCATGAATCTGTCCCAAAACAATAACTAGATATAAGGCAGATTTTCATAGCCCTGGGCTCTCTATCTGGTAACTCATCCCATTATAGATTCATTCTGCCTAAGGTCTTATATGCTGGTGAGACTAAAGAGCTGGAGTGCTACATGAGTTGCATGATCATGAGAAACGAACTTCCTGCCTTTTGATCCTGTGAGGACTTTTGTTTCTTCTCAGCATCTCAATCATGATCTCCTCAAACTGACACTTATTGCCTGTGGACCTTTGACAAGGCAATTCATATACCTGGGCCTCAGTATTCACACAAGTATAAAGAAGATTTTGGACTTGGTCCCTAGGATTTCTCTTTGAGCTGGAAAAGCTTCTTCCAGCTTCAACTTTACTAACTTAGAGATAAGTTGAGATCCACAAATTAAGCACTACTATGTTTCCATTTATGTGAGACTACTTCCATAGTGTAAACATATATATATATGTATATATATACATATATATATGTATACATATATATATGTATACATATATATATGTATGTATGTATATATGTATATATATATATATGTATATATATATATATACATATATATATATATAAATCCTCTGAATTTCCTTACTGGAATAACAGAAGCAGAGCTACAATCATCTAAAGTTCACCAAATCAGACTTTCTAGTTCCTCATTACAAGATGCAGAAACTTCTTAATTACAACATAAGCACATCCTCCTTTAGAACACAACCAACTGACTTTCTGTTACAAATCTGCATCTTTAGATATTGAATAATGTGATGCAGTTACCTTGAAACCAGGTCATGCCTAGAGGAAGTTAACATTAACATCTTACATCTCCAGAAAAAAATAAAAAAAGATTCTGGACTATCCATAATGAATTGCAATATGTAATCTATACATCATTTGCTATATTTTTATTTTTACTTTATCATTGAAAAGTCAATCATAATATCATAAAAAAAGATATTATTTCACATATCCTTCTAGTCAAAAGTGTTGATTTCAATCCCTATCAGTTAATCAGCATTCCTCAAAGCTGGTGAGACTAATTTACAAGTTATGAATTTTCTTAACACATAAAATTGATTGTCTGGAATGATTTATTTTTATCAATGACAGAATAGGTTGTGGGACTTTTCTTACCACTAGTAAGAATCATACTTAATATTACTTCTAGTAAAGTATCTAAACTCTGCAGACTTCAGAGTCAATTAAAATGGTCATTTTCGGAAAATTTGTTTTCTTATCTGTGTTGTTCATAAATACAGATTAACCAAAGAACCAATGTTTCTTATTTTGAATTAATTCGAAATACAATCTAATTTCTCAGTATATATTTTGATATAATATATTTTCTTAATCTCAAATTATACTTTAACTGCACAAAGATAATAATCTCTTCTGCCCCTCATTTCATTCTTTTTTCCCCATTCTCACATATTTTAGCTAATTTTGAAATCCCTATTTGAAAGCCTTGGGTCAATTCTTGTACATAGTCCATAACCCAGGTTGAAGCATGTGTTTAGTATTTTACGTATTCTGACTTGCCAGATATATAACTCTGTTTTACATCAAGATCACCTTTTCAAACAAAAGTTGTGAAAATTGTTAATGAGAATTGTATAACGCGACTTCATCATAGTCTTCTTATAATCCCTTCTGAGCAATGCTTAAGGAAAGTGCATTAAATGATGAGAAATTCTTTTTTGACTTCTATTTTACTGAAAGACAATAACATATATCAGCCCCCCAATACCCTCAATTTACAATTCTTTGCCATCACTAAAAAAACTGCTATAAATATTTTTGTACATATAGATCCTTGTCCTTTTTTTTCTTTCAGATCTTTTTGAGATGCAGATCTGGTACTGTTATTGTTTGGTCAGAGGGTATGCATGGTTTTATTACCCTTTGGGCACAGTTCCACATTGCTTTCCAGAATGTTTGAATCAGTAAACAACTTCACCTACAATGCATTAGTATTTTAATTTTCCCACATCCCCTTGGACATTTGTCATTTTTCTTTTCTGCCACATTATGAAATCTGACAGGTGTAGGGTGATAGCTCAAATTTGTTTTAATTGGCATTTCTCTAATCACTAGTGATTTAGAGTATTTTTTTTATATGGCTGTAGATACCTTTGCTTTGTCTGAAAACTGCTTGTTCATCTCCTTTGACCATTTACCAATTGAAAAATAGCTCTTATTTCTGCAAATTTGACTCAGTTTTCTATGTATTTGAGAAATATCAGAGAAACTTGAAGTACTTCATTTAAAGAAATAATTGCTATTTCCTTCCATCTTGTTTTCCCCTTGTTTGTCCTCCTCTCTTCTTTCAACACATTTATTTTCAAAAGTGTTTTGCTTCTGATTTTTGCTTGTTGTAATGTGGCCTCATTCTATCAGCTCATTTCCCCACTTCTCTTATTCCCTTCTCCTCTTATTTTCCTACATGGTAAGGTAGATTTCAACACACAACTGAGTGTGTATATTATTCCCTCTTTGAGCCAATTGTGATGATAATAAGGTTCACCTGTTCCCTCCACTTCCCCCCTGTCTCTTTCTACTGTAAAAGCTGTTTCAGGTCCCTTTTACTGCAAACAATTTACCCCAGTCTGCTTCTCCTGTATCCCTTCTCCCAGTGCATTCTTCTTTCTCATTTCTTAATTTTATTTTTTTTAGATAATCATTTCATCATATTCAGCTCATTCCTGTGCTCTCTATGTTTGCATATTCCTTCTAACTGACTTGATAAAGAGAAAGTTTTAGGAATTACAAGTACCATTTCCATGTATGAATATAAACCATTTAACCTCTTTGAATCTCTTATAATTGTTGTTTCCTGTGTACCTTTCAAAGATTCTTTGAGTCTTGTATTTGAAAGTCAAATTTTCTATGTAGCTGTGATCCTGTCAGTCATGATTGAAAATTCTTTATTTCATTGAATACCCGTTTTTTTCTATCCAAAAGATTATACTAAGTTTTGCTGAGTAGGTGATTCTTGGTGTAATTCTAACTCTTTTGCCCTCCAGAATATTGTATTCCAAGTCCTCCTATCCTTTATTAAGGGGAATGCTTTATCTTAAACTGACTTTGGCTCCATGATACTTGAATTGTTTCTTTCTGACTGCATGCAACATTTTCTCCTTGATCTGGGAACTCTGGGATATGGCTATAATATTCTTGCAAGTTTGCCTTTTGGAATTTCTTCCAGAATATGATCAATCCGATAATTCTTAAATTATGTCTTCTGGATCTATTTTCCAGGTCATTGTTATTTTCAATGAGATACTTGACTTATATTTTATTTTTTTAATTTTCATTTCGTGTACTGCTTCTTACAATCTCACAAAGTCATTAACTTCCACTTGATCAATTCTAACTTTTAAGGAATTATTTTGTTCAGTGAGTTTTCGTACCTCCTTTTCCACTTGGGCCATTCTGCTTTTCAAGGAGAAAAATATATATTTTTCCCCACTTAATAGTATTTTATTTTTTAAAATAACATGTAATGATAGTTTTCAACATTTACATTAATAAAATTTTGAAATCCAATATTTTTTTCTCTGTCTCCATCTCTCCAGACTCTTCTCACCAACATGGCAAGCAATCTTATATAAGTTATACATATTATACCATATTTTCACATTGGTCATGTTGTGAAAGAAGAAGCAGAACAAAGGGGGAAAACCACAGGAAAGAAAATATGAAAAGAGTACGTTTTTCACTATGTTCAGCCTCCATATTTTCTTTCTCTGGATGTGTGCATAATTTTTCATCATGAGTTTTTTGAAATGGTCTTAGATCATTGTATTGCTGAGAAGAGAGTTAGGTTTATCAAAGTTGGTCATTGCACAATGTTTCACTTACTGTTTTTACAATGTCCTCTTGCTTCTGTACAATTCACTCATCATCAGTTCATGTAAGTCTTTCCAGGTTTTTCTGAAATCTCCCTGCTCATCATTTGTCTTACATTATATTACATTACATTAATGTATTAGATTACTATTGAAATATCATTATATTAATGTACCACAACTTGTTCAGCCATTCCCCAATTTATAGGCATCCATTTAATTTTCACTTTTTGGCCACCACAAGAAGAATTGCTATAAAAATTTTTATACATGTGGATTCTTTTCCTATTTTTATGATCTCCTTGGGACATAGCCTTACAAGTAGTATTGGTGGGTCAAATGGTATACCAATTTTTGCAGCCCTTTGGACATAGTTCCAAATTGCTCTCCACAATGGTTGGATCAGTTCACAACTCCACCAACAATGTATTAGTATTCCAGTTTTCCTACATATTCTCTAGCATTTATCATTTTCATTTTTTGTCATATTAGCAAAACTGATAGGTATGATGTGGTAACTCAGAGACGTTTTAATTTGCATTTCTCTAATCAATAGTAATTTGGAACATTTTTTCACCTGTCTAAAGATAGCTTTAATTTTTTTCCCCTTAGAACTGCTGGTTCATAGCCTTTGACCATTTATTAATTGGGGAATAACTTGTATCATTACAAATTTGACTCAGAGTCTTTATCAGAAACACTAGTTGTAAAAATTGTTTCCAAGTTTTCTGCTTTCCTTCTAATCTTGGTTGCAATGGTTTTGTGCAAAAACTGTTTTTATTTAATGTAATCAAATTATCCATGTTGCATTTCATAATGTTCTCCTTCTTGTTTGTTCATAAATTGTTCCCTTCTCCATATATCTCACAGGTAAACCATTCCTCACTCTTCTAATATGCTTATGGTATCCCTTCATGCCTAAATTATGTACCCATTTTTACTTTATCTTGACAAATTGTGTGGGATGTTGGTCTGTGCCTACTTTCTGCCCTACTATTTTTCCAGTTATACTAGCAGTTTTTATCAAAAAGTGAATTCTTTTTCCAGAAACTAGAATCTTTGGATTTATCAAATAGTAGATTACTATAGTCACTGACTAATCTTTCTTGTGTACCTAACCTATGCCACTGATGCACCACAAGGAGTTCTTTTCAATGATTTTGTGTATATCTTTTCCCATTTAGCCAATTCTGCTTTATCAATGTTTTCTTTTCTTTGGATTTTTGTGCCACTTTTATTATTTGTCCTATTCTATTTTTCTTGTTATTTTCTTTGGTAATTTTTGTGCCTCATTTACCAAGCTGTTGACTTTTTTCATGATTTTCTTGCATTGCTCGCATCTCTCTTCCCGTTCTTTTCCTCTACTTCTCTTCTTTGATTTTTAAAAATCTTTTTTGAATTCTTCCATGTCCTGGGGTCAGTTCATGATTTTATTTGAGGCTTTAGATGTGGAGTTTTGATTTCCCTTTTTTCTCCTGTCACCACAATAACTTTCTATAATCAGGATCTTTTTTTACTGTTTGCTCATTTTACAGGTTATTTTATGACTTTTAATTATATGCTAAGGTGGGTTTCTGTTTCTGATGTGGAGAAGTGATTATATCTAGCTTCAGGTTTTTGATGCAGCTGTTTGTATAGTTAATTCTGGGGTCTATATGGTTTTGGTGTTTCCAAGTTGGCATAATTTAGGGAGAGGTGTGTTTCCTACTGCTCTGTACTGTCCTTTGCTCTGTGAGAAAGCACAAGTACTATTTTCCATTCTACCACTATGACCAGGGTCACTGCTCCCCTGTGACAACAACCTCTGACGTGCTAGTGGTCCTCCTTGCCCTTGAACTGTGACCCAGGAGTGTAACTCAGATTGAAGAATGGGGAATGCACCAGAGTCCTGCACCCAGTGAGAGCAAAGGGAACCCCAAATCTCCTTTTGACTCCTTTACTGTCTGTGAGGTAAAAGGTCAGGAAATGACCATTTCTGCCATTGATTTAGTGTCCCCCAAGACCTGCTCTTGGTTTGTTAGGGCCCAGTCTGTGCTGGCACTGACGTGACGTGCTCGATTGAACTCCATTCTCACCCTGGTGCAACAGATCTTTTCTGGCAAACTTCTAAGTTGTCTTGGTCTAGCAAATTATTTCGCCCTATTCTTTTATCTGTTCTTCCACTCTAGAATTTGTTTTAAGGCATTATTTAAAGTTATTGGGAGGAGTATGAGGTGAGGTCTGGTGAGTCCCTGAATTTTCTCTACCATCTTGGCTATTCCCCTAAAAAATATATATTTTTAAGAAGACTTTGAACATAAGGACTTATCTGGAGAGTTTTCTGCCAATACTAAGTTAATTTTGAAAATTAACTTATTAACTTCAAATATGACTTTTAATTTCAAATATCTCAAAGAAAATAAGTTTCAGTAACTACGATAATATATTGCATTGGTAATGACATCAAATTTCTTATTTTTTCCTAGAAGTGAAAACAGAAGAGTGTACTCTTACATTCAATTGCTCATATGTGTGGTTTGGAGTTTTTATTACAAAAAAAAAGATAGAAGGATCGTTTGTAGAAAGAAACTCTTATCAGAACTTTGCAGAAGGAAAAGCTTTATCTATGCTCATTACAATTCATCATAATTTTTATATTATGGTGTCTGATGAAATTTTATTCCAATGACAGAAATAGCCATTTATTAAATAGGGGTCAGAAGAGAGAAAATACACACTTCCAATTTGCTGCTATGAGTTTTGAATATTTCATTGAAAACACGGAGGAAATATAATGAGAATCAGAACAAAAAAGAATGTTAAAAATAACCATCAAAGAACTACCGAGTCACTGCTGTACATTTGAAAGAAGCACTCACATTGATGTTGAAGCTTGAATGGAAACTTCCAAATCAGAGTCCTTGAATAAAACTCTAGAATAAAAGGTGTTTCAGCTGAACCAAGAGATGAGAAAAAGTCATTGAAAGTGAATACAAGACATGACTTTCCAAGTTATTTTTATGAGTAATTGTGGTTAAATTTTATGCACAATTACATATTTAATAGGCATAATTTTATATCTGAGGAAGTTTCATGTGTGAAATATATGAAATATAAAGTATATATGATATATATGTGAATGATACATCTCTAAGTATCCTTTCCTCATACTAAGCAAAATTCCAAGTGAAATTCAAGTCAATTTTTGAAATGTGCTTATAAAGGAAACTCACAGACCATCGCTACATTTCCAGTCTTTCTTTTCAATAATGTGGTGAATGCAAACTTATTAAGTGTCAACTATGAAACATGACTACCCAGTGCTGGCACTAGTATCAGAAATATCATATAATTCAATCATGGTACTTCATCTTCTGCTCTCTGAAGTATAAAATATCTAAGTTTAGTTTTAGTCATTATGGAATGAGTCTTCTAATCTTTCTTTAATTATATCCTGAGATTTTTATTCAGGGAACAATTTTTGTCCACCTATCATTAAAGGTAGGCCTCCAAGAGCAAGATGTAATAGACAATTAAGGGACAAACACTATTTTTAATTAAAAATTCACGTAGTAAAGAGTGGCATATGTTTCTCAGTTAGGTGGTACAGTCAATAGAGTCTCTGACTTGGTTTCAATAAGACTTGAAGTTAAAATTCTGACTCAAAGATTTACTTGCTGTGTTTCCTTTGACAAGTTCCATAGCGTCAATCAGGTTACTTTTCCTCATCTGTGAAATGGGGGAAATAATAACACTTACCTCGTAGTATTTATGTGAGAATCAGACAGATACCCAATGTGAAGAAAATGCTTTACAAATTTTAATGATCTACAAAATGGTTACTATTATTGATAATTTTTATTTCATGGTTTTTTTTTCATTTTTTTCTTTTATTTTTGGAACAGATTACCTAAAGGACACTACCAATCTAACCACTTCATCTTCTTCTTTTTAATTTAATTTTTCATTTTTAACACAGTTTGTAACAGATAAAACAATTCAGACTTTTGGCCAGGTGATACTTCTTTTTAAAGCATTTGCAATATGGACCACAAAAGAATTTTTTTTAAACATTAACCAACTGAGACAAAAATAATATTTATGTTGCTAACTTCACAAGCTCTTGACCTAATTGTCGCCACAGTATTCCTAAGAATTAAAGGACCCTAACTTATTGTTGTTGGTCTGAAGTCCTATGCCCAATAGCTTAATTTTAGACTTAAACTCAAATGTTCCCCTACCAATAATCTATAATTTAATAGGTCTGGTACTAAGCTTACAAACCTTTTGGCTATGGGAAATTACCACTAAGAGTAGGAACATTGCAGGGATACAATATCTCCCTAACTTCATGTCAATTCCAGGAAGGCTTAGATTGTCCACTTGCATTCAGTCAGACTTAAAGTCTGAAGGTTCAGTGGGGAAATTGAGTCAGGAGAATCCTACCTCAGCCCAGGCTGGACAGCCACTCTCCCATCGTTCCCATGAGATCACCTTTTGCAGTTCTTACCAGCATCTCACAGGCTTATGGGAATCATGGAGGCTCAGACCACATTTCTTGCTATCCCTACCTGGAGTTAGACTCAGAAGAATAGTCATTTAATAGTCCCATAGCATCTAAAAATGACAAGTTCCAATAACCAGGATTCAAATGATTATAATTTCACTTTGGCTAAGGAACATCTTTTGAGGCACATCTTAAGTGGCTTACATGTCTTTCTACACATGTTCAAGTTCCTGATTAAATAGCAATCTTAAAATCAAATTTACCATTAAAACTTTAACTTCTTCATCAATGCCAAATTTTTCCCCAGTTTACCTTCCTCTAGGAAATTTAGACAAAAATTCTTTTCCCCAAACTAAAGATGTCTTTGATTTATTCTCAGTGATTAATTCAGTCAATTGTTTTAATACTAATTGCTTTTACCTCACTTTGTAACATGTCCAATTTTTCACCCCATCACTCCCCTCCCACCGTTTCCTAATACCTTGCATTCTGATTACTCCTTCCCTCAATGTATCCTCCCTTCTGTCACACTGAACCCTCCCCTTATCCCCATCTTCTCTCTTTTCTTGTAGGGCAAGATAAATTTTTATGCCCCATTGCCTATGTTTCTTATTTCTTGATTATGTGCAATAAAAATTCTCAACATTAATTGCTAATACTTTGAATTCCAACTTCTCTCCCTCCCCCACTTCCCTCCCCAACCCCCATGAGAAGGCAAACAATTCAATACAGACTAAATATGTGTCATTTTGCAAAAGACTTCCATAATAATCATGTTGTGTAATACTAATTATATTGCCCTCTGTCCTATTCTATCTCCCCTTATTTTTCCCCCCACAATGGACCTTGTCCCTTCCTGAAAGTGTTTATTTCTAGTAATTCCCTTCTACCATTTCCCTTCTCTTCCATCATTCCTCTCACCCTGCTTGTCACCTCCTCCCCTACTTTCCTGTGGTGTGATATAAATTTTCCTCTCAAATTTAGTGAGCATATTATCCAGCCACATATGGAGAGAGTAGCTTCATTTTCCCCCTCTACCCTTCTCCCTTTTCTCCTCCATTGAACAAGATTTTTCTTACCTCTTTTATGAGTTGTAGCCTGCCCATTCCATTTCTCCCTTTCTCTTCCCACTATTTTCCTCCCTCATCCCTTAATTTTTATTTTATTTTATTTGTGTGTATATCATCTCTTCTGATTCAACACACCCTGTACTATTTATCTATCTATATGCATGTGTGTGTATGTGCAATCTCTCTGTCTACCTAAATATTGAGAAAAGATTCAAGAGTTATAAATATTTTCTTTCAATGTAGTAATGTAAGCAGTTCAGCTTTACAGAGTTTTTTATGATTTTTCTTTACTGTTTACCTTTTCGTGCTTCTCTTGATTCTTGTCTTGGGAAGTCAAATTTTTTATACAGATCTGGTCTTTTGCTCAATATGAATGATTGAAAGTCCTCTATATCATTGAATGACCATTTATTCTCTTGAAATATTACACTCAGATTTTCTGGGTAGGTGATTCTTAGTTTCAATCTCAGTTCTTTTGACCTTCTATGATCTTATTTTTTTTCTCTTTTTTTGGGCATTTTCCCAGCCAGTTATTTGACTTCTGAGTTTCCTCTCCCCAACCACCTCCACTTCTGCCAAGCCAGCCCTGGGGGCTAAGATTCAGATGAGCTGACCTCAGGAGCTTTAGGTGGGGCAGGGCCAGAGGGACCCCACACAAGATTCAGTTCCCTCAGGGGGTTTATGATTGTTAAGACTCTCAACAATGGATGCATGCTCCTGCTTGCTTTGGGAGCCCGGTCCACTCCTGCCTCTACTGTTGCCACCTGAGGTGGCCTGAGTTATGGAGACACCCTGCTCCCTTCTCAGCCAGCTGAAAAGACCCTCTCACTGACCTTTGGGGCCTGTGAGTTGAGGGATCTGCGCTGCAGCTGGAGATTCTGTCCCTGAAGCCTGCTCCGATCTGCTCCTCTCAGTGCTGTGTGGTCAAGGCTGGGCTGAGCTCTGCTCCAGGTCCATTGGGACAGACCTTTCTCTTTGGTCTTTCAGGTCACTCTGGGTTAGAAATCTACTCCACTCCCTTGTTCTGTAACTTCTGCTGCTCTAGAATTTGTTGAGAGTTCTTTTTTACCAGTGTTTGATGGGCTGTGGGGTAAGAGCCAGCATATGTTCGTCTTTCTACTCTGCCATGTTGGCTCTGTCCCCTCATCCTGTTTTTGAAAAGCCTTCCATGGATCTAGTAAAACTTTCAAGATCCTTACCCTATCAGTTATGACCTCTTCCTCAAAATGTGGTTCATTCCAATCTTCCTTCAGATCTTATATGTTTTATACATCCCCCTTTTATATTCTAGGCTCCTACTTGTGATTATTCCACAAATTTAGCATTCATACAGTATCCTTTACTTGGCATGTATTTCCTCCATTTCTTTTATTTTCATAATTCATATATACAGTTCAATTCAGATACCACCTTCTCTATGAAGAGACTGATTTTTTAAAAGTTTAGATGGAATAATAAAAATTGAGTCTTAAAAAGATTAAGATAGAAACGAAATTAAAATACTTTGGCATAAGATTTTGAGGTTTGACTTTAAGGACAACAAACACATCTTTGTACAATGTCTATTGTTGCTAATATCAGAGATTTGAGACTTCTGGATTGAGGAAGATGCATTTATTCTTACAAGAATAATGTAATAATTACTTCCTGGGGCAGTAACTTTAAATATTATAATGACATTTCAAGGTTAATTATTGATGGGAATCTCCAGGGGAGTACCTTCAGATGTATGCTTAGCCCCAAAATATTTAACTACTATTTTTATCAGTGACCTGGATACAAGTATAGTTGATGATGTTCTTATCAAATGAGTAAGACACAAAACTGGGATAATTAAGAGGTTACAAGACATTCTGAATCCAATAAAATTTTTATATTATGAATATTACATTTGGCCTACTAGTACATTGAAACAAATTCCATATTTACAATTAGGGGACTTTATTTATAGTCCTAATTCTTCTCATTAATAGCTGGGTGACTTTGGAAAAATCAAATAACCTCTCTAAATCTCAGCTTCTCCATTTGCCAAATGAAGAAATTCAACTAGATTACCCTTGGATACTTTTCTACATCAATGATTTGTTGACCAGGTGAAATTTAAAAAGAATATGTTCAAAGTATTATACTTTTTAAAAACAACTTCAGAAATATGAATTGGGAGAAGATAGCCTTTGATTGTAATTTGAAAAAAAAAAAATCTGTTGCCTTTTCTAGACTAAACCTCAACTTAGTTAATCTGATGTTGTAGCCAAACAAATTCAAAGTGATCCTGGGCATAGGTATGTTGGTAAAGACTTAGCTTCCATCAATAAGGAAAATTTTTCCTATAATCTTTTCAGGTCTGACCTCTTATTTAGTTAGTTATATGCACATACGTTTTATGCATGTATATGTGGAATTGTATACATACACACGTACATATATACCTGTGTGTGTATATATATATACATATAGTTGCACAGGTTTATATGTTTAAAAAAATGGTTCACAAGAAACATAGAAGTAAAAAAAATCAATAAAATGGATGGGCAACACATAAACCTTCTATTTATATAACAAGATTATCCAGATATGAAACAAAAGGCATTAATTATGGTAACTAATGTATACCATTTCAAATTAAATTATTACAACAACAGTTCAATATAAAAGATAAAAGACTTCATAATAAGCATCAGTTGCCAAAAAAGATGATGGAGTCCTTCACTAAACAAGGAAATTTGATATGGGGCAGATGGTAAGTTCATTTATGGACAAATTGCATGATAAGATAACCAAGTAGAAATGACAAACATAAAGTTGGAGAAATTGAACTGGGATTGATATGAGAGATTATAGATGTATCTGTTGCTATGCCTTGTCACAGGGTGACAATAACTCTGACTTCTCAGGCTGTAATAAGATGCCACAAGATCTGTGGCAAATTTGATATTGTTAAAAGAAAATATGAAGAAAATTGTTATAATAAGCAGACTTCCCATTTAATGACTACCATAACAGACAAGAAAATAAAGAGAAATTAGAAAATGAATCTCAGTCCTGAATATCTCTTTCAACTTCTGCAGAAATGATAATAAGATAGTAAAAGAGAGTAGAGTATGGTAGAAATAATGTCATTTTATTGATTCTGGAAGCATTAATGTAATCATTCTTAATCTACATTTTTTCTAATAAAAACAAAATGTTCATACTAGTAGAGCACACAAATAGTGTCAGTCAATGACATTCTGGCTAAAATTAACATGAGAAAGACAGGATGGAGTTAAACTTTAGAGAGTATAGTTTACTGGTTTGCTATGGAGAGACTATTAAAGGATTTAGTGGAGTTGCTTTTATGGTTTATCCAAAGACATGAAATTCATTTTATGAGATATTTGGTCATTTTATAATATATTTGTTATACTAAAATCCCTTAGAAAGCAATTGCAACTTGTGAGATAATATATCTATTCAGGAAATGAAAGTAGAGTATAATATTGGTAACACAATAGTAATGTCCAGATTAAATAAAGTTGTACTTTGATCTGAGTTTAGTGCCAATGTAGAGATAGGCATGATAGAATATATATATATATATATATATATATATATATATATATATATATATATATATATATATATATATATATATATATATACACACACACACATATATACATATATATGTATATATATACATATATAATATATATATTATATATACTATATATAATATATACACAGGTATATATACATACACATGTATATATACATATACATATTAACTTTTATTCTTGTTAATTGGCATTATTAATTTTGTTGCTGTCAAGAGGGTTGAATGATAACAAATGATGGAATGAGACTCTGAAAAAGACAAAACATATTATGAAGCTGATATCCAAGATAAATGATTACTGAAACAGTACCTGTCTACACCAAGAAGATCAAGAGACTTAATCCAGATGAACTGGGTCACAGAACGTTGAAGCAAGTGGAAAATATGCATGTCAAGCTATTATCTACAATTTTTGAGAAACTTCATAGAACATAAAGAAAAACCTACAGGGTTGAAAAGGGGCAAATGTTACTTTGATTGTCAAAACAGAGTAAAAAATGAGTTTCACAAAGCATAACTAGGAAGAATGACTTTGATTTCTGGCACAATTCTATAAGATATAAAACTTTCATTTTAAAAATATATTTTATTGCTCTTCATTTGCATGATGTTGCCAATTCCCCTTTCTCTTGCCAGTAGAATGCTTCCTGCAAGAAAAAAGTGCAAACAAACATAAAATATTGGTCATATCTGAAATTGTGCTTCATTTTTCACCTGTAACCCATTGTCTTTATGTTTAGTAACCTCACTCAAGTAGTGCCATCATACTGCTGAAGTTGTTTGGCCAATTTTAAGATTGTTTCCCAATAATTTAGAGTGACTATTATGTAAATTTCTCAATTGTTTCTACTCATTTTGCTCTGCCATCAGTTCATGAGTATTCTAAGATTTTCTGCTTTCTTTAGATTGATCATTTCTTATAATTCATTCTTATAATTTATACTTCTTATAATTAATTTCTTATAATTCTTACAATTTCTTATATATTTCATTACAGCAATATAACACAATTTCTTCAGTATTTTTCCAGTTGCTAACATTTTAATGTCAACTTGGCAGAAGGCTTTCAGAATAGTATCCTTGAGAATATGTGTTTTGTCTTATACAGTTTAACAACTTTTTTTCAATGAAATGGATAGACATCACTTTAATCAAATTTGCAAGTGACACAAACCTGTAGGGATAATTTACACAGTGATTGAAAGAATCAAAATTCAAACAATCCAATCCATTCATTGAGAAATGAGAGCATTGAACTGAATGCAATGAGATAAAATTCAGTAGGGATAAATGGAAAGCCTTGAACTAGAGTACAAAGAACAAAGTCATATGTATAAGAACGGGAAGGCATGGATAAATGGAAGGTGTCTTAAAAATTCCTGGGGGATTTAGTGGGCTGCTCAAACTCAGTATCAGTTATCAGTGAGATGTGGCAGCCAGATAATGTGATATTGAGCTTCATCAAGAGGGGTATAACTTCAAGGAATAGGATGGTATAGTCCTATTCAGGTCTTGAATAATCTTATCTGGAATTTCATGATGAGTTCTGACCATCAAATTTTAATAAGAATGTTGATAAGAGGGAGAAACCAGAAGAGGGCATATAAGATACTATAGGGCCTTGAGGTTTGTCACATCAAGTGTGTGTGTTCGTCCTTCATTGCCGAAGATGACCATGCCATTAGAAAAACAATGACATTACTTACACTTGACTTTGTTTTCAGTGAAGGAGCTCTGTGCAGGACACTAACCTCACTTCTCCAAAGTCATCTGAATCCAGTGACCAGATATTCATCAGGATGACTGGAGATGACTCAGGATGAAGCAATTGGGGTTAAGTGACTTACCCAAGGTCAAGCAGGTAGTGAGTGTCAAGTGTCTGATGTGAGATTTGAACTCAGGTCCTCCTGACTCCTGCACTGGTGCTATATCCACTGCACCATCTAGCTGTCCCCTTGTCAAATAAAGACACAGTGAAAGGAATGGATATATGTAGCCAGGAGAAAAAATGGTTTAGGGTAGTGTAATGTTAATGAGATTTATGTTAATGAAAGATCTTTCCTGCCCATTAATAGGACTCAGGTGAATTTCATTAAGGGAAGCTTGATTAGAAGAGGCTTCCTTTGTAGGAAGGTCCACACTTTTTAATTAATGAGGTGCTGGGTCATGAGGGTCATGTCCTCTGGCTTTGAAAAGTGGATATATATTCTGAGGTGAGGTTTTGCTTGGGGGCTTACTCTTTGGAACAACTTTCATGCATCAATGGAAACTTTGGGCAGCCATTAAGGAGTCCCCTACCCCACTTTGAAAATCCAGATGTCATTGCTTCTCTCTCTGGTAACTATATATGTGTGTAATGGTCAGATAGTTAGAAGTCCTGTTGGTCTTTATTTCTCTGCTTGTATTTTCTCTAACATGTTATTAAAGAAGATTGTTGGCCCCTCAAAAATTAATCTCCCTCTAGAAAAGAAGATCTATGAACCTGTGCCAGCGGGTCATTCAGGATGTGTCAGAGTGCTTGCTGCAACAGGTGGCAATGATATATGTCTTTAAATCACTAAAGGGCAGTCATGTGGAAGAAGGATTAGGTTTGTTTTTATTGGTCCTAGTGACCAGAATAAGAGACAAATTGAATGCATAAAGAGGAAAATTTAGTCTTGATATTAGTCAGTCCACCAACAAATATTTATTAAGTGATTATAGTTTATCAGGTACTGTGCTAGAAGTAAGAATACAACAAAACCCCAAAAAAAAAAAAAAGGAGCTCAAATTTTAATGAAGGAGATAACATAAAAATAACTATGTATAGAGAAGACATGTGTAGTGTATCTGGAAAGTAATCTCAGAGTGCAGGAACTTGCAGCTATCCCATAAAAGCATTATTTATTGAGACCTGAAGGAAGCTAGTAAATCAGTGAGGTGGAGGTGAGGAAATATACTGTCTGACATCTGATCTTTGAGAACTTCTGTTGCTTTTTTTTATCTCAACCTACAATCTCCTCACAAAATTTCTATTTTCTCTCTTCTATATGTCTTGCATTGCTAACTCCTTGGTCCACATTTCTATTTGAATGTCATATAGGTATTTCAAACTAACATGAGTGCATTACCTTCCCCCACCTCAAAAAAAAAATAGTATCCATTTTTCTTCTAAAGTTCCCCTTTCCTGTTGAGGGCACTACAGTGCTCTGGGGCTCTCAGTTTTGTAGTCTGAATTTCATCCCTATTATGTCTCTTTCACTCTTGCTCATCAATAAGTTGCTGATTCTTGGAAATTCTAGCTCCATGACATCTATTACATTCTTTGCCTAATTTTAATTCTCCCAGTATGTAGACTAATTGAACTTGGTTAATTTAGTATTACTCCTCTTCAAATATCTTCCATTCATGTTTAACTAATCTACTAGTTAATCTTTGCAAATACATTTTTGTCTCTCACCTCCCTTACTTGGCAAATGTGGTCCTTGATATTTTTAATACACTGCTTCTCTTCACCTGTTTCATCCCAAGATGCTCTGAAAACAATTCCGGAGTCAGTACTTGCCTGAGGCCCTTTCTCTTCCTCTTTAGTTTTCTTTTCCTCTCTCACAATTGTAAAACCTTGTACTAATTTGTATATATGTTGTGTTTATCTGTGCAAAAATTGGACCCTTGACCCCTTTCTTTTTATAATTTAAGCTATTTTAGGTCAGAAATATTTTTGCATTTGTAAATCCAAAAGTCAATGTAGAGTCTTAAATAAAAAAGTCACTTCAGAATTTGTTACATTTAATTGAAACCATCAAAAAAAGTTGAGGTTAAACTTCCAGTCCCCTAGTAAGTAATATATTTAATTTCAAATAGTTGAAAACTGAATAATTTTATCTGCACATTTGTTATAATAATGAATATTTGAATAACTCCCACTAATTATTCATTATGTTGAAGAAAAAAATGAAAAAAATTACTTGTTCTGTGACATAAACCTTATGTGATAATGAAACTATGATTATTTAATAGTGCCTCCAACATAGGCAAAACATATCTAGTGAAGGAACAGAAGTGTTCACATACAGTGAAAGAAAGAATACTTAACTGGGTCACAGCTACAAATTCTGATCCTAATTTTCTACTGACGCCTTCTCTCTTAGGTTCCTCTCCTTATCACAAGGCTAAAAGAACATAAACTCTGACTGATTAAGTTATCATACATAAACACAAATACCCAGGAAAACATTAACTAAAAGCAAAAAAAAACCCGAAGCAGTGAGAAAGAAAGGAACAAAAAAAGATGGCATAAAATGCACCTCAAAGTTGTTTACTTCAAAGAAGAAAAAAAAGGACAGTAGGGCATGAAAATAGATAAGTAGCTTGAATGCAGAGAGTTAAGATTTATTAGAAATCCGTCAAGTTTGGAGTTCTCATATGTTCCAGTAATCATTTCATTTAAACTCTGAAATGACTATATAAGTTTACAATGAGTAGGAATGGGTGGAAGTTGCTAACTTATTCTTGATGCAAGGAATAACTTTATAAAGATTTAGAGGCACTCCAAATTGCAGTGGCTGCCCCAGTGGGAAATGGGTAATCATTGGAGATTTCAAAGAAAAACTGATCATTAACCAAGAATTTTCAAGTGAAGATTTCTGTTCAGGTAAAAAAAAAAAATGGACAGGTGACTTCTAAGGTCTCTGACAAATTCTGAGCCATTCTGCCTTGACCTTTGTTGATATAGGACTTCACAGATTACAAAGCACTTTTATAAAAAGCTTGTCAGATAAATTGATGTGATGACTAAGTAAAACAAGTTTTTTTGCAGATTCTTAAGTGATACAATGGTGATGTTGTTGTTACTGTTATTGATAACAAGTCTACAAGTATTTGCTAAGTTCCTTTGTGTGCCAGGCACCACAGTAAACACAAGAAATAGAAAGAATGAGAAATAAATAGGTAGAGAAAAAGAGCTCCAGGCTAATAGGAGACACAAGTTGTAAACAATGTTATGCATCCAACATTTATCTATCATCTATCTATCTATCTATCTATCTATCTATCTATCTATCTATCTATCTATCTATCTTTCTTTCTTTCTTTCTTTCTATCTCTCTATCTATGTAATCTCTCTGTGTGTATCTACCTACACATACATACACACACATACATACACACACCACACACACACACACACATATATATTTGAGCTAATCACAGAGTAAAGGGACACATTTGAAACATCTTGTGTGATAAATAACTAGGGCATCAGGGTTAACGTATTGTAGAGTCTGCAGAGGGAAGTAAAGGGGAATAAAGGAATAAAACAAAACTTGTTTATCTTCAACCCTCCCTCCCTCCTGCTCTCCTTTCAACCCTCCTTCTTTTACAATACTGCACATCTAACTTAATTTTGTTCCCCAGAAGGCAAATGCAGAGCCCTAGGATGGCTGTTTTTCTCAATGAGAGAGAAATGGAAAGAACCATTACTTAGTTGGTCCATCATGAGAAACACTGATGAACTGAAAAGATTCTGTAAATATCTAGAAATACATATGTCTATACTGACAAAATAAGGCTCGGCTATTCAAATGAGTTTGGAATTTTTATACATACACATAAGTATTTCCACATGTAGAAAATTTAATACAGCTCACATTACTACAAATGATAAAAGTGATAGTCTCTATTAATTAAAAGTTGCAACAATATATTAAAAAGATTTCTCATAAATCCAATGTAACAGCTATTTATTAACTGACTGACAGATGCTGGTGGGTTAAAAAATAGGCACTTAAAGTAAACTATTTGAAGGTAAATAATTCCTCTCAAGGAATTTACATTGTATTGGTTCCACCAACATTTACAATTAGTCCCCTAATCTAGTTGATTCCATTTGATGATTTAGCAGGGGTGGTGAACCTGCAGCCTTGAGGTCATATGTGGCCTTTTACGTCCTCAAGTGTGACCTTTTAACTGAATCCAAACTTCACAGAATGAATACCTTTAATAAAAGGATACGTTCTGTAAAAATTGAACTCAGTCACGAGTCCATGGACTTAAAAGGCCTCATGTGGCCTCAAAGGCCCCAGGTACCCTACTCCTGCTTTAGAGGAAATAGCATTGTCAGATGACTTGAGACCAAGGCTTACTTTTTGGCAATAATCAGCTGGATGAACTTGACTACTTTGTAACTTCTATCAGTCTTTCTTTCATTCTTAGTGAAATTGAGAAAATATACTTTCTCTGTGCCAGGTAGTCAGTAAAGGGAACCCTCACCCACCCACATGTTTATTAAGCTCTTACTATGTTCTAGGCTCTCCGAAAAATACTAGGAAAACAAATACAAGCAGAAAGGTAGATTCTGCTCCCATGGAGCTTACATTCCAATAAGGGAAGACCATATATGTAAGAGAGGGGGAGGTGTGATGAGTAAATGAACTGAGGTACATACCCCAAGTTAGCCACCTCAGTAAGGGCAGTGACTCCAATAAAAAGGGACCCTCTTTATTGACACACAGGAAAGGAGGGTGCCTAGGTGTATAAGGAACATTACAATTGCCTAAACTGTGGAAAGGGGATTGGCATTCAGGTGTGGCTATTCACACCCCTCTCTGAAAATTAAAGAATTCTAATTTTTTTTTTATTGTTCTCATCTGCTTCTTATGATCTTGGGTAGCAGACCAGAACAACCAGGTTAATTTTTATCTTAGGGGAGATTAACCTTCCGCTAATTTCATAAGGGCAAACAAGAACAGACAACTGCTCTTTTGTGGAAATGGTACCAGGTTAAGTTGCTTGGGGCTTACAGACATGTAGATGTCCCAGAGGCAAACAGGATGAATGATAAGAATACTCCCTTTCACCCACAATTTTTATTTTATTTTTAATTTATTGAATAAAAGAACAATTTATATAACCTAGTTCCAAAAAAATTAAGATGGTTACATATGAAACTACTACTCACAACTTGCTTAACATACAGCATACAAAAATACAACAAAATTATCATTTTTTTTATCTTCCTACCTTGTCCCCCAAAGGGCTCCTCTTAGACATGAATGTGTATGTATGGGGGTGTGTGTGTGTGTATGTGTACACATGCATACACAAATAAAATTATTCTATACCTTATTTTATCAATTCTTTATCTGAATGCAGAGAGTATCTTCATATGTCTTTTATAGTAAGCTGCATATTTATAATACACAAAATAATTTATTCCATCATAGTCATTCTTAAAACAATATTACTTTTACTGCATACAGTGTTCTCTTGGTTCTGCTCATTTCACTCTTCATTATTTTGTGCAAATTTGTCCATGTTTTTTTTTTTCTAAAATCATTGAACTCATCATTTCTTATAGCACAGTAGTATTCAATCACAATCATATACCACAACTTGTTCAGCCAATTAAACTAGCTTTGGAGAAAATGACATTCTTGAACTTAACTCCAGATTTCAAAAATGTGGCTTGACAAAATCTGGAATAGGGTCAATAATATTGTAAAATCAATACAGTAAAAATCAGACGTGGTATCAATTTTTATCTTTTTGTAGTGGGGGAAAGGTACTCACATACAGAGACATGGCAGAAAAGGTTCAAAGTGCAACCTGAAGAGGAATTGTGATATGACTTATCTGTATTATTAATTAAATGGGGATTCCAGGAGGAGCCATTCATTCAGAAGGAAAAGTCACAGTGACATAGTTTGTTTCTAGTGTGAGGATTCCAGTGTTGGAGTGAGCTTTGGAAGGATGAAGTTTCTTGGAAATGTTTGAGGAAGTCCAGAGGTAAGTCTGAAGATGAATATAATTTATTGGGTTTTGAGGAAGAAATTAAAATAATACATAGTTGGCTTGAAAATGTTAAAAACAACACTTAAAGCTGGTGGTTATGTTATTTGGTATAGTCTGAAATGGATTTAGATTGGCAGAGCTGTGTATTGGGCCAAGAGCTGAAATGAGCATCATTTCCAAAGTTCAATAATCACTTTGTTAATATTTAAGTAATGTAATGTGGTGCCTATGCTTTCTAGTTAGCATAAATGAGAAGAATTGAAAGAAGATTGAAGAAAGCCTAAGATTGTTCTCTAAAACTTATACAGTTATCGCCATTATTTGTTCTTTGGATATTTTAAAGAATTATTATGTGATATAGCATGTTTTAAATGAAGTTCCATTGAATTATTGCTTTGCCCCCTTAGAGGTTTATTTATCTTACATCAAAAAGGTTGCTACATATATAACCTTCATTCCTATTTAAACATAACAGACGTAAAAACCATTGATACACATTTAAATTTGAAAAAAATATCCATTAGGTTTTTTTAATTGTTATCAAATTAATCACTTTGAATACTGTTCTTATTTCCTTTTGCCAAATGTACGAAATACAATGGGAGTTTTCCAATAAGACAGTATTTCCGTTCTCTGTAAACCAGTAGTCTTATTTTCTACTTCAAATAATTAACTATAGAAATAAAAATGAGAAATTAGAAAGGTCTTTAGTAACATTGTAAGGAATTTTATTTTTTCTACTTTTGACTTAATAAGTAGATAACTTTGTAGTGTCACTTAAGTGACAACAAAAGGCTACCTATCAAAGAACTGAAATTCCTATATTAATATTAATTAAATATTACTTAATTAATTAATTAATTATTGTTATAATATTAATAATATTATATAAACATGTTTGATGTGCTGTATTCTGTTTAAAATGAAAATAGCCTTAGAAGAGATTCATTTATCTCAGCCAATAACATCCTAGTGTAAATTAGTTTATCAGGTAATTTTCAGGTAACAGGAGAGAGACAGCTGTAGAGATAGAAAGTGAAACATAGTGATGCAAAAACAGTATACATAAATCATTTCAGGGGAGCAACTATTCTCCTAACGAATATACTTCATTAAGAAGACCAGAGCATCTGGCTGGCAACGTGATTCATTGCAAACCTAGATGGAGGTGGTACCATGATGAAAGAGAGAATGGCTGAAAGCAGGTGTGAAAGGTAGGCAAAGATAGGATACCTATTTCATTATTTTGGTGGTTTAACTGATAATGCAGCAGTTGAAATGTTATTATTCCATATAAGGTCTAATTTTTTTTAATTTCTCTTTTTTTGAAGGAAAACACAATTCCTTGAAATTCTTGGAACAAAGATAGAATTGTTGCACCAGACTAGGGACTAATTTTTGCACCAGACTTGGGATTTCACGATGGAAGGAAATTCCAACTACCAATGCAGACTTTCACCTGCTCTCCAATTTTGAAATCAACTGGATGTCTGAGAGTTTAACCAGCTGTCCACATTTACCAATATAACATAAGTCTTGAACCCAGTCTTTCCTAACTGAACTATATTCATAAAACCATATGGACTCTTATATAAGGTTGCCAGACATTTTATTTTGCTGGCATGATGATTCTTAATTTCACTGAGTAAATTGTTGTGTATTTGAGTCAGAGTCAAATGTGTGTGTGTGTGTGTGTGTGTGTGTGTGTACACACACACACACACACACACACACACACACACACATATATATATATATATATATTATCTCTAACAAGCTTATAACAAACTTTAAGCATAGCTTAAAGAAAATCATAATGTTAGCCAAACTATCAGAAGTCACTTCCACACACCTTCATTACTACAATAAAGATTAGTAAATCACCTAACTATAGCATCAGGAATATATAGGTAGGTGGGTAACCTATGTTGAGGTAAGTGTTTAGTCAGGGCTTATTTATTAGTTTGGGATGAAGGATTTCACTCAGACTTTTCTTAAAGCTTGAATTTGAATCTACATGTTTATAATCATTCATAAACATATACATATATCTATTATATATGTTTATATGCATATATATGTGTATATGTACATATATAATGTATAGTAATTATAGTGTGTGTTTGTTTTTCTGTGTGTGTATTCTGTTAAGTTCTGGAGATACAAACAATAAAACAAATATAATGGTCTCTGCTCTAAAGAAAGTTACAATATACTCCTCAATTGGAATGTATGCTTCTTGAGATCAGGGAGTTTTTTGCCTCTCTTTGAATTCCCAGGATTTAGCAGAATATCTGGTTCATTATTGGTAATGAATAAATTCTATTTAAAAGCCTCTACAGCATTTGAGGCAGGAAAGAGTTTTTTTCTGTGCCCCTATTTATACTTATTTCTGGACTTTCATGTGTAGGACTCTACCTTGATTAAAATGACCTATACATTATTTGAAGCAAGCTGTCTTATGAAGTTTGCCCTAATTATTGTGTATTTTATTTTATTTTCTCTAAACTCTTGTACTAATTATAATCAAAACCACGACTCATAACTTAAATACTTTCCCTGTTCAATTACTAATAAGGTTAATAGTCTCATTTTTTCTTTCTTTGAAGACAGCTTTTCTATTATTCTTGTGCTCTCTGTCACACACACACCAGAAAGCTATATGGCAAAGTATATTGAGTACTAGGTCTGGATTCAGGACAACCTGAGTTAAATCCCAGCCTCAGACACTTACAGGTGGTGTGACCTTGGACAAGTTATTTAGCCTCTCTTTGTCTTAGTTTCCTCAATCATTAATTGAGGAAATTAGAAAATGAGGACAATAATAATAATATGAACTCACATTGTTATAAGTATCAAATAAGATATTTGCGAAGTGTTTAACCTAGTACTGGTGTATATTATTACTAAGTAAGTGGGAACTATTATTATTTTTAAGTTGCCATTATTTCTGAAATATTCTTCTAGATGATGAATATATGTTTATCAATATAGATATGTGGCCGCTTTTGTTTCCCAATTAAGAGAACATAAAACATTTAAAAGTGGAAAGAAGAATGGGTTTAAAGTCGGAATGCTTGGATTCAAATGCTGCCATTGCTATTTCTTAATAACTGTGTAATTTTGGACAAACCGTTTAGACTTTCTGGATTCTAGTATACCCATCTATGAAACAATAGAAATGGAACAGGTCACCTTTAAAGTCCATTTCAGCCTGAAAAATCTGTGGTTATTACGGTCTGACTATGTTTAAAATTTTAATCAACTTTTTCCTGATGAAACAAATTTCTTAGCAATAGAAAAAAAGTTGTTTTAAGGTCTGCAACTGTTCAAATTTTGTCTGATCAAACTGAATGAAATCATACACCAGGAAAATAGCCTTTCTAAACACTATAGGAAATAGAAGTAATGTAAGAAACAACACCTCTGCATGTACCCATCTAATAGACTTATTGCATATCACAAGAGTGTGTTGATAGATGTTTAACAGCAGGCACTACATCTAAAACAATGGGTTAGTACAATCTGACTCCAACACAGCTCTGTATCCAAATAATATTTTAGCAGATTTCAGTGAATGGAAGCAAACACATATTCAATGATAATGATTTTGAGAAAGATGGACAAAAAACGCATGCATAATTTATCCATAATATCTAGTGCATGACTGAGACATTTTTTTCTTCGGGTCTTGGGAATCTATAAATATGATTGGGTTGGAAATTTGTAGCTTAATTTGACATTTTGGTACTTGGAATCTTAATATCATTGATAATCATTTCTAAGATAGTGATTTATATGTCATTCACCCTGAAAAAAAGAGAAATTCTGGGTTTTACTTCACGACGCAAAGGATACAACAAACATGATTTAACATTAATTATTCAACTTTCTGAAAAGAAACAACATCTTGGTGGCAGCAGCATTTAGATTACATGAAAATTTCAGAAAACTTGGCCATTTTGTCAGCCAATATTATTACTTTCAGTATTTTGAATATGATAGCAGGCATTCAGACTGCTAAAATGTAATGGGGTGATAAATTAGATGAAATTATCCTCACTACTCTATGTTCAGAGTGGAAATGTAAAAATCTAATTTTCTGAATTCATTTTTCTAAACATTTAAAATGATAATAATCCATTTGAACTTTTAAAAGAGAGCTATTACATTTGGAGAAAAATTGGAAATAGAAATGCTTTGATTTCTATTACCTCGTTAAAGATTAGTTAATCAAGGAGCAGAATGGCAACTAGGCTTTATTTCTAGTCATATTCAAATCTTGGTTGAGGCTAAAAAACTTCTATGCATTTGAGACTGAGATTAGTAAGTCAAAATTCATACAATATTATTATACTACACTTATTTTATTTCATTATTAAATGCCAATCCTGTGTTATTTATGTTAAAATCATATGTTCCTTGTTTAGATAACAGAAAGTCTGAATTTTTACTCTATATAATTAAATACATAAAATATAGAGAATAGTGTTCCTTTCCTTAAATAAGGATTTTTTTCTTCAAATTCTAAATTTCAGGAACCATTTGGGTAAAAGAAGGAAAGAAGGAAAGTCAAGAAGGAGGGATCCTGTTTCTATATGCCTTATGAAAATCTTAAATATCATTATCTCTCTGAGAAGGTGCAACATCACAGAATTTTAACATTAGAAAATTTTGTATAGAATAATGCACTTTGAATGGCTGTCTCCCTAACTGAAGCAAAAGGAGTAAGCTGAGAAACAAAGGAGGAAATCTCAATGTATGCAAACATCTCTTCTAGGCTAATTACCTATTTAATTTAGGCATATTCATTGCAATTTATTCTACAGCTAATCCAAAGTAATTCATGATATTACATCAAAGTCTCATAATTCTACCTTAGCCTCCTTCACTGAAGATGACATTGTTCCTGGGACTACCTCCAATTGTATAATACCTTCCTTATGTTCTCCATTCTTTCCACTCAGTATTTATAAGAGGATCCACAAAAGATTAGGTGTAGTAGAATGGACCCTATAATATTTAGTTGTGTGGTCTTGGGCAAGTCACCAATCTTGATAGAAATAACGAATTTCATCATTGGCAAGTATTTCTAGTTTAATGCAACCCATTGTTGTCTTCCTTAAACAAAGAGCATCCCCCTTAATCTGGGGTCTCCCTTGATGGACATATTCCTTAAGGATATCTATCAGCCCCTCTCCCTCAGGGGGCTCTTTCACTTGGGGGACGATCACTCTCCCTTAAACTACTGTATCTCTTCAGGGGCAAATTAGCTTTCTTGGTGTGTTGTGTTGTATTATTCCCAATAATCACTTTTCCTTGATTTTGAAAAAAATGAAGTAGCCCATTGCCTTCTGAAATAAGTACATTTTCTCTTTAAACAGCTGTAATTGATAGTGAAATCTTCCTAAGCCTCAGACAACTAAAGCTATAATTCTTGACTATGATATGTTGAGTTGTAATAATAATAGTCACCCTTGACTACTTTGATCAGAAAGCCCATAGATTTTTATTTAAATTTTCTGACTAATTTTGCTTTCGGCAAATGGAAACCACCATCAGGTTATACCTTGCCTCCTTTTGTCCCCAATTAATATTTTATGGGTAGCTGTATTATTTATTTAATGTTAAAAGTGTTATCATGTTTCTTCTTTTCTCATCTAGGTTCAGAATATATAGAATTATCTACCAGTTCTATTGTCTTGTTTCAAGTACATTTCAGTGGGGACTCAGAGGCTTTCATGTGTAGGTTTCCTGTAAAGAAAAACAAAAAAGTACGTTATTATTAGTACTGGCCTAGTGCTCATACAAATTTCATGATGCCAAAAGCTGCCTCACTGCCATCTCACCAATATGTCAAAGTGGGGAAAGAAAAGAAAAGAAAACTTTAGAGGCATTACATTACTAATGTGACCATATGTGTAGTGAGGGGTTCAAAGTAGTTTTGGGGTCACAGAACTATAAGCTTGCACTTGAGTCTAGTAGCTCACTCCATCCACTTTCAAAAAAACATTTTTAGCCAGAAACTTTCTATTACAAGTTCTAAAAACTGAAGGTATACACAGAGAGGCTATTTAAATTGGAGCACTGTTTGAAATAGAAAAATCATCTGGATAATACTCCATGCCACTGAAGGAAGAAAGCAAAATGTCAATTTTCAGATCCTTCTCCAGTATCTGGAGATTTTTTTTTACTATAAGCTTAAAATACAGAACTCTTGTCAGCATGTTCTAAGCTTATAGAAAAGTCATATACTTGATGTGTAGTTTTTCTTTTTCTTTTTTAGAGTTTTACATTTCCATGACAGGTAATTAGAAGATATTGTGACAATTGATCCATTGTTTACTTTTTTCTAGGATAAAATATGAAAGCACATTTCTGTATTATTTTGCAATAGCTGGGATACTTGTTAATGCCAATGAAAATAAAATATTCTTTCAAGATCCCCCACATATCTCCCCAAATTTTTCAGTTTCACTTTTCTGGATTTTATGAATATTGACCAAGTAAAATTTGAATCAAAGAGAATTAGAGCAATCAATCAATACACGATTATGAAAATCCTATTATGTGATTGATACTAGAGAGAGAAATTTAAGAAAAAAGAGGCATATTAGCACTGGAGAACATTGTACTCTAAGGAGGAAAATGCATGTCTCACTTGATAAATCAACAAAAATTTATCATGTAGTAAGTATTGTTTTATGAACTCAGGATATAATGAAAAGAGTCCCTGGTCAAAGAAGCTTACATTCTATTAGATGACATAGCTTGAAAATGTATAGGGGTAACCCTGATGTGTGCAGAGTAGATAAAATGTAACCTTAGAAGGGAACACACTAGTAGCTGAGGATAGAGAATAGAAAAAACCTCCTGCAGAGTTGGTTCTTGAACTGGTCTGTGAAATTACACATAGTTTGATGGAAGGAATGCTTTCTAGGAAGGGAGCAAAGGTATTTCAAAGACATGAGGAAAGAAGGCAAAATGTCACACGTGACAAACACCAAATACTCTAGTACAGATGGAATAGAGAACACATGGAGGAAAGGAAAGGGTAACAAACTATGGAAAGTTGGGAAGGAGCCAGGTTAATAAGAGCTTTAAATGACAAATCAAGAGTTTGTTCTTGATACAAGAGAAAATAGTGAGGCATTGGAACTCATTACAGATGCTAGGGATATGGTCAGACCTACACTTTAGGAAAATCACTTTTGAGCTGTGTGGAAGATGGATTAGAGTGGACTTAAGTCAGGGAGAAAAATTAGAAGTGGTGGTTTAGGTGAAAGGTAATGAAGGTCTATATGAGTATTGAGTAGGAGAGGTATGTAAGAAATTTTGCGAAGATAGAAGCATAATTTGCCAACTGATTGGCTACATGTGGGGAAATATAAATATACACAAAATGTATGCAAAATAAATATGATGTAATTGAGGGTGGAGGTGCTCGAAACTGAGGTGAAGAGAAAACGATTTATGTAAAAGGTGATTTCACATGGTATTTTTTGAACCACCAGGTAAAACATGCAAATGGATGATGAGACAAAGATCACGCTTGGCAGACGGAATTTAAAGCACTATTGCTGGTGAGCCTTTTCCCAAAATGAAATTTTAGGATGAAGTTTTCTGGTTTTTAGTTGTATTTATTTTGTGTTTTCATTACATTGGCTTTTTTGACCCTAAAGACAATTGGAAATAGTTTACATTCTTTTTTTTTTTTTTTTTGCATATTTTGAATTTTAATAATTTTCATTCTGGTTGTGATAAAAAAATCAAATAACAATTTTAAAGCAATTGAATTTTTTTCTCACTACTGAGTCAGCGTTTGTCATCATTAGACCTGGACTGAGTCCCAGCTAGACTGTTTACTTGATCATTTATTATATATATGACAGTGAGGTGTATTAGATGATCTACAAGATGCCTTCCTATGTCTCCAAGATGCTTTCCTATGTGAAAATCTTGTGGGCCTACAATACAGAATTTAAAAATTACATTGTATTGCATTGTTTTGTTTTGTTTTTTGTTTTTTATTTTTTATTTATTTATTTATTTATTTATTTATTTATTTATTTATTTATTTATTTATTTATTTATTTATTTTATTTAACTTTTAACATTCATTTTCACAAAATTTTGGGTTACAAATTTTCTCCCCTTTTATCCCCTCCCCCCCCAAACACCAAGCATTCTAATTGCCCCTATGACCAATCTGCTCTCTCTTCTATCATCCCTCTCTGCCCTTGTCTCTGTCTTCTCTTTTGCCCTGTAGGGCCAGATAGCTTTCTATACCCCTTTACCTGTATTTCTTATTTCCTAGTGGCAAGAACATTACTCGGCAGTTGATCCTAACACTTTGAGTTCCAACTTCTTTACCTCCCTCCCTCTCCACCCCTTCCCTTTGGAAGGGAAGCAATTCACTATAGGCCAAATCTGTGTAGTTTTGCAAATAACTTCCATAATAGTTGTGTTGTATAGGACTAACTATATTTCCCTCCATCCTATCCTGTCCCCCATTACTTCTATTCTCTTTTGATCCTATCCCTCTCCATGAGTGTCGACCTCAAATTGCACTCTCCTCCCCATGCCCTCCCTTCTATCATCCCCCCCCACCCTGTTTATCCCCTTATCCCCCACTTTCCTGTATTGTAAGATAGGTTTTCATACCAAAATGAGTGTGCATTTTATTCTTTCCTTTAGTGGAATGTGATGAGAGTAGACTTCATGTTTTCCTCTCACCTCCCCTCTTTATCCCTCCACTAATGAGTCTTTTGCTTGTCTCTTTCATGAGACATAATTTGCCAAATTCAATTTCTCCCTTTCTCCTCCCAATATCTTTCCCTCTCACTGCTTGATTTCATTTTTTTTTAAGATATGATCCCATCCTCTTCAATTCACTCTGTGCACTCTGTCTCTATGTATGTGTGCATGTGTGCATGTATGTGTGTGTAATCCCACCCAGTACCCAGATACTGAAATGTTCCAAGAGTTACAAATATTGTCTTTCCATGTAGGAATGTAAACAGTTCAACTTTAGTAAGTCCCTTATGACTTCTCCTTGCTGTTCAGCTTTTCATGGTTCTCTTCATTCTTGTGTTTGAAAGTCAAATTTTCTTTTCAGCCCTGGTCTTTTCATCAAGAATGCTTGAAAATCCTCTATTTCATTGAAAGACCAATTTTTCCCCTGAAGCATTACACTCAGTTTTGCCGAGTAGGTGATTCTTGGTTTTAGTCCTAGTTCTTTTGACTTCTGGAATATCCTATTTCATGCCTTTTGATCCCTTAATGTAGAAGCTGCTAGATCTTGTGTTATCCTGATTGTATTTCCACAATACTTGAATTGTTTCTTTCTAGCTGCTTGCAATATTTTCTCCTTGACCTGGGAACTCTGGAATTTGGCCACAATGGAGTTTCTCTTTTTGGATCTCTGTCAGGCAGTGTTCTGTGGATTCCTTGAATATTTATTTTGCCCTCTGGTTCTAGAATCTCAGGGCAGTTTTCCTTGATAATTTCATGAATGATGATGTCTAGTCTCTTCTTTTGATCATGGCTTTCATTTAGTCCCATAATTTTTAAATTGTCTCTCCTGGATATATTTTCCAGGTCAGTTGTTTTTCCAATGAGATATTTCACATTATCTTCCATTTTTCCATTCTTCTGGCTTTTTTCTGTGATTTCTTGCTTTCTCATAAAGTCCTTGACCTCCATCTGTGCCATTCTAATTTTCAAAGAACTATTTTCTTCAGTGAACTTTTGAATCTCCTTTTCCATTTGGCTAATTCTGCTTTTGAAAGCATTCTTCTCCTCATTGGCTTTTTGAACCTCTTCTGCCAATTGAATTAAGCTAGTTTTCAAGGTGTTATTTTCTTCAACATTTTTTTGGGTCTCCTTTAGCAGGGAGCTGATTTGCTGTTCATGCTTTGACTTCATGTCTCTCATTTCTCTTCCCAGCTTTTCCACCACCTCTCTAACTTGATTTTCAAAATTCTTTTTGAGCTCTTCCATGGCCTGAGCCCATTGGGTGAGCTGGGACACAGAAGCCTTGATTTCTGTATCTTTGCCTGATGGTAAGCATTGTTTTCCTCATCAGAAAGGAAGGGAGGAAATGTCTGTTCACCAAGAAAGTAACCTTCTATAGTCTTATTTCTTTTCCCTTTTCTGGGCATTTTCCCAGCCAGTGACTTGACCTCTGAATATTTTACTCACACCCACCTCGCCTCCTGAACCTCGCAGCCAACACTTGGGGTCTGAGATTCAAATGCTACTTCCAGCCTCAGGGCTTTGGGTGGGGGCAGGGCTCCTATTCTGTGTGAGATTAACTTCAGCTGCTCAGGTGGGGGCAGGGCCGCCTCTCAGGCTCAGTTCCCTCAGGGAGTTTATGCACAGACCTTCAACAATGGATCCAGGCTCCTGCCTGCTTGGGGAGCCCCGGTCTGCTGCTGCCCCTCAGCTTCTGTCTCCCGAGGGGGCCCGAGGCATGGGGGCACCCCACTCCCCCCTCGACCCGCCAAAGAGACTCTCTCACCAAGCCCCGTCACCTGTGGGTGGAGAGACTTGTGTGGCTGCTGGAGATCCCGTCCCTGAAGCCTGCTCGGATCTTCTTTTCTTGGTGCCGCGGCCACGGCAGGGCTGTACTCAGCTCCCAGTCCTGGCGCCCAGTCCGCAGCGCGAAGGACCTTTTGCGAGAGGTTTGCAGGTCTCTCTGGAACAGAAATCTCCCTCGCTCCAATGTTCTGTGGCCTCTGGGTGCAGAATTCGCCGTGAGTTACTTCCTTCTAGTTGTTCTATGGGTTGTGGGTTCGGAGCTATGTGTATGTGCATCTTTCTACTCCGCCATCTTGGCTCCACCTCCTCTACATTCTTTATCTTTAGTAATTCTCTCTCCTCTAATCCCTTTGCTTCTCAAGTCTTCAGGGAAGATTCTGGTTGCTGTTTAATTGTTTATTTTGCTCTTTCTGCTGCTTTGACTTCTTGTACCATAATCATTTTTTTGGTGTTTGCCTTCAAGTATTCATTAAGGGGAAAAAAGAATTTCATAGGCACTTATTCTTTTTGGTTATTTCTTCCATTAACTAACTAATAAGAGATCTAGATTTTTTACTGTGACAATGAGCCAGATGATTTAGGAATCTTTGATTGCTCTTTCACAGTTCAGTCAAGTAATTTCTATCACATTTATGTTTCATCTTTCCTTACTTTCCTCAGTTGACCTTAGATTCCTTGATATTCCTACTATAGTTATTACTATGTCAATGGCTCACCACAATCTTTTACTTATTTTCTGAAATATTTTTATACTTCATGTCAAGCATTTGAGATCTCATTTACTGAGATGTTTACATTAAAAAAGGTCCTTTCAAAATTCTAATCTAAATATACTCATGTCTTTTTTAAACTCATTTCATCTTAGATGCTGAATCTAACCAATTATAAGTAAGGAAATGAAGGTCAAGAAGGTTAAATGATTTTCCCTTGGTCACACAGCTAATTAGTGTCTGAGGTAGGATTTGAACAGAATCTAAAATAACACTGTTATTATGTCAGTCATTTATTTGAGTTTTGTAGGATTTCTGGAGTCTAAATTTTAAAAATAAATTTTCCATGATGCCAAATTCTGTAACTTCTGACTAATTCATATTTTAGATGCCTCTTAGTTTAATATAGTTTTATCGTAGTTTATTTTAAATCTTAGTTTAATCGAGATTTAAAGGAAAAAAAAGGATTTTTAAATTATTTATTTACTATTTTATTTTCTCCTAGTTACATGTAAAAAATATAACATTTGTTTTAAACCTTTGGGTTACAAATTAATGCCCTTCCTCCCTCCCCATCAATCTTTCCCATTGAGAAAAGAAAAGAATTGGATAAAGGTTAAACATGTGTAACCTTTACATGCAAATTTACATGCAAATTCTTTCCATAATTCTTGTGCTGTGAAATAAATCATAGACACCCACCCACCCACACGTAAACACACACACACACAACTCAAGAAAAATTAAATAGTTTAAAAAGCATGTTTCAATCTATATTCAGACACCATCAAGTCTTTCTCTGTGGATAAATAGTATTTTCCATCCTAAATCCTTCAGAGTTGTCTTGGATCATTGTATTGTTGAGAATTGCTGTCATTCACAGCTGACCATCACACAATGTTTATACAATGCTTACAGCATAGTTCACTTTATATCAGCTCAGGTAAGTCTTTCCAGGTTTTTCTGAGAGCATACAGCTCATCATTTCTCAGAGTACAATAGTATTCCATCATAATCACATACTATAGCTTGTCCAGATATTCCCTCAATTTTCAATTCTTTTCCAAGAGAAAAGAGCTTCTCCCTCTCTCTCTCTGTCTCTGTCTCTCTTTCTCTCTCTGTCTCTGTCTGTACATATTGAATGTATATACAGAGATATATAGGTATATATATGTATATATATACACACATGCGTATATATATATACATGCACACATATATGTTTCTGTGTGTATTTACAAATATGTTATTTTCCTTTTTTATTTCTTTTTCAGATACTGAACTAGTGGTAGTATAGCTAAGTCAAAAAATATGCACAGTTTTTGTAATCCTTTGGACACAGTTGCAAATTGCTCTAAAGAATGGTTGAAGCAGTTCACAATTCCACCAACAGTACATTAATGTCTCATTTTTCGACATTGCCTCCACCACTTCTCATTTTCCTCTTCTGTTCTATTAGCAATTAATAAGTATGAGGTACTATCTCACAATTGTTTTAATTTGCATTTCTCCAATGAATTTTCAGAACTTTTTTATATGACTATAGAGAGTTTTGATTACTTCTTCTGAAAGCTGTTCATATCTTTTGATCATTTATCAGTTGGGGAATGACTCTTATTTTTATAAATTTGACTTGGTTCTCTGTATGTTTGAGAAATGAGGCCTTTATCAGAGAAAGATATTTTTTTTTTCCCAGCTACTGCTACTAAATAGATTTTCCTCTATCTTATTTTCTCCTTTGTTCCATTCTCTCTCTCTGTCACTCCTCAAAAGTGTTTTGCTTCTGTCTACCACCTTCTCCCAATCGGCCCTCCCTTCTATCACATCTCTTTCTATTATCCCCTTTCTCTCCTACTTTCTTGTGGGATAAGATGGATTTCTATACCCAGTTGAATATGTATATTATTCCCTCTTTGAACCAATTCTGATGAAAGTAAGGTTCAGTCACTCTCCCTCATCTCCCCCCTCTTTCCCTCCACTATAAAAGTATGTGTGTGTGTGTGCTTCTTTAATGTGAGAAAATTTACTGCATTGTATTTCTGCCTTTCTATCAATACACTTCTATCTCACCCCTTAATTTTATTATATTTAAATATCATATCTTCATATTCAACTCATACCTGTGTCCTCTGTAAAAATAAGAAAGTTCTCAGGAGATACTTGTATCATCGTCCCATATAGGAATGTAAACAGCATAACCTTATTAAGTCCTTTATAATTTCCCTTTCCTGTTTAACTTTATATGAGTCTCGATTATTATATTTGAAACTTAGATTATGTATTCAACTCTGGCCTTTTCTTCAAGAATGCTTGAAAGTCCTCTATTTCTTTGAATTCTCATCCTACCTGAAGGATTATACTCAGTTTTGCTGGGAAAGTGATACTTAGTTTTAATCCCAGCTCCTTTGGCCTCCAGAATATCATATCCCAATCATTGAATGTAGAAGCTGCTAAATCTTATGTTACCCTGTGTGGTTCCATGATATGTCACTATTTCTTTTTGATCACTTCCAATATTTTTTTCTAGACTTGGGAACTCTGAAATTTGACTGTAATACTTCAGGGACTTTTCATTTTGGGATCTCTTTAAAGAGGTGAACAGTGAATTCTTTGAATTTCTAATTTCCCCTCTGGTTCTAGAACATCAAGGAAGTTTCCTAACATGATTCCTTGAAAGATGAAGTCTACTGTCTCTTTTTTGATCATGGCTTTCAAGCAGTCCAGTAATTTAAAAATTAACATTCCTGGATCTATTTCTTCCAAGTCAGATGTTTTCCAATGAGATATTTCACACTGTTTTATACTTTTTTTCCATTCTTTTGGTTTTGTTTTATTGTGCCTTAATTTCTCATGAAGTCATGATCTTCTCTTTGCTCATTTCTAATATTTAAGGAATTGTTTTCTTCAGTGAGCTTTTGTAACTGCTTTTCATTTTGATCAATGCTAATTTTTGTTTTTTTTTTTCTCCAGCGGATTTCTATGAATCATTTTTTCCCATTTGCCATAGTCTGTTTTCTTTTCTTTTTCTGTTATTTTCTTCAATATGTTTTGTGTCTCCTTTACCAAGCTCTTAATTTTTTATTGATTTCCTTGGATCATTTTTTCTCTTCCCTATTTTTCTTCTACCTCTCTTGCTTTTCTTATTTTTACCATTTCTAAAATTGTATATTTAAATACTAAAATATAAATTACACAAAAAGAAAAAGAAAGTGATACAAACTTAAACACAAAGTAAGAAAAGAAAAAAAGAAAGAGAAAAGTTTACAATGTGCACAGTAGAACTTGAAAGGATTCAAATTAGAAAACCATAAATTTCCATTTTAAGGAAGCCTATATAATAAATACTAAGCATACTGTTGCAAACTATTCAACTTTTCTTTGCTTCCTTGTAAGTTTTATTTTATTCTCTGCTGTGCACTTTTTCTTTATTATTTTTCCCTTTCCCCTGAAGTCTATTTTAATAAATGTGTGTGTTTGTGTTTGTGTGTGTATGTGCATGTGTGTGTGTGTGTGTGTAATATATACTTAAAACCATACGCATATATAGACTTTCATATTGATGTATATGTATGTAAGACTGCACTATATGTATGTATTTGCTCTTTCTCTGAGAGCAGATAATCTCTTCCTTCATAAGTCCAGGTCTTTCTATCTTTTTCCAAGTCCACCAACTCGTCATTTCCTACACCGGAGCAATGTTCCAACCTTATGCTGTTTAATTATTTTAAATAGATCAAAACAACTCTGATGAATATGACTGACCAATCATATAGTTTCACTATTCTTTTCTTTTCATTAAAACTATGTTTCCCTTAACTTTGTCCAAGATCGTGATCACTACCCCTGTTCCTTTTCCCCTAATTAATTCTACCTCTGATCTTTATTTTATGTTTGTGCATATATTTTCTTTCCTATACCTCCGGACTCCTCTACTTTTACCCGTTACCTTGTCCTGCTATTATTCTTTGACCTTTCTCCCAAGGATAATTCTGTTATCCTCATATTCACATTAATCTAAACCTACTTTTTATACTCCCTTTAACCTATTCCTTCACCCTGCTTTCTAAAAAATTCCTTCCTTGTCCTCCCCCTCTATCTCCTTAACAAATTATTTCTTTCTGAATATCAAAGATTTTTATACTCTACTGGATATAGATGTATTGTTCCCTCTTGAATCCATTTCTGATGAAAGTATGGTTTTAGAGCTATCTAATCATTCTGTGTCAGTTCTTCCTGTCACACCTAATTTGTATAAGATAATCACTTATCTTTTTAGCTGATCCTAAAGATGTTTACTTTTAAAAATCATACCGTAGGTGGGGTGGAGCCAAGATGGTGCAGTAGAAGGAGAGAACCTGCACTAGCTCCCCTCTCATACCTACCCTATAAAATACCTGTAAAAATGTCTCTAAATAAATTCTAGAGCAGCAGAAGCCAAAAAAACAACAGAATAAAGGAGATTTCCAGCCCAAGATAGCCTGGAAGGCTTACAGGAAAAGTCCCTCCAGATTCAGAGCAGAGCTCAGCCCTGCTTTGACCACATGCACAGCACAGACATGCCTGGCACAGGCTTCAGGGGATGGAATCAGGGGTAGCAGCTGTGATTCCCAGAATTCTCAACCCACAAATCCTAAAGAGAGCTTCAGAGGTCAGTCTTTCAACTGGGTGAGAGGAGAGCAAGGTCTGGCCCCAGCCCTGGTCCCAGGGCAACAGCAGCATCCAATTGTGGAGGCGTTAGCCTAAAGTCTCTGGGGGAATTGAGATGCTGATCTGGGTCTCAGTCCAGAGTGGTGGTCCTGGGGAAACGAAGAGTGGAGCTGGTGGTAGTTGTGGAGAAGGAACCCTATTCGCAGATCCTGGGCAGAAAAAAGCGCTTGTAGTTGCTCACAGATCAGAGAGCAGACCAAGAGAGGAATAAACTCCTCTCCCTTGATTGTGCCACCTTGGAGGAACTGAGAATTTACAGAGTATACACTTCACTTTACAAAGGACTCAAATGTCAAATAACTGGCTGGGAAAATGTCCCCAAAGTGGAAAAAGAAAACTAAGACCACAGAAGGTTACTTTCTTGGTGAAAAGTTATTTTCTTCCATCCTTTCAGATGAGGAAGAACAAAGCATACCATCAGAGGAATACATCAAAGTTAAGGCTTCTAAAACCTCCCAAACCTCCCAAAAATATATTATGATTTCAGTCCATGATAGAGCTCACAAAGGAGTTTGAAAATCAAGTAAGAGAGGTTTAGGAAAAATTGGAAAGAGAAATGAGAACAATGCAAGAAAATCGTGAAAAGTGAATCAACAGTTTGCTAAAGGAGACCCCAAAAATGATGAAAAAAATAACACCTTTAAAAATAGACTAACCCAAATGGCAAAAGAGGTACAAGAAGCCAGTGAGGACAAGAATGTTTTAAAAAACAGAATTAGCCAAATGGAAAAGGAGGTTCAAAAGTTCACTGAAGAAAATAGTTCTTTAAAAATTGAATTGTGTAGATGGAAGCTAATGACTTAATGTGAAACCAAGAAATTATAAAGCAAAACCAAAATGAAAAATAGAAGATCATGTGAAATATCTCACTGGAAAAACAACTGAACTGGAAAAAGAGATACAGGAGAAATAATTTTAAAATTATTGATCCACCTGAAAACCATCATCAAAAAAGAGCCTAGACATCAGCTTCCAAGAAATTATCAAGAAAAACTTCCCTAATATTCTAGAACAAGAGAGTAAAATAGAAATGGAAAGAATTCACAGATCACCTCATTAAAGAGATCCCAAAAGGAAAACTCCTAGGAATATTGTAGCCAAATTACAGAGTTCCCAGTTCAAGGAGAAAATATTACAAGCAGCCAGAAAGAAACAGTTCAAGTACTGTAGAAATAAAATCAAGATTACACAGAATTTAGCAGCTTCTACTTTAAGGAATTAAAGGGCTTTGAATATGATATTCCAGAGATCAAAAAAGATAGGATTAAAACTAAGAATCACCTACCTAACAAAACCTAGTATAATATTTCAGGTGAAAAAGTGGAATGTCAATGAAATAGAAGACTTGCAAGCATTCTTGTTGAAAAGACCAGAGCTGAATACAAAATTTCACTTTCAAATACAAGAATCAAGAGAAACATGAAAAGGTAAACCAGAGAGAGAAGCCTTAAGGAACTTTTAAAAATGGAACTGTTTACATTCCTCTATGGTAAGATGTTATTTGTAACTCATGAGACCTTTTGAAGTATTAGGTAGTGGGAATATACACATGTATATGCATATATATATTTATATGTAGATAGATAGATATAAGTATAGCTATATAGATAGATATAGATATAGGTATAGATATGGATATACATATAGAAATATACGCAGACACATATAGGTGTGTATGGGTATGTATGTATGTATATATTATATAAGTGTAAGTATGCATATGTACTTGATTATATGTATGTGTATATATATTTATATATATATGCATGTTTATATATGTGTGTATGTACATATATATTGTGTGTATATATATATATATATATACATATATATA